>NC_066630.1:24405310-24714156 GCF_025201925.1 Gopherus flavomarginatus | reverse complement strand
AATCAAGTCTTGTATCAGCCACTCTATTATCTTGCCTGGGACTGATGTTAGATAGGGGGTTACATCTACACTGCATTTAAAAAACCTGTCCCAGGTCAGCTCACTTGAGCTTGTGGGGTTTATGTTGCTGGACTAAAAGTAACAGTGTAGATGTAGCGCAGGCTCTGAAAGTGGGGATGGATGGCTCTCAGAGCCCAGGCCCCAGCCTGAACTTCTACCCTGCTATTTTTATGCCTGCCAGCCTGAGTCAATTGACTTGATGTACCCTGATAGGCCAATAATTACCTGGATTATCCCATCTATCCTTTTAAAATATTGGCACAATATTAATTTTCTTCCAGTCTTCTGGAACTTAACGGAAAGTCAACATTAATAGTCCAGCAAGCTCCTCAGCCAGCTGTTTTGAAACTTTTGAATGCAAGTGATGTGGACCTTCTGATTTGAAAATTGTCTAATTTTAACAGCTGCTGTTGAACATCTTCCTGAGATACTAGTGGAACTGTGTTCTCGTATATAAGATGACATCATCACTTTTCCCCCCAAATACAGAACAGAAATATCTATTAAACACTTCTCCATCTTCTGCATTATTGATAATTCTCCCATTTCCATCTAGTAATGGACAAATACCACGGTTAGTATTCTTTTTTCTTTCTAATATATTAAAAAAAAAAAAAAAACCTTAGTTTTCTCCATGTGTCCATTTGCTTCCCTTATCAAATTTCTACAATTCCTAGGTTCTGATTTATATTACTATTAGTTTCCCTTTTCTTCCATTTGTTATAGTTATTTGTCCTTCTCTTCCCCTCTAATTCAGGTCAGTTTTGTAATCAATATACCACCTTCCTTGCTTGTGGCTTTTTGGGCATCTAGTAAAATGTTCTTAATTTCTAATTATCATTCATATATTTCTGATTAAATTCTTTCTCCTTGATCATTTGGCTCATTGTTTTCAACTTTGTGAAATTAGCCCTTTTAAATTGCCAAGTATCTATATTACTGGTCTCAACTTTTTTCTGTTTATACTGTGACAGACCGAGGCCAGTGTGGTACAGGAGTCTGGTAGAGGGCAAATATACTGGTCACTGGCTGAGTAGTTTTCTGTTCCCTGAGTGACCAGAGCAGGGGCTGCACTGGAGTAATCAGGAACCTGCTAGAACCAATTAAGGCAGACAGGCTGATTAGCCTGCCTTGATTGGCTGCAGGTGTTCTAATCAGGGCACCTGGGTTTAAAAAGGAGCTCACTTCAGTCAGGGAGGGAGGAGCTAGAGGAGAGGAAGGGCGTGTGAGGAGCTGGGAGCAAGAGGCACGAGGAGCTGAGAGTGAGAGTGAGAGGCTGTGCTGCTGGAGGACTACGGAGTACAAGTGTTACCAGACACCAGGAGAAAGGTCCTGTGGTGAGGATAAAGAAGGTGTTTGGAGGAGGCCATGGGGAAGTAGCCCAGGGAGCTATAACTGTCACGCAGCTGGTACAAGAGGCACTATAGACAGCTGCAATCCACAGGGCCCTGGGCTGGAACCCAGAGTAGAGGGTGGGCCCAGGTTCCCCCCAAGCCTCCCAAATCCTGATCAGACACAGGAGGAGTTGATCCAGACTGTGAGGAAGATCACTGAGGTGAGCAAATCTGCCAATAAGCGCAGGACCCACCAAGGTAGAGGAGGAACTTGATCATATTTATAAATGTATTGTGACAAAGTCATGATCACTTGTACCTCAGGTACTATTAGGTTTTTTTTGGGGCTGGGACCACACCAGCTTCCCCTTATACAAGGTTGAAGGTGCCATTTCTTTACTTACCAGACGTTAGGCACCCCAGTCCCGTTCCATAGCCGGTTTAAGGATGCTTTCCTCTAACTCCACTTCAATTCTCATTTATCAGGAAGCGGGACCCCTTGTGGTATGAATACCTGTACTGGACATCTGCCACCAGGAGGCAGCAGCAAATGGCTGCCTTCTCCTACTCCCCCCATCAATCCCAACCTGGATTCCCAGATGGCTACCAGTTCTCTCCCTAATAGCCAAAAATATAGCCCTTCCTTGGGTAGGTATAACCCATCGTCTCTGAATAATTCTGGTTCAAAATGTGTTTTTTAGGGATAACTATTGACCCTCCTCATTCATGTACAGATTTAGCCACTTGATGATTTACCCATCTTCTGGCCTTGTCAGCCCATGGAGGCCTGATAGCTCCCTGCTATACCCTCCACTGCAGTATTTCAGACCAGTTTACAGTCACCCCCAGGAAAAGGTCCTGCATCTATCCTAAATCTCTTTGCCCTAATGATTATGTCAACCCTCTTACAAAACCCCAATAGCTTTCACCCAGCTGTACAATAATCCTGTCCAGTGACTGCTGCTTTGCTTCCAAAGAATGCAAGGGAGGTATCAGCCTGTCCCTGGGCATGCCCCTCTTGTTATGCCAGCTCAGAATCCTCTCACTGTCAAGCTCTAGCTGTGAATCTCCAGGGGAACAGGCTGCCTGCCTTTAGGCCTAATGCCCACAGATCCATACACCAGCTTGCCTGACCCATTCATCTGCTCATAGACCAACATCCTCTGGCCAATAAATGCAAAAGGGCATCTACTCCCCCCAGAGTGTGCCCCCCCATCCATATCGACTCAGAGTTGTCTTCCCGCTGAACCCAGCAGTGAACTTGTGGAAGCGGCCATCTGCCTGTGTGCCACAGGCACATACTATGCCACATACGATGGTAGATAGTCACCAATATGTGTGGCTTGATTGCTGGATCCTGAAGGAAGGGATAAACGAATAGTTTAACATGTATAAACCACTGAATTATCCTCCCCAACAGGGACCTCCAGACCCTTATGTGCATTCGATGTTGCCATTGATAGGCATAACCTGTTTGGGCACTTATTTCAAAGTGTGCTGTGGATGTAACTAATCCAGTCTGGAATGAGTGGAATCCCACTGCAACAAAATTATGCGCAGTCTGCTGTTGCCATGAACTGAATTTGGGGAGAACCCTTTCTGGAGGAGCCTTTCCTCCTCCTCCTCCTCCTTTAGCAGATAAAGCTTACATCTTGAGATTGTGGGGATTGCATTGTGCTGGTCCTCCACAAAGAAGTGAACTTCACCCAGGCATAGCTAAGAAAAATAATGGTTTTGAGTTAGGTTGCATTTGCAAACACATTTTAGTCGGTTTCGGATTTGAACAGGGGTGGGGTTAGAATTGACTGAGCTGCAAGATTCTTACTCTGGTTTTGCTCTTATGATAGATTTGCAATCACTGTACTGCAATACACTAGCTGGTTGTTTGTTGTTGTGTTTTTTTTTTTTTTGAGTGTAAAAGGAATTCAAACATTGGCATACCAGTCTTTTTTTTTTAAATGCAATAATCTACTTCTAAAGGGGATAAAGATAATTGGTTAATACAGAATGGAGGTCTTATCATGGTTGTGCTATGGATGCAAAAGAGTATCTTTTTTTTTTTTTTTTTTTAAATTAAGTTTTGTAAAGTGAGAAATATAATGGGGACTCATCTGTAGGTAGGGTTTACCCTATTTTATGTCCATTACTACAGTGTTGTCAGCATTCAGGATCTTACTGTGAGCTTAATAATATTAGGTGCCTTTCTTAAAGCCCTTGTTTCTAGAGCTGGGTTATTACAGAAAAAATCATCTTTCATATTAAAAATAGTTTCTAGCCTTCATGATTATACCTAGCTCAAATGTGAACCCTAAAGGATCAAAACCTAGAAAGAGAATAAAATCTCCTAAAATGCATAAATTTAATTTTTTGGGGCGGGGAGGGGTGCTGACATACTTTTGAATGACTTATGATTGGCACTACTGGATAGAACCTCTCTACTTATGCTCTAGATTAGCTCTGAGTAGTATCTTTGTGTCAATGTGCTCTTTTGACTTTTGGATATCCCCAGTCTGTAGCCACCAAAGAAGATGTGAAAGAACAGCATGGGATGAATATTCACTATAAGTATGGAATATAAAATCAAGATGTTAGATAGAAATGGAGCCCAAGGACCGTCTGTAAATCAAATTAATTTGGCACCTCTTTATTCACATGAAATGTCTCCAAAAGGAAATCACATAAACACCTGAAAGGGGGAAATGCCTCTCTAGTTGGTCCACAAATTATTACGGGTTTAGCATCTCTACATAATAGCAAGGCAAGAGCAGTCTGTAGAAAATGATGAATCCCATGCAATCAATTGACTGTAAATGCAAGAACAGGAGGCTGCATGAGGTTAGAAAGGTTATAGAAGAGAAATTTCTGAATCGGGGAGGGGGAGAGAGAGGGAGCACAAGTGCATCTTGGGAAGACTAACAGTAATAACCAGAACCTACTGAAAGAAATTCTAGTAACCCTGGAAGACACAAAAACAAAACATAATAATATATTAGCTAATGTTTTCAAAGGACTTTTAATTATTAGTGTTCCTTCCAAATTCTGTAGGCTAGGTAAATATTCTCCCATTTTGTAAATGGGGAATTTTAGGCAGAGCACCATGTGACTTGTTAAAGACTTCAATCAGGACGGGAAAGAGAACTTAGAGGGTTCTTGAATACAGCTGAGTGAATATAGGGTAGGTTTATTTTGGCTGGAATGGCCACTGAAAAGAAAACCAAAATAAACTAAAAAACAGTGTTGTTTTGAGTTAAAAGGAAATGTTTCATTTGACCTGAAATGATTTATTTTTTTTAAAATCTCTTCACTTTTTGGGCATTACTCTTGGATTTTTTTTTTTTTAAATATAGCTGAATTTTTGGAACCAAGTCAAAATATTTTGCCTTGATAATGTTGAAAACAAATATTTTTGACTTTTTCAATATTTTTTTGACCAAAACTATTTGCCAAATTTGATCCAAATTTCTGAATAGTTTGGTTGATCTGACGCACTCTTTCTGAGAATAAATGTGTCCAAAACATTTTTGATCAGCTCTATTCCTGATGCCCAGTTCTATGTTAAGGGAACTAGACCACACTTCATAACATAGGTGTCTTGAATCTTCCGATATAAAGAATTCTGCTCAATGATACATGCAAGTATAGCTTTATATTAGGTACAGTAACTCCTCACTTAATGTCGTTAAGTTGCTGATCAGTTAGGGAACATGCTTATTTAAAGTTGTGCAATGCTCCACTCTTACGTTGTTTTGGCTGCCTGCTTTCTCCACAGCTGGCAGCCTCCCTACGCCTTCCCCCCCGCCTCCCCAGCAGCTCTTGCCCGCTGGCAGACCCTGTGAATTAGTGCCTGCTCCCTCCACCTCCTGCCTGCGGCAATCAGCTGGCTTGTGGCGTTTTGGAGGGGGGGAGGAGCAAGGACTCAGTGCACAGACTCCCTCTGCCTCCTGAACATGGCAAGGCAGATGATTGCCCTGGGCAGGAGGGAGGACTCGGCATGCCTCCTCACTCCCTCCCCTGCCTCCCAAACACGGCTATCAGCTGGCTTGAGGTGTTTAGAAAGGAGGGGAGGAGGCGCCAGGACACTGTGTGCAAAGTAAAGGGGGAGGAAGTTGAGGGGAGTGGGAGAAGAGGCGGGTCAAGAGTGAGGGCTTGGGGAAGGGGTGGAGTGGGCAGGCTGAGGGTTAAGCCCCCTGGTGCTTGCAGAGTAGAGGAAGCTGCCCTGGAACCTAACCTCCCTCCATTTACTTTAGTTCTTGTGGGGGAAACTGGATTCACTTAACATCATTTCACTTAAAGTCGCATTTTTCAGGAACATAACTACAATGTTCAGTGAGGAGTTACTGTAATTAGACTTCCAGGTCTGTTACACTGCGGTTGTATGGCACAAATGGCCACTTATTTCTCAGAAGAAGTCTTAATGTGTTTGTTTTAAAAAAAAAAAAAGAGTTCAGAGCTATAACTGCAATTGCACAATAAGACCTGTAAAAAGAGAGGTGCTTTGACCTGTGCTTAGTGCCTGGAAACTACTTTCATAGGCCCTGGCCACCCAGCCTTCCCCAGCTTTCTAAGTTTGTTCCCATCTCCCAAAATATGCATGTGTCTCAGTTTTATTTTCTGTTGACTTTCCTCCGCTGCCTACCATAAAAGTCTACTAAAACAACATTCCTCCTGAGCCTTCTCAGGCCTGCAGGGGGATGCTCCAGTAGTGGAGAAAGAATAATAAATAAAAACAGGATAAGAATAAGCCAACATCTGTTTTTTCGTGTATCACAATTGGAGACTGCAGTTATTCGTTTAGACCACCATATGATGCTGTAAATAGTGAGCATTCCCAAATCCCAGCGTTATTCATATTTTTCAAGATGGCACTTTCTAGCGGAAAGCAACAATTGCCTGCTGTGCCTCAGGACAAAAGCAGGATGCAGAAGATTGTAGGTGACTACATTTAAGGGACTACTTCCCTTAAGTAAAAAACATTTAAGGTGGTTGTTTCTATAGTGGATTATAGAGGATTCTGCAGCTGGTTTTCTTCTCTCTTGGGTTTCTGTGTATGAGACTTTAGGGAAGGGGGGGGTGGTCTGATTTAACTGTATCTGTGGATCCTTCTCTTTTAAGCTGTCTTCTCCTCAGTAGTGGATTGATCCATCTCCTTCTTATTCTATCCTTCCTCTGTTCCGTACTATTCAAGAGGAACTTGTGTGTCTAATTCATGTTTTAAATTTATAGTTCTGCTCCGCTAGGCTTGATGTGTCATTGTGGTAACACACTATAAAAGCAGCTGTGGTAGCAGTAATGCTAATGCATCAGACCCATACAATTCCATAGAATGAGGTCTACTAATACGTTGAGTGTGTTTCACAGATCTGAAGAAGAGCTCTGTGTAAAGCTTGTCTCTCTCACCAAAAGTTTTACTGGTTGGTCCAGTAAAAGATATTACCTCACCCACCTTATTTTTCTAATATCCTGGGACCAACACAGCTACAACATCGTTTGCTAAGCTGTCCTTAATGAATATGATTTTGTCACCTGATTACTTTCTCTCCAGTTCATCTCATTAAATTACACGAGAATCAGTAGTGGCAGTGAAATGTCTATTATTATACACCAAAATCATGGGGAAGACTGAAATGGGATGCTGGCAAAGAACACTTTGACACTGGTGTGCCTTGGTCCCTCCTATTCTCTGCCTGTGGCACATCCGTCTTGTCTCCTGTGGGTCTCATTTGCTTTGGTCTTACTTCCTCTGTGGGTTAGGTGGTGGTGATGGCCTGTGGTATATAGGAGGTCAGACTAGGTTATCTAGTGGTCCCTTCTGTCCTTAAATTCTGACAATATATTTTGTCTTAACCATACATCTTTTCATTTAAAAAGAACTAATAGGTGCTCCTACTGCAAGATAAGTTATCTAATTGTGTGTGGTGTTACCTTTTCCAAATTCCACACTGGGTGCTGATGGTGGGTTGTCTTATTCTTGTGATTTTTGAAGGAGGTGTGATGTTTGTGGGTGGTTTTTTGACCCCAAAGCATAATCACTGGAAATTCCAAAAGAACCAGTAGAGAAGAGAATGCTGAAACCCTCGTCGGACAAAACTAACATTTCCTTTTTTTAATGTTGTGGCTAATAGATGTTCTTTAGCTTTGTTTAACAGGAATAATGTTCTTAGTGTTTTGAATTTAAATATGAAAATGGAAAATACAATTAGTGCAGCTCTTGCATATCGAATTTGATATTACATTCTTACATTATTGTTGGTTGCCCTCTATATTCAATGTGCTCCACACCTTTGAACTGATAACATTTATAACCATAGTTACATATTGCCACTGGGATTCTGATGATTTTGGCAGCTAGGTAGGAGACAGGGATTTTGGCATCCAGGATAACCTGAAAAAATTGTTGGCTACTTGTGGGATAAGCACATGAGCTGGATTTCTCTGTTCAAAGGGTCATCAACGAAATAGTTTTTAGAACAATGTAAATGTCAATATTGTTACATTTCAAAGTTAATGTCTACTGAGATGAATGGGAGCTATTCAGACTTCTTAGAGCTGTTGTTTCAGGCTGTATGCATATTCTGGAAGACAACTTTGAATTGGTTAACACTCTGTGCATGTGTTCTTTTAACATTTATAATATTGTTGTCTTAGCATATGCACAATATGCCTCCAGTGTCACGTGACTGAATTTGGTCT
This sequence comes from Gopherus flavomarginatus, assembly GCF_025201925.1. Taxonomy (NCBI): domain Eukaryota; kingdom Metazoa; phylum Chordata; order Testudines; family Testudinidae; genus Gopherus; species Gopherus flavomarginatus. The sequence continues at coordinate 24,706,072 of NC_066630.1, read as the reverse complement.
GTTGGTTGGATCATTAGCTTCCTCGGGCCGGGTACTAAGGAGCGGAATGTAAAAGCTGATCTATACCCACTAATGTTGTAATACTAGATGGTCTCAACTAAGCTGGGGCTAGGCAGTATGCCAATACTATGCTCCTAAAAGCATTTAAATTTTGTTTCACATCTACTGGGTCTAGAAATGTCATTTTTTTTAAAGGGTCACATTTTGGTCAAAATTGTGTGACAAGGGTGAATTCTGTGGCTGTGGAATACTCAGGACCCTTGCTATGGTGTAAGCCAGACTTGGACAATAGCTTTAGCCATTATGGCACCATACTGTTTTGAATAATGGTCAGTTTCCTTAAGATATTTTAGATAAAGGAGGTCATTTTAAAGAGGATGTCATACTGGTCCATTGAAACATGGTGGCCTTCCCCCAAAAGAGATAAAAGGGGGGAAAAAATTATAAATGCATTTAAACAGACACCTTCCCTATTATCTTCCACTTTTTTTTTCAATAGCCTTTCAGGCCAGTAGGCCTGATTCAAAGTCTACTGAGGTAGATTTTAACAGTACTTGGTGCATTGGAGGAGGTTGCAGAGGAGCCATTTGTACCTCCCAGTCTTAGGATTGGTTTTGCTCTAGCCTGGCCCCTGGAGTAGTTCACAGTAGTCCCAGGGATGTTGTAAACTGCCATGGCTAACAATGACCCTAAAGAATTATTTGGCGCAATCCTCTGGGCTATGCGTGCTCACTCCATGACATGTAGAAATTATTTTTATAGGAGAAACTACACCCAGCAGGGGCCTGGTGCAAGGTAGATTTAGTGGCAACAAGGTTCTCTCCCTTTAACGGTAAATTGCAAACAATGGAAGTCCTTCAAGAAAGGTGAAGGAAAAAGGTTGTTTAGATAGTTTGAGCATATATGGCCTTTGCCTTTTTGTAAGCAAGGCCTTATCCTGCCTGAACTGACTCCATGTTGAAGGCTGATTTGCCCAATGAGTGGTTGGTTAATACCGAGTGACCAGGATGCCCCTCAAGCTTTCACTTTTCTTTTGAAATGTCGAATACTGACTTTGAGAGACAACTGAGGTAAAATTACCTATGTTTTAAATTGGAGACAACTTTGGGCACTGACATGGGAAGCTGAGGCAACCGTACTTGTGGTGGGCGTGTGGTTGAATTCATAAAGCCGTAGCTAATTATAGTGAAGTAAATTCCATCAACTATTGCTGAGAAATACTTTAGTTGTGAGTCTGTATAATGTCCCTGTGCTTCGGCAATTTGAGCTCAGCTACTACGGTGATTGACGGCACAAAACTCCAAGGCAGAGAGAGAGAGTGTGAGAGAGAGAAATCTGTGTGCTTGTTCTTTAAATCAGTTGTTCAGTATTCTCTAAACATTCTACATGTACATGTGGCTACCACTTAAACACGTCCTATCAAAAAGTTCACTGTGAGCTGAACTGGGCTGTTACACCAGCCAACTGAAAACACAGGACAGATAATGTCAGAATGGGCTGACTGCCTGAGCACTTGAAACACTTGCCCAAAATTTAACAATACCTTGTTTTGTATTAAACATTTTTTTTTCTATTGGTCATATTCATTTGATTAATAATCATCCTACTTGCCTAAACTGTGTGTATCTGGCTAGAATTACTTGTGATTACAATAGGATTCAGAGGGAGACCCACAAACTTATCAGCAGATAATCCCACTGTGATATCTCTAGACATTATTTGTGTGTTGGTATTGGATAATTCTTTAGCAAATGTTACCTTAGACGTGTACCCTTTAACCACTAGAAGGCACTCTGGTATAGAACTTCCTCTGGTTTTACAGATTACAAAACCGGCATCTAAACAAGGGTGGTGGTGGAAAAACAAATAAACAAAACATGCCTGGCTTTAAACAGAGTCTTTGCAAATATAACCATGTTCACTTATGTGAAGCCATAGCCTCACTACACTGGTCTACAATTTTTGAGAAGTCGTCTGCTTCAGAGATAAAATGTGATATTTATTATGTATTTTGATGTGCTGAATTGAAATATGACAATTAAAACAACTGGCTACTGTTTCTAAGATATTTAAGTTTTTACATTTTATGTCTATGTATATTGTGTAGACAGAGTTTTAATCATAAATTGTAAACCTAGGTCTTTTCATGTGTTTATGGTTGCTTTACATGATAATATTTCACCTGTCCTGTTTATGTAACACTTTTTAAAAATCAGCCAAAGGGTGTTATAAATAAAATGTATTATGAAACAAAAGGCAAAAAACTTATGTACATAGTTTAGTCCTATTCAGTGTCTACTGGGCGCTTCTTGGCTTGTCTCTTGTATGCATTAAATGGAGCATCTCTTGTCACTGTCCAGCAATAGTCTGCAAGCATTGACGGGCTCCATTTGCCCTGAATAGCCTGCCAGGAGATTCCACTGCTGTAGTCTGGAGCCCAACAGCTCTGCCTTACTCTTGGGTAGTTCCAAATCCCTGACAAGGCCATTCAGTTCACCTTGTGTTATGAGGTGTGGTTCAGAGGAGGAGGATGGGAGAAAATGTAGGTCCTGTGACATTGATGGTTCAGGACCAGAAGTTTCATCCTCTTCCTCGTCTGACTCAAGTGAGAATGATTCTGGTGCATCAGGAACCGGCAGTCCTTCTCCGTGGGGTACTGGGCGTATAGCTGATGGAATGTTTGGATAATACACAGTCCACTTTTTCTTCTTTGACATACCTGCATGGTGCCTCCAGTTGGGAAAGAAGTAACAATTGCTGGTATGATCTGTTGGCTCTCTCCAAATCATCGGCACTGCAAAAGGCATAGATTTCCTTTTCCTGTTCAACCACTGGTGAAGATTTGTTGAACAAGCGTTGCAGCATATGTGTGGGGCCCACCTCTTGTCCTGATCTCCAATTTTGCAGCCAAAATAAAGGTGATAGGCTTTCTTAACCATAGTGGTTATACTGCGCTTTTGTGATGCAAAAGTCACTTAACTTCTGCTATGTTTGTGGTGATCTGCACTGTTCACACAAGTACAAGGCATCTCTGCTCACTTTGGCTAAAGAGAAATGTGTCCCTTTGCAAAATCAAACACTGACAAATAAGAGAGCAGGACACTGTATGATTTCTAGAGCTGATATAGGGCAATTTGTTCAGCAGAGTGATGTAACCTCCTTATGATTGCATCATCCATGACTTCTAGAAATAACATGATGCAATTCATATCATGTATGATGCAATACCAGCTTCAGATTGCATCATTCATTGTTTTGCCTCAAAAGCAAGTACTGTCCAAACCCAGTCATAGATTTATTCATAGATCCAGTCAAAGATGTATTTTAGTCATTTCTGGTTTAAATTGAGATCCCTTCCCTTTATAACTCACTTATCCTCCGCCATTCCCAAGTCAAGGGTCATATATACTGACCCAATAGCATATCTTGAAAACTAGAGCCAATCAACAATTTTAAGCATCATTTTCGTTCTCAGTGACCCAGAATTAGTAAAGTTGAACAACATTTATTTCAGAAGCATTTTGGCTGTAGAGCAGTGTTATTAGTTCTCAATATACCTTTTATTTATAAGGAGCTCCAGACCTGAAACCTTATGCATGCATATAGTATGCATGCACCACACAAAAATGTTCATTATTTTATTTAAGATTTATATTGCAGCAGTGCCTAGTGGCCAAAGTCAGGTTGGGCCCGATTTTCCTATGTGCTATACAGACCTATACGAAATAATAGGTCCTGCCCCAAAGAGTTTACACGTGGGATTTTTCACTGGCCTAACTCTGCTTCCATTACTGACTCTCTTACAGTTGATTTAAGTGGTAGCATAGTTACCCTAACAGTGAGCACTTGTGAAAAACCCAAATGAAATGCATAAAGTACACTAATGCAGTGTTACAACTCACACTGAATGTAAAAGTAAAATATCAAATGTGAAAGTGCAGGTTTCTACAGCAACACTAATTATACCAGGTTTCAGAGTAGCAGCGATGTTAGTCTGTATCCACAAAAAGAACAGGAGTACTTGTGGCACCTTAGAGACTAACAAATTTATTTCAGCATGAGCTTTCGTGAGCTACAGCTCACTTCTTCGGATGTATAGAATGGAACACGCAGACAGGAGATATTTATACATACAGAGAGCATGAAAAGGTGGAAGTATGAATACCAAGGAAGAGTCTAATCAATTGAGATGAGCTTTCATCAGCAGGAGAAAAAAAAAACTTTTGAAGTGATAATTAAGATGACCCATAGAAGGTGTGAGGAGAACTTAACAGAGGGAAATAGATTCAGTTAGTGTAATGACCCAACCATTCCCAGTCTCTGTTTAAGCCTGAGTGAGTTGTATCTAATTTGCACATTAATTCGAGTTCAACAGTCTCTCTTTGGAGTCTGTTTTTGAAGTTTTTTTTCTGTTGCAAAATTGCTACCTTCAAGTCTGTCACTGGGTGGTTAGAGAGGTTGAAGTGTTCTCCCACTGGTTTTTGAATGTTATGATTCTTAATGTCAGATTTGTGTCCATTTATTCTTTTGCGTAGAGACTGTCTGGTTTGGCCAATATACATGGCAAAGGGGCATTGCTGGCGCATGATGGCATATATCACATTGTTAGATGTGCAGGTGAATGAGCCCCTGATGGCGTGGCTGATGTGATTAGGTCCTATGATGGTGTCACTTGAATCAATATGTGGACAGAGCTGGCATCGGGCTTTGTTGTAAGGATAGGTTTCTGGGTTAGTGTTTAAGTTGTATGGTGTGCAGTTGCTGGTGAGTATTTGCTTCAGGTTGGGAGGATGTCTATAAGTGAGATCTGGCCTGTCTCCCTAGATCTGTGAGAGTAAGGGATCATCTTTAAGGATAGGTTGTAGATCTTTGATGCGCTAGAGAGGTTTCAGTTGGGGGCTGTAGGTGATGGCTAGTGGCGTTCTGTTGTTTTCTTTGTTGGGCCTGTCCTGTAGTAGGTGGCTTCTGGGTACTCTTCTGGCTCTGACAATCCTGTTTTTTCTCTTCAGCAGGTGGGCATTGTAGTTTTAAGAATGCTTAATAGAGATCTTGTAGGTGTTTATCTCTGTCTGAGGGATTGAAGCAAATACGGTTGTATCTTAGAGCTTGGCTGTAGACAATGGATATTGTGGTGTGTCCTGGGTGGAAGCTGGAGGCATGTAGGTAAGTATAGCAGTCAGTGGGTTTCCGGTATAGGGTGGTGTTTGTGACCATCGCTTATTGGCACAGTAGTGTCTAGAAAATGAACAGCTTGTGTGGATTGGTCTAGGCTGAGGTTGATGGTGGGATGGAAATTGTTAAAATCAGGGTGGAATTCCTTGAGGGCTTCTTTTCCATGTGTCCAGATGATGATGTCATCAATGCAGCGCAAGTAGAGTAGGGGCGTTAGGGAACGAGAGCTAAGGAAGCGTTGTTCTAAGTCAGCCATAAAGATTTTGGCATACTGTGGAGCCATGCGGGTACCCATAGCAGTGCCGCTGACTTGAAAGTATATATTGTCCCCAAATGTGAAATAGTTGTGGGTGAGGACAAAGTCACAAAGTTCAGCCACCAGGTTAGCCTTGATATTATCGGGGATACTATTCCTGATGGCTTGTAGTCCATCTTTGTGTGGAATGTTGGTGTAGAGGGCTTCCACATCCATAGTGGCTAGGTTGGTGTTTTCTGGAAGATCACTGATGGATTGTAGTTTCCTCAGGAAGTCAGTGGTGTCTCGAAGATAGCTGGGAATGCTGGTAGCATAGGGTCTGAGGAAAGAGTCCACATAGCCAGACAATCCTGCTGTTAAGGCGCCAATGCTTGAGATGATGGGGAGTCCAGGATTTCCAGGTTTATGGATCTTGTGTAGCAAATAGAATACACCTGGTCAGGATTCTAGGCATGTGTCTGTACAGATCTGTTCCTGTGCTTTCTCAGGGAGTTTTTTGAGCAGATGATAGTGTAGTTTCTTTTGGTAATCATCAGTGGGATCAGAATGGCCTGTAGCATGTGGAGTTAGAGAGCTGCCTAGCAGCCTCTTGTTCATATTTCGACCTATTCATGACAACAGTACCAAGTTTGTCAGCCTTTTTGATTATGTCAGAGTTGTTCTTGAGGCTGTTGATGGCATTGTGTTCAGCACGGCTTAGGTTATGGGGCAAATGATGCTGCTTTTCCACAATTTCAGCCCGTGCACGTTGACGGAAGCAATCTATGTAGAAGTCCAGTCTGTTGTTTTGACCCTCAGGAGGAGTCGATGAAGAATCCTTTTTATTATGGCATTGGTAGGAAGGATTCTGTGGGTTAGTATGTTGTTCAGAGGTGTGTTGGAAGTATTCTTTGAATTGGAGACGGCAAAAGTAGGATTTTAGGACTGCAGAACTGTATCATGTTCGTGGGTCTGGAAGGACAAAAGGAGAGGCCCCAAGATAGGGGCCTCTCCTGATTATACCATGTTTTATTTATATGTATATGTATATCTCACACACACACACACACACACACACACACACACACACACACACACACACACACACACACACACACACACACACACACACAGTGGTTGCACTTGAAGTTTGTCTGTTCTGTGAGATTATTTTTTCTGTTTCAAGTATAGTGTTCCAAGACTGAAGACGCTATAAACATAACCACTATACATCATATTTTTCTTGTTTAAATGAATAGTTTAATATTTTACCATTTTTTAAACATTACAAGTTCTAAGGCTATGTGAAATGAGTGATTCCTATTTTGAGGGAATGGGGAAACCTTTTTTAAAAAAATTTTATAATTTCAGTTTAGGGCATTTTGTGGTCCCAAAATGTTGCCTTTTGAAAACTTAGATTATTATTTGCTCGTTTTTATATTACATTTGTACCCTTAATGCAAAATGTGCTACAGAGATCTAAAGGAAGATATGTCCCTCCCCGGAAAAGCTAGCCATCTTGCAAAAAGAGCTAACTTTTTGAAGTTGTGGTTGTATGTACAACTTGATACTCAGCAAAACTAAATTTTAAAATGTCAAAACTTGAAATTTCAAAAATGTTGAGAGCTTTCACTCAGATATAGTACCATTTTTAGTAGAAAATTTCCCAAATCATATTCAGAAATGTCTTTCCCTAGCAAAGAGAGAGAGCATATTATGTATATATTTGGCCAATAGAGTCAGAAACTTGTTTTTTTGTTTTTGTTTTTTGTTTCAATGTTATTTTTAAAGTGAAAACTAAGGTTCTGGAGGCTTGTAGCAAAAATTTCAAGAGTCCTTCAATCTATGGACTCAATGACCTTTTGACACCCAAGATTTTCTTTTCCTTCCTGATGTTTTATGGAGATGACTTTGGCAAATTGCATTTCACTCAGACATTGCTATCTCCCTCATGCAAGTGGTTCCAGAAGCAGCCTGAGAAAAAATAATTCCTCTCCTTTTCGAGCACCTAATCATGAAGAATGATCATTTTGTTAGAAGAGACCAGGGCTTCATTAGCCAAAGAAACTTGACAGATGGCTACTGGGAATGCTGAGAATTAGTTTTTCAATCTCTTAACTTTTATTCTTCAATCTCTTTAGCAATGTGTGTGCTTCTCTTTCCAGGACTCAGTGGCTCGAATGTTTAGATTTCTGTTTATACCAGCTGAAGATCTGTCCCCTTATGTGCCCACATAGGAAGGTTACAAGGTAAGCTGTTAGAAATTGGATATAGAAAATTTGTGTGAATAAAAGCACAGTGAAGGGATTCTCTTACATTTTAGGCCAAGTTTAAAGATGGAAAATTTCAGATGCATGCATGAATGTTGTAGAAAAATGATAAACATTTGAAAATGGAAGTGTATAATGTAACTGTTGGGGAAGTCCCAGTTGTAGTAATCACTGCCTGAAACTACAATAATTCAAAGAACATTAGCTCTATTGGGATTCAATAGTATTACCTCCTAAGAAGGAAAAGCTTCATTTTGTATCATTAAGGAATGGACTATAATTTGGTCTACAGTCTGGAGATGGCTAGCTTCTTAAGAGTATGGCCTTGGTTTAAATCAACAAAAGGAAGGACAGAGTTGATGCTAAACCTCTTCCAAGGTCTTTGGATATTGTAGGCATCTTTGAACAGTTAAAGATGTTGGCAAAATGTATCTACTGCAATGCCAAGGCACAATGAGAGGTTTACATTAGTGATGTAATTAAACTAATTAAATTGGTTGAAGCAAAACCAGTCTGAAAACAGATGTACCAAATCTTGTAGACTTGAAAAAGGTTCTATTAACGTTTTGTGGGGATGGTGTATGTGTCTTTTTTTCGGTTTTTGCATGTTTGTGTACTTCCTGATTTCAGTCCCAACTGGAAGCAAAAATGTAAAAAAACCCCAAAACAACAAAAGTTTATTTTAGCAGCTTTTCCAGCTTACATGAAATCTTATGGGGGAGTGTTCTACCATGCTATTTCCAAACCAAAAATGTTCTGTGGAGGAAAGAATTCTATTTCCTCTTAATAAGGATCTGAATTTTTTTGAATGCTTATTTGGACTGAAACTCCAACCCCTTTTGAGGTTCCCCCAACTCTGGTGGTATGCTAATAGATGATGCTATCTGTTCACAACCTAAATATAAGAACAGGAGTACTTGTGGCACCTTAGAGACTAACAAATGTATTTGAGCATAAACTTTCGTGGGCTACAGCCCACTTCATCAGATGCATAGAATGGAACATACAGTAAGAAGATATTTGTACATACAGAGAACATGGAAAAGGTGGAAATACCCGTACCAACTGTAAGAGGCTAGTTAGTTAAGAGAAGCTATTATCAGCAGGGGAGGAAAAATTTTGAAGTGATAATCAAGATGGCCCATTTTGGACAGTTGACACGAAGGTGTGAGGATACTTTTAACATGGGGAAACCGATTCAGTTGGTGTAATGACCAAGCCATTTTCCAGTCTCTGTTCAAACCTAAGTTAATGGTATCTAGTTTGCACATTAATTCAAGTTCAGCAGTTTCTCATTAGTCTGTTTTTTGAAGCTTTTTTGTTGCAAAATTTGCCACCTTAACATCTGTCACTGAGTGATTAGAGAGGTTGAAGTGTTCTCCTATTGTTTTTTGAATGTTATGATTCCTGATGTCAGATTTGTGTCCATGTATTCTTCTGCATAGAGACTGTCCAGTTTGGCCAATGTACATGGCAGAGGGGCATTGCTGGCACATGATGGCATATATCACATTGGTAGATGTGCAGGTGAATGAGCCCCTGATGGTGTGGCTGATGTGATTGGGTCTTGTGATGGTTCACTTGAATAGATATGTGGACAGAGTTGGCATCGGGCTTTGTTGCAAGGAGAGGTTCCTGGGTTAGTGTTTTTGTTGTATGGTGTGTGATTGCTGGTGAGTATTTGTTTCAGGTTGGGGGGCTGTCTGTCAACCTCAGCCTAGACCAATCCACACAAGTGGTCCATTTCCTAGACACTACTGTGCTAATAAGCAATGGTCACACAAACTTATGCTCAAATAAATTTGTTAGTCTCTAAGGTGCCACAAGTACTCCTGTTCTTTTTGCTGATACAGACTAACACAGCTGCTACTCTGAAACCTAAATATAAAGTATTTTCTTTTCAAGGTTTATACTAACTTTATTTTGTTTCATAATTTTTTGTTAAACTAAAGATCAACATCTTTGCTCTGGATGAACATATCCTACTGCCTACAGGGGAAAGACACATTGCTTATTTGCATTCTTTATAGACCTAAGTGCATGAAAATAGCTTTGTGAAGGTGTGCCACTAGGCTATCTTTTTCTATAACTGGATTTGCAAAGACAGGTCTCTGTTTAGACATCCATTAATTAAACATAATACTAGTTTACATAATCTCTTTCCAAACATATTATCGTCAACCAACTTGAATGCTGTCACTTTCATTTAATTCTGATGGAACACTTTTAGCAAGATGAGATAAAGTTGAAATCAAAGCTCTCATGAAAGTGCAGGCTGGCATGAAAGGAATTGACATTTAAAACCTCAAGGAAAATCCTTTTTAGAAATATTTGAAGTGCAAAATATACTTAACACAAAAGGCAAGTGATAAAATCCTAGAATATTTGACAAAAATATACTTCATATACTATTATCTAGACTCACAATGGTGAAATCCTTGGCAAGCTCATTAGCCTTTTTAATTTTGATTCAGGGCTTGATCCTGCAAGGGACTGAACACTCTACTCCCAATCCAACAAAGCATGTGCTTAGCTTTCAGCACAAGAGGAGTTCCGTAGACTTGAAAGTTGAGCATATGCATAGGTGCTTTGCTGGATTGGGACGTGAGGGCTCAGCGCCTTGTAGGATGGAGCCCTTTTAGAGTAGTAAGGTTGTATCTGAAGAACACTGAAGTTAGTCCTACCCTGAAATGATCAGGCAGCCTTGGTCTTTCTGCTTTCAGCTGGGACATGTCTGCCTCTGGGCGTGCAAGAAATGGAGAGAGAGCAAGGGGTCCCTAGATGCCAATCCTTTTGCTTCTTGAGTGCAAAGTGAGGAGGGCGACTATGGTGGTCCCTATCCAAAGGGTTGTAGGTGGGCACCATCTTCCTGCACACCAGATGACATGAAGACTCTGGCTCTGGAACAAATTCTGCATCTACTTGTATCTGTGTAGTATTAAATAATAGGTGAATAGTTTTAAGAGCTGCTTCTAAGCTCCCTTCCTTTCACCTTGGAGGTCTTCTATTCTCCTTAATCCACAGGCAGAATGTCTCTGACATGGGGACATGCCATCCCAGTGGCAGCTGCAATATAGAATGAATTTCATTTCCTTTATTTAGACACACATTTGAAGGATAAAGTAATTATTCCAAGAAGAATGTGACAGTGGCAATGGAGAGATTGTCTATGTTGATGAGACTTTTGATGCTTGTAAGTCTTTATTTGTCTACTGCATTATGCTTATGGAAAATTATGGTTCCTTTAAAACTTTGACATGAAACCAAAATCAGAAGGGTTTCTACTGCCTGCTAGTTCCGTGCATTCCTAATTATAATTGATGTTCTGTGCAGGATGCTAACTGTCTCCAGTTCACTTTGTCATTTTGCATAAGTAGCTTGTAAAAGTCCTGGGGTGTGTGCCTGGTGGAGATTCTGTTAGGTTTAGTTTGCTAGGAAAAACAGCCTAGAAGTGTGAACAGAAGGAACAGAAGGAAAAAAATAGCTTGTTAAAGACAGACACATTGAACTGTTCCCACCTTTTAGAAAAAGAGAGAATTGCTGAAAGGTTATCATTGCTTTAGTTCTGAAAGCAAGCAAATAACTTTTCAGTATTGCCACCAGAACTACCAAAGTTTTTCCTGTGTCAAGTTGGGCGCTTGTGGAATAAAAATGATCAGCACATTGGACACAACTCTGCAAGAGAGGCAAACATTTTACTGAGCTGTGTGCATGGGGTACCTTGATAGGGGAAAATGCAATATGGAGAGACTTTGGCGGAAATCTTGGTGTCACTGTCAGAGGTATTTGGATTTTTGTACATGCTTTTAAAAAGGAAAAAAGTTGCTTCCGACTCTCCCTCAAAATACTTTATCTGAAATTTCTGGTACCATCTCTGATAATGTCTGGAAGGTCACAGGTATGCATGTGTCTGCAGAGGCTGTTGAGCAAAGGTAAATCTGACCCCATAAAAGACCACAGGAGTTTTGGTATTGACTTCACTGGGGCTGCGATTTCACCCCAAGTCTTCAGAAATATGATGTCTGTTCAGTAGCTATCACAATATTTAGACAAAAAAGAGTATTTTAAAGCATCACTTTAAAGTGCCTCCTCTGGGCATTAAACATATAGTAAGTTCCCTAGTAACTTCCCTGAATGTACACTGATCATCATCTTACCAGCTGTGATCAATGTTAGTTGAAGAATATTTGTGTTCATGCTAAATGACCAGCATCTCATTGGTTAATCTGAAAGAGTTTCATGTTACATTGGAACAAAATGGATACCAGAGAGAATGGTGGATGCTGGTGCCTGCAATATATAAAATGAAGTTAATTATTTATGAACTATTTTAAAGATGCTGGGGAATCAAGTTTGTTGTGTTTCACAAATTTGGAATGACCCCAGAGTGGATTATTGCAAATTGGACCTGGGAAGACAGAGGCAAGAACCCTTCCCCAGGGATATTGTACTTTGGGGCCCAGGCTTGTGAAGCTTACAAAACCTGTGTGTTAAACATCCTACAGGGAAAATTTCATAACTTTACACAGAGTGCTGCTATATAAATTTCACCATTACAACACTGACCAGTAAGTCTGAGTGTTCAAATGATGCCTCACAGGGCATATTCCTAGTTCTTCTCTTCTACCCCACTTATCTCTCAAAACCCATAGGAAATATCACTCAATTTTTAAAAGCTGCTTTACCATATTGACCAGATTCCCATCCTCTGAGCATGTCCTATGCTATTTAGAGAACTCATTTCTTATCTAAACGTATCCATTTAAAATGTAAGAATTGAAAAGAAGCAGATCCAAGTAGCCTGTTGACCTCCTGCATGTTCTAAAACTTGCTGGTTCCCATTGCTTGAGCACCTACATGATTAACTATCTGCAAAATCCCACAGTCATGCCCGCACCGAATCCCTAGCTGCTCCCAGTGCTGGGCAAACTTTCTGTCTGCCTATGCATGCACATTAATCTTTGGAAAGAGAAACCATACTAGGGTTGAATATAGACCACTGTGTGAACATACTAGATTTTTGAAATCTTGTACCAGATTCACTTCGGTTGACAAGTGCTACAGAACTTTAGTCGAGAGAATTAAAAAGCTCTCTAGAAATGACTAAAATAATGAATAGCTGCGTGTAAGCTAGAAAGTTTGTCTCTCTCATCAACAGAAGATGATCCAATAAAAGATATTACCTCACTCACCTTGTCTCTAAAATATTATAGAAATTAGTAGATATTATCTATAGATGTTTTTTTTATTCTGCAGAATTTAATACTGAAATATAACCTCTGTATTAAAGTCTTCAGGATTGTTTTACAACATCTATAGAAAAGTGTTTACAGAAAATTGGTTTATAGGACTCCGTGAGCCAGCTTTTTATATATATTCTCTTTCACTTAGACTAGATTTTTCAATCTCATTATGCTACACTATTGTGATGCCTGGTGCTTTTGTATTTGTTATGACTGATTGGCTCCTTCTCCCTACCCCCTACTGCTCAAATTTAATCTTTTCAGTCCTTCTGTTATTTGATCTTGGGTATCTTGTTTACCTTTGTCATTGTTCTTTACTTCACTGATGAACTGCACTGCTTCCTTTTGTCACTTTTGACATTTTATAATTTACAACAACCAGAACAAATAAAGATTTCATGTCCTTAGTTTCTTCATTAGCTATATTTCATTTTTTTAAGTGTAATGGATTCCAGTCAGTTTCTACAATCTACTTCATATTCCTTCAGTCTGTCACTTTAAAATCTAATACTGAGTGGCTTGAGTATGCATTCATGTATATCTCAAGTGTCAAATTAGGTTCACTTATCCCTGGATGTTAAACAACTCTTATCTCCAAGGCAGTTTATAGAGATACAGCTAAAATTAGCATCTCATCATGTTGGTTGCTCAACAAACTATGTAAGAGAACAACTGTTCAGTTTCCAACAATGTTAACCTTTTTCTTACCTATCAAATAAATCGTATTCCAGTCCCATGTCAAGGTAACTGCTATTCCTTGTATCAGTGTACTGGCTCTATTACACAGACTCTCTGGTTTGCACAAACGCATCATGATTTGTCATTTTATACATGTCCTCTATCACCCAGAATTCCTATAATTGTTTGTTTTTAACTGTTCTTCTCAACTTAAGTTGTCTCCTCTGTTTCAGTCCTTTGTATATAAATTTGACTTTGAGCTACAAACCCTTTCTTTGTCTGCAGTGCTGCATTTCTTCCCAGCCAACAGAGTTCTTTTCTATACTGTAAACTTTAATATTAGCGTAAATAGTGCTTGTGAGAGGTGCTAGACAGCCCAGGAGACTTCAAGCTGCACAAATCTGACCTGGAGGTATGAGCTCTGGGAGTGAAAGAAATCTTTTTATCCTTGCGTTTCTTATGTAATCTCATATTCAGGGGCTCCAGTCCACTATGATATGCCCCTTCTACCTTGTATACTTCCTTCTTTTGTTCTTAATTTTCTGCATCACAGTATAAAAGGTTGTTTTACCCTAATGCCTTCCATTACCCATGCACATACCACCATTAGCTATTTTCTTTTTGTCTGAATGCGGCAACTATTAATAAGTATGCTAAAATTTAAGACACACTCTGACCTGGGCATCTGGATGGCTCAGCACTTGATTAATCAGATGGAGCCTTTCAGCAGTGCACATGCTTTGTTGCCTGATGGTGTGTCTTTACCATTGTGGTGACTTTTCAGCATCCCTCTGCGAATTGAGTTGGTGGTCTCAGGCAAGTGTTCATGGTAGATATTTGTTGGCAGTCTCGGGGAGACGGAAGAGGACCAGCTGGGAAGAAGGAAGCCTCTCTCCCCCACTACCCCATTCCCCAGCAAATGATCCCTCCCCATAGGAAGAATCTCTGGCTAATTCACAGAGACTGGGGAGGAGAAACCGTTGGGTAAGATGCTTTTATGAAGGTCACTTACTGCCACCCCAAGATTTTTTCTCTTCATTCCTGCTCCATTCATTTGAGGGTGGAGGCAGAAGAAATGTTGTCGTAAGGACCACAGGAGAGAAAATGTAGTGTGGGTGGCTGGTTGTAGAGAAGGAGGGTGGATAGTAGTCCACTGAAATTTCATTGCTATAGGGAGCTAATCAAAAATGTGGAGTTGCAAGAAGCAGTCATAAGACTTACTCACAGAATTGTGCTATAGATCCTGAAAAACTTCCTTCTGCAATTTGGCTGTAGAAAGAAGCCCTGCTCCTTTAAACGGCTCCTACTAAAATCTCTTAAAAAACCCTCTTTTCCATCTTAAAGATAAGATGTTTCTTCGTTGCCAGATCCAACACTGCATCAAGGCTAATGTCTTGCAGAGTTATCACCCCTCTTCTCTGCAGTGCACATCAATAGGGAAATCAGGGGAAAAAAACATGTTCAATAGCAATCAATGCTTGTCAAAGAGACCAGGGAACTTTATTGATGTGACATTGATGAATGCATGCAAACTCTATACAACCAGTACTGACCTAGGACAATAGAAAATTGTTGTTAGTGGACTGTTTGGCATGCGGGTACAGATTGTTGGGTCAGGATGGATGTCAGCATTCTAATACCAAAGGCATCCATGTAGTAGCTGTATTTTGTTCTAAAGGGAAAGACTAGTGTATGTCCGTTCCATCTAGCTATAAAAGTCCAGACTCTGCCATACTTAGGTCTTGCCTGCACACAATCAATAAACTGACCATCCTAGAGTGGAGCAGAGTTGTATTGGTATGAAAGTGCTTATCCTGGTATAACTTACTCCCATGCGGAGAGGGGAATAAGCTATATCTGTATAAGGTACCTTCATATTGGTATAAGTATGTCCACAGTAAGAGTTATACTGGTAAACCCATTTTTACTGATATAGTTAGATCAGTAGGACACAGGAGGCATTTGGGGAGAGATTGCTGTGATCAGAGTCCTGACAGCAGGACAGGAATTTGTACTCTCTACAGGAATACTTTGTTGCTGTGCAGTGTCCACGTTTCTTGCAAAATCTTGGAGTTGCTGCTGACCCCAAAGCTGAAGCTGCAGATATAA
The DNA here is from genome assembly GCF_025201925.1 of Gopherus flavomarginatus. Taxonomy (NCBI): domain Eukaryota; kingdom Metazoa; phylum Chordata; order Testudines; family Testudinidae; genus Gopherus; species Gopherus flavomarginatus. Next base: position 24,690,365 of record NC_066630.1, on the reverse strand, counting down.
GAGGTTAATATCAAGGATGTAGCAATTCTGCTGCTCTCTGACATTCTCCCAGTGTAGAGACCCCAGCCTGCCCAGGACACCACATACAGGCAAGACAGGCCTTCTCTCCCTCTCTGAACTCCCACAAAAAAGAGCCGAGACCCCAGACCTTGGGGAGAAGATAATCCCCACTGGAAAGCCCCTGCTCCCAGTGATGGCACTGCTTACAGGATGGTAAGAAACACCTTCCCAGCACCTCCTCCACAGGGAAGATGCCTCCTAGTTACCCTCTCCCTGCTGACAGGTTTCAAAATGGTACTTATCTTTAAAAGCTGGACCAAAGGGGACCTGGAGAATTAGGCTGACTGGTTTAAGTGAGATCAGAATTCAATCCTTTGACTCTAGGCCTCTGCTCTGCTCTTCTGATGTGCATGGAACTGCCATTGCACTAGGAGAAGCAGGATACCTGAGATCCATTGTTTGATTCTGAAATCATGGTTTTACCCTGAGCTAAACAGAGTGCAGAAAAAACACTTTATAGGGGAAAAAATTCATTTGCCTAATGAAGGAAAGACTAGCTCTGAAATAATGTAAAAATACAACGTTTCATGTTCCCTTTTTTTGTCCAGGTGTAAAGATAACTTTCAAAGTAAAGCTCTGTTTAAATAACAATAAAAAGGCTTTTGTAGCAACTACTGTTGCACAGTGAGGGCTGAATTCTTCTCAAACTGGTATAGTTGAGAGTAACTGCTGAATTATGGAAGCACAACTGATGATATCAAACCCTCTGTATGCATTGGCTTAAGCTAAGGCTGATGCATATTGGTCTGCACTCTATATTGATCTGATCTATCAGAGTCTAATTACACACTGCAAGGTGAACGAAGTGCACCTGGAACAAGGATCAGCTTACAAAAGAAAAATTTAGTTGCAGGAAGTATAGTTTTCTCACAGTAATCCCCTCTTTCAGAATCCCAATGTCCAGTTCAGTATGATAGCAGCAAAATTGTTCCTTTTGATCATTCATTTATCTAGTCTCCAGCAGTTGCAGACAACTAGGAGTGCACAGTCAAAGGTATAATCCTAGATGAACAATTGACATGCTGCCTCACAGCTCATGCATTAGGGTCAATAAGTTGAACAATGAGCCTCGGTCTGTGGCCATCAAAGAGGAAACTTCTTTTTGACAGGATCAATCTTTTTGCTAAAGGTAGGTGGGAGGTAGCTTTATTTAACAGTGTTATCTTCTTCCCCAACCTACACTAAATCAGTAAACTGGGGCCAGAGGAGCGAGTGTTCACCAACTCAGCAACACAAATGATTTAGCATTCCCCCTGCCTTTTTTTTTTTTTAAAATCCATTTGAGATTTAATAATCTAAGGTGGTAGTAATGACACAGCCCACTATGAAATGTGTCATGTCTTGGCTGAGCTGTATACCTCCTTTTGTTCTTAATTTTCTCTACCATTCTACAGAAGGCTGTTTTCCACAAGGTACTATAGCACCTTCCATTACCCTTAGTGGAAATTACCATTCAAGTTTCTAAAGTTGAGCACCACCTTCTTGTGATCCTCATTTTTATGCATCTCCAATCTCATTTGCTTTTTGTCAGATTCAAAAGAAAATGGAAGAAGGGGGGTGTTAATCTGACTGTTAAGTAGGTAGTAGTCAACCTTTCATCTTTTGAAGGATGCAAGTGAAAAGATGGATTTGAGGGAATCATTAACTTACATGAAAGCACTGCAGTTAGTGAGATGTGCAAGAAAGATTAATGTGAAGGAAAGATACTATAATGGAAACAAAAATGAATAATCAGGGTAAAATTGTATGAATAATCTAAATAGTAATAACATTAGAGCTCCATTAGGTCTGTAAATGATTTAGGCTTTTGGAGTTCTTTGACATACTGCACTATATGAGATGGTATTGTAGGGAATAATTACCAGAGGGTGCTGCTGCAGTCTTGCATATTACAGTGCTAAAGTCAAATGAAAGATGCTGTTCAAAATGCAACTGAAATGGCATGCAACCATTTGCTCAGTGGTTGCTCTCATCTCACAGCAAAACATCGCAGAATGGTTCTTTGAGTCTATTTTATGTGAAAATAGGTAAGAAAAAATAAAATTAAGTTGCCATTTTAAATGAAAAACTTGTTGGATCCCACAATTGCCCTAAAAGCTTCTGCTACTTTAAGTGAACTTTTATGGCCTTTATTAAAAGCTAAATTAGATGCCACTTTACTTTCTGAACATACACATTTCATAGACAGTAACTGAATTCCACAGAGTACATTGAAAGCAGCGATTATAAAAGGGAAGCAATCCTGCAGCTATGAATCTAAAAGTTCCCTATCATAAAATACTTATAGCATGGAGAAAGTCCTCAACATGCTAGTGTTCAATGGCGTTTCTAGTTTGTGCTGCTGTGTGTGCTCTGCTGCTGCAATTAACTATCAAGGAGAGAGAGACACACACACATAAAGACTTTAAAATAAATCCAGTTTGGCTTTTGCCCATTAGAAAACACAGTACCAATTACTGCTCCAGGTTGTGCCCCCTTATTAATTGATACACCAAGGAGGCACTGCACACTGTGGTTCTCCTTTGACCCATGTTGCAAAGGGGTGTATAAGCCACCCACACCTTACTGGGAGGAGCCACGTGCAACTTTCTGGGACTCCTCAGCTCTTCAGATGACTGGGATCCACACAGAGGCAGTGGGTAGGCTGGGTGGAGTCATGTTGGGTTGCGGGGCTGTTAGGATTAGGCCAGAAAGATAATACAGTCCTAGGGTCTGTTTACCTGTTCTGAGCGGCATCTCTTTTTCAGCTGATCTGAGAGGAGCTGTGGTTAAGGGAGGCGCTGGGAGTGATGGAGATGACTGGGGATGCTAGGATCCCACCAATGCTAGCTCAGAGGCCTTAGGGTTCTTAGAGATTCCTGCAGATGTGTGTGCTTGGGAGCAGAACTATGACCTGTTTCATAGGATGTATTGGACAATCTGCTCCCCCAAAAGAATGATTTGGGGAAACTTGGTAATCATTTCACTTCCTTTTAGACCCCATGCATGTAAGAGTGCTCTATGGGCAGAAGTCTGCCAGATTTCCCTCACAGATATCCCCTCTGTTATGGATTATCCCCTGCCAAAAAGCCTGCAGGGCCCAGCCCAGCCCACCCCCAAACCTGGAAGATCTCAGAGGATCCAGAGATGTAAGGGGAGTGCCTACGTGGAAAACCAAATATGCTCTGGGGCTGCATTACCTTTTCCACTTAATTTCTATTTTGTGTCTGTGTTTCCTGTCCCTGCCTCCCACGCCCCATTATGGACTCTAGAATGGATGGGGGATGCCTTTGTAGCATGTATCACTGTGTGGTGTAGCCATTTTTCTTTGCAGAAGTAGGGGGGATCTGCATGTGGAAATAAAAAAAAATTGCAAGGTGAAAAGCTGTTTGCTAGTTCTGCTAATATATTTCACTTGCAAAGATTTGTAGCCCCCTCTGGGCATGCTCTTCACTCATATTCTTCAATATTTATCTCTATTGAGGCCTTCTATACCTGAACCTCTCATACTAATTATCAGATCAACTAGCCTCTGAGAAATGGGCATTTTCCCCAGTATGTAGAGGTGTAAGTTCAGTACACATTTCTAAGCCATGCTTTACTGCCCTTTTAACAAATCAAATGCAGAAGAAGTGTCGAGGATACTTCATTACCAATGGTGTGCTAATGAGCAACAGGGGATGCAAATTACATTTGGAGTAGGCTGCACTGTTTCAGAGAGAAAAATTATAACAGATGTAATTGGCATAGACTCAGGTCTCTCGCATGTGTCATCAGCCTGCAAGAGGCCTGGAAAGATGAAAATGTTGTGCTGATAATGTCTGTAATACTATTCTATATGTAAAACAAAAATATAATCACTCCAAAAATAATTCTTTCCCTCTAACAACTAAGGAGGGAGAATTTACACTACAAGTTTATCAGCATGCAGATTTACTGTTCAAAGTATAATGCAAAAACTTGGTGAGTGATGATTGTAAAAATCAATTATTAATGCAGTAATCTCACTTCTTTCACATTTTAAAAAAATATAAACTGTCTGGGCAAATTACAACAATAGATAGAGATCAGAAAACAATGCAGTCATTTTGTATTTATTTCATCATAGTGGAAGCACCATTAGGCGCAGAAAAAGAATATTACTAAGAATGGGTCAGAATCAAAATCCTGGATCCAAACAGAGTCAGCTGTGGATAAAATCCGACCTGGATTTAAATTTTGTTGCTTTGGCCCATATTTAAGTCCTGATGTAAAAGCAAAGCTGCACTGGTTTAACTAAAGGTAGGTTGTTAAACTGGTGCCACTTTGTGTGGTCACTCTTACATCAATTTAGCTTGCTTCTTTTATTTTAGTAGGGGTAAACGAAACCAACTTAAACCAATGTAAGAGAGCCAACAGGTGACTGCCACCATTTTGGCCAACACACCAGGGCCTGAACCAGGAACCTCTCGGGCTAAAAGCTTGAACTGCTGCAACTTGAATTCAAGTGTCAATATGCTCTAGCTGGGGCTGTAACAGACTCAGTCCTGTGTCACTCTGACCCAGAGTGGGACCTGTAATGCACACTCACCTCTGTGTGTGTGTGTGTGTGTACACACACACACACACACACACACACACACACAGTTCCACCAGTTTAATGCAGCTGTGGCATATCACACCTTTATTAAAAATAGTGCAACTTCTGAGTCTAGACAAGCCCTTAAATGAAAATTATCACAATTGTGCCTGCCTTTGGGCACACTTCTCTCTTTCCAGTTGAAGATTCATCAGCTAGAAATGAAGTAGATTTCAGGGCAAGAATTCTGATATGTATATTTGCATCAAACATGTTGCAGTTTAATCCCATATGTCAAGTCATGACAGGATAACATGAAGATTTTTAACAGTGAGACAAATACTTAGGGCATGAATCTGTCACACTGGTTGTACACCAGTGTAAATGGAATTACTTCTGGTTTACACTGGTGCTTCTGATTAAAACTGGTGCATGTAAGAGTACAATTGGGATCTCAGAGTTGTCAGACATTGTTACATGGGTGGAAGTGAAGTGACATCTTCTAATTCTCTAGCACTGAAATTCCATTCCCTTCTCCACCTCCCCCAGTAATGGCACTTAAAGGAATGATGTCAATTATTGTGGTAGCAGTGGTATCTAGAGAACAGACATGAGTATTGGGTGGAAAAATTCCATCACCTTTGTTACCTTATAGACTAACAGATGTATTGGAGCATAAGCTCTCCTGGGTGAATACCCACTTCATCAGACACAAGATTCACCCATGAAAGCTTATGCTCCGATACGTCTTTTGGTCTATAAGGTGCCACAGGACTCTTTGTCACTTTTTACAGATCCAGACTAACACTGCTACCCCTCTGATACCTGATCACCTTTGTTATATTAGTTATGTAATAGAAAATAATGTGTCAGACTAAACAATCCAGTAAAAAAAAATTGTCCCTTTCCAGCACTCTGTATTTGTGCTGCCTGCTTTTCTTCTAGAGAGGGCTTTTTCAAAGCCATCAGAAATAATACATAGTTTTAAGACTCAGTCATATTGAACAGTACATTTCTGGTCAGTAACTTGAAAGGATTCTCTCTTTCTCCCATGCCTCCGTCCAACTTTCTACTGCCTCCCAAACTTATGATGGCTCTTTGTTTTTGTCAGCACCAATGAATAATGTTTCTCTCGCTACATCCTAAATAGGACACAGTGGGAAAAGGCAAGCCTTTCACAAATAGGCACCTAAAGTCAGGGGCATGTGGTAGCCCTGGCTGAATTCCCACTTTGGACACTCACTAGACAGCTGCGTTTGGACCTCTGTACTGGACTTGTGTATGTCTAAACTCACCTGTGTCTGGGCAGGATCCAGCCACAGTCCCTGACCTCTCAATATACAGAAAGCATTCAATTGTACTGCAATTTCATACCAAGCAGAATTTATAACTCTTACATAGACTGGTTTTCCAAATTGTCACAGTTCCTATGTCTGTATTAGACTCCTAAACAAGTGGGCTGATCTTCAAATGTGCTGAGAAACCAGAAACTCCAGTTTTTGCCAATGGAAATGTTTGGGCAGTCAATACTTAAATAAGGGGGCTGACTTTTTTAAGGTTCCTAAATTAGGACATACATATCTGACTTTCAGTTCCTAAAAACTCTGGCAAGGTTTTCAAAGCTAAACTTTCAGAGCTTCAAGTTGTGTGAAAACTGGAGTGACAAAGTCTGGATTTACTTTTACCCTAAATTCAGAAGTGTTTGAACCTAGGATTAGATCAGGCCCATCTCGAAACACCTGAAAACATTTTCAGTGTAGGAATTATCCTCCCCACATGGTGACTTGCATAAGTAACTCCACACTCCTGTCATGTACATTTTAATTGCATCTCTTAATTCAGAGGTAATCAAAAATGTTTGGGGGCACCATTACTTTCTGGCTTATGTGCTGTATGGACATGAGATTTGCTGAGATTCTGATGTCAGGCAAGAATGAGAGAATATTTACATTCCCAGAATTCTGAATAGTTGCTATATAAATCTTGTGCTCCTGTGGTTAAGGCTAAAGGCATAATCCAGTTGTGATTTTTTTTTTTTTTAAAGCTTGGGTAATGGAGGTGACGAGCTTTTGGCTAGGCTGAATCAGATGGAGATCTGAGCAATAGCAAAAAGGCATTGTTGTGGCTTTGAAGATTCTCCCTTCCTTTTCAGAGCCATCTCCCCTGTTCCCCAGAATAGGCCAAAAGGTTATGCTTTCTAGATGCCATTAGAGTGTTATTATGACTGTATGTGGCTTTCTGTGTAAAGACAGGGTGCAAAATCATCAATATTATATTCTCATATATAGGAATTCCCACTGTAACTCTAAATCCATGGATATACCCAATAGCCTAACTATATCTATTTGAAATAAATCTGAACGCTGATAACTTCATCACTCAAAGAATGGGGGTAGATAGCACTATTGTTTCTTTAATTGAAAACACAAGGAGAGGATTTTTACCCTCCTCAAATTGAAAATGACATACTGTGCATTAAGATTTTGAAATGTCTTTTGCTTTGAGGCATGGCAATGTGGCAGTGATTGTGCTTCTGTAAGAAGAAATGGGTCTCTTAATAACATTTCCTCTTTCTTCACTAAGAAGCCGTAATGATGTGGGAATACTTCTGTTGATTCCTGAGTTACTCAAACAAATCCTTAGAATAGTCTGGCTAATATACAGTTTTGAAGTAAGTAATTGTCCTGGAACAAACATCTCACGAGTTGTCAGTGTTATCAGTATAGTACCAACCACTTTATGCCCGAATGGACTAGTTTGGCTGTGCTAAGCTGCTTTCACCAGCCTATATACCTCAACTATAGCTGATTTCTTTCTTTCTTTTTCAAAGGGTAGTAGGGAATGAATTCTCAGCTGTGGACCAGCTGGAATCGTGTGTGTGTGTGTGTGTGTGTGAGTTTATATTTAAAGTCCTCAAACTACCATGATGAGTATGGTATAACTCCCTGGAGAGAGATTTTACCTGCTCTTAGCGTACTGCTAGTCTCCAAGACTTTTTTTGTTGCTTAAACAATAAGCCTTTTAGGAACTCTTCAAAGTTCTTTTCAACTTTCCCTTATGATACTTGTTGACTTTTGGTCTTCTGCCAGTGTTTAGCCTTAGATGGAGTTTACCACCAGCTTTGGGCTACATTCCCAAGCAACCTGACTCCAAGAAGACACTGAGAGCTCAAGAGGGCACAAAACCATTAAGAGGTGCCTGGGGATGGTGTGAGGCTGGTAGCAGCCTCTGGCGCACTGGGACCAGGTCTTCTTGGTCTCGGGTTGCTTGGGAATGCAGCCCAAAGCTGGTAGTAAATTCCATCTAAGGCTAAATATTGGCATGAGATCTTTTAGGAACTCACAGCAATTTTTAGACTAAGGCAGAGGGCAGACAAGTTCTGTCCCATCTTTCACACAGAACAACACTGCCAATATGCTGCACTCCTGATCTTGAGTACACCTGGCACACTATTCAGGTTTTGGTGTTTCACGAGCAGAGACAGCCAATTGTTCCATATTTCATTATGTTCCATATTTCATTTCATTATATATTTCATTATATTCAGTTATGGGGACAAACATCTCATAGTAACTATGTTTGTAGTGACCAGAACTATTTGTATTTATTAACTATATCTAATGTCTATGTCTTCTTAATAATTAAATGATTCTCTTGTTCTTGTAGCATGTTTTAGCCACATTGAGTTTCCTCATGAAAAATCTCAGAATTCCTATCTTTTTAGGTGAAGGAGTAAATACCTAGTACAATCTGTGCTTTCTCTGAAGAGATCACATTTTATTTTTGTACTGAAGACACGACGTATTAAAATCACATTCATTACATGTTTGCAAATAATAAACCTCTTCTAGAGATAAGCAGAGTTTAGCGTCTGAGATTTTGCACCTACTGTATCGTGGCTTTTTTTTTTTTTTTTTTTTTTTTAAGGCTGAAGTCTATACAGCAGGATAACCAGCTTGGACAGTGAGAACATCAATGTGGTTTTTCCTAATAAGGGGTCAAGCCCTGTTGAAGAAATTGAGGCATCTCATTGACCTCTACACCCAACTGCACTCTTTTATACAGTTAATTTATTCTGTTGATGGACAGATATGGATTCAAGTGGAATATTTCTAAGTTGCCTGCCATCTCTTGTATTTCTGGCAGTGAGAATGAATCATATCTCTGAGATAATGAACCATTTAATGACTTGTGTGTTGATTTATCAGATGGTGCTGGAGAGGCCAATTTTAAAATATAAAGCCATAAGTCACACAACCGCTGTATACCGCTAGTTGAAGCTGCTTGGCTCCCTTACCAATGATTGCTGTGTTAATCAAGGTGTCATTAAAGCTGGCAACCAGCAAAAGTGCTTATATGCAACACTTTTTTCATTCTGATGTGGCATTGATTCTAAATAAGAATTCATTATTATTCTCAGGTTTAAAGAGAGACTAACCTAATAGTCAGAGTGTTGCTCTCTTTCATAATTAGGTTGTTATGGCTTGAACTTTAGCCTTACTTAGCTTCAAAGAAATAAGTTATTAACAGTGAGTGTGCAGATATACTCAGTAATCAGTCTGGGTCACTGGCAACCAACTTGTAGCAGCTCTTCAGTGGTGGAACAGTAACGTTGTTTGATGCCCCGAGCTCTCTATACTGATATGTTATATACATGTTTTACTTCCACCTTTTCATGTTCTCTGTATGTATAAATATCTCCTGTCTGTGTGTTCCATTCTATGCATCCGAAGAAGTGAGCTGTAGCTCACGAAAGCTCATGCTGAAATAAATTTGTTAGTCTCTAAGGTGCCACAAGTACTCCTGTTCTTTCAGCGGATACAGACTAACATGGCTGCTACTCTGAAACCATACATGTTTTAGCTAGAGCGACAAGAGAACAATGCCAGTATAAACAGAAAAGGATTGCAGAAGATTCCCCAAACAGGAGATGCTTTGTGTCTAATTTATTTTGTATTCTGTTTTAGAACAGGGTCCAAACTAATCTTTGGGATGGGAGCTGTCTGAGTGCCCCATTCTTATTAGCCAATGCAACATGACTTAATCCCATAAAGCAGAGCTGCAGGCAAGAATATGTACAGGCAAGTGACCAGGCAGAGAGAGCTGCTTTTTAGGAGATTGTAGAACATACCTTTGCACAGTGGCAATAGCTGAGCAATGTGAACCCACCAGAACTCAGGGTATTTTGGGTTCTAGTCCATTTTGGAATGTCTGGGGACTCAGCCTGATGCAGTACATACAGCCCTAGCTCTTGACTTTTTTCCCTCATCCAATCCTCAAGAGCCAAACTTTCTCTTTTACTTTACATTTATTGTACTTGGGGCTCCTTGAATTCCCATGCTTTTCTGCTCAGGGCATCTGGGGAATATTAGATTTTGGCAAGTGGCCAGCTTTCTTTGAATGGGCACTAGTAGTGTAGGACCAGAAGCAGGCTGTGGGACCTACGTAATGTTTTAAAACTTTCTAAACTTTTTAGAGTGGGCAGCGGGCAAGTTATGTGTTGATATGCGAGTTTTTTAAAATCTGAATAGCATGTGTTTTCTGAAGGATCGACACAATGCTATGAAATACTTTCACTTTGTCTCATTTATTATGTGTTTGGGTTTTTTTTTATATGCATGCCGTAAAAGGCACATTTTTCAAAAACTGCCTTTAAATAAGTGTTTCGAAAACTGCAAACTGTTGATCACTCTTCGTATTCCCCAAAACTTGCAAGCATTTTTGTTTAGACATCTGCCTGATTAGGGTGCACAAAAACCATCTGTGCATGCAGATCCGCTTGTAGGCAAGCAAAAAGTTGGGCACTCAAAACTGCCCATTCCAGAAGGAAGATTGGATTTGGAGGCTGGACTGAGGTCAATTTGAAAATTTAATTCCCTATGATTTCTTTCAGTTTGTAGCACTCTTTGCTGCCTTAATTCATTGTTACTGGGAGAACTCATTTAAGACCTGGAAGAGACTGCGTGGGAACCTGTTACACAGCATCGTCAGTGGATGAGTGTATGGTTAAGACCCTTCCTTATCCCAGGGGAAAGCACAGATTGTTCTGGGGAGAAAGCGATTAGGTTCAGAAGTTGACAACCAGTCTCTTGCATATCAGAAGGGAATGCAATCAAAACAGCTCAGATTTTGCCTTTCCATTTTAAATTATGTTCTATGTTTTCTGTTATAAGTGAGCAGGTTTTAGTCAAATTAAAGATATAGAGCCCCTGGATGACCTAATGCTGAAATGTCAGAATTGTGTAGGGTTTTATATGAGTCACTCTCTTTTTAAAAGTTTATGGGAACCATGTGGCCAAAACCTTTCACAATCATTTGAAAATCAGACATGATTTAAGTTTTACAATGTGCCTAAAAATGTGTTGATTAATCTGAACTTCAAATCAACAAACATACAGCTTTGTTTTATATTTGTTACTTCCTTCAGGAACTAAATACATCTGCAGTAGGGGAAGTGGAGAACCTCCCCAAACTTGGCGGTAGGCTTTCTAAAAGCTGGCAAAATTAGATTTATCCTTAAAGAGGAATGATGGGCCAGCAATCAGCATGCTAGTTGGGGACTCAGGACATCTGGTTTCAGTTACCCGTTCTACCACAGATTTGCTGTTCATCCCCCTTGGGCAAGGCTCTCTGTGCCTCAGTTCCCAAACTGTAAAATGGGGATAACAGCACTGCACTACTTCATAAGGGTGTTGTGTGAATAATGTTAAAAATGGAGCTGCCCAGCTATTAGAGTAATGAGGCCATGTAAGTACCTTAGATGGAGAGACTCCTACTTGGCCTTCCTGAGCAAGGCATTTGTAACATCCTGAAAATAGCTTCCATTGAAAAGAAATAATGTTGGTAGCGTTAACATAAATACCAAATCTTGATTAGCATTTGCATTGAAAAGAGGTGATTTCTTATGTTGTTCAGTCTTATGGCATCCAATTTAAATATCAATGATCCTTCAGCATAAATAGGGTAAATCACAAGTACACTTCTCATAAATCCCAAGATGAGTCCTTTTATGTGCACTCACAGTGACTGCCTTTATTTTACTTGTCCTGTGACAGTGAACCCATCAACACACACCCCTTCATTTTGATGATAGTTGAATGAAGAGAAGATTCAGAAATTCATGTTCAACTATTGTGCAGCTGCAGGCTTTAAAGATTCAGTTTGTGCCAACTTACTTAACCCATGCATGGTGAATCATCTCTAACTTGCTTCAATTCACCAATTCCCTGTCTGTATAAATGGGGATAATGATACTGCACTCCTTTATAAGGGTGTTGTGAGTTGTGGACTGGGGCTAAGCTGGCAGTCTACTTGCTACCAGTCTGCTGCTTGTGCTCTCCAGGTTGTTTCCTCAGCTGGGGCCTCTGGCATAGATCTGTTAAGCTCAGCCTAGTGTGTTCTCTCACCTTGTTACCAGTGAAGGGACTTCCACAGGCCTTTAACACTTAAGATAAAGGGGATTTTTCTTTTTTTTTTTTTAGAGCTGAAGGACCAGGGCTTTGATCATGTGCGTGATTAGTAGAAATACTAATTGACCTAGTTAGTCTGCAAACATGGCATCATTACACCTCTCAGTGTAAAGCAGGAGGCACGAATAATCATGTATCATTCAAACATTTGATATTATTGTTTGATTACCGGTGTCAGCAGGTGTCTTAATTTAGAAAAGCAGCATGGCAGCTTGGAATGCCTTTATTGATGAACTAATGGCCTCATCCAAAGCCTGCTGAAGTATATTGAATGCACTGGGCTTTCAATCAGGCCACAAGTGTTCAAAAAGAGAGCCTGTGTGCGTTGTAGATTAGTAATGAATGCACTTCCACTGACCTGCATGTCTGCTCTTACACGAGGCATAAATTCAACATCTCAGTTACAGCTATTGCATAGCCTAGTGCCTGCACCTGGAAAATAGAGTTAGCCAAAATGGTGGTATAAGTGCCAGGTTCGAAGTGTAAAGAAAGAATGTTGCTTCAACTCTGAAAGGCTAGGTACACATGCAGCAACCTAAACACAAATGGGTTGAATAGCCGAGGGGCTTTTTTTCTATTTGCTGTACTACTTAGCAAAAGAGAATTTATTTTCCAGTCATATGAACAATTTCTCCATTGGCTTATACCCCCATTGGCTCTAGTGGAAGTACACCAGATGTAAATCAAATAAGAATTTGGCCCACTAAATTTTTTTGGCAAGAATCTTCCTAGGATGTTGTGTGAACCCCTGTCTGTTTTACCATCCTTGAATAAAGACTGTGTGTTATGCTGTATTTACTACATATAGCAAAACAAAGGCCAGATAATCTAGTATTCTGCTTTCATCAGTGACCAATAACTGATGGTTCAGCAGAAGCTGAGAGAACTCTGTAATGTCAGTTGTGCAACATGACAGATCTAGGGAATTATTCTTTGCTTCCTCGTCTAAGTGACCCGGTCAGAGTAGATCATGAATCAAGCCTTAAAATCTACATATCTGCAGCAGGAGGTATAATTATCTATACCATTGGCTTAGCTTACAGTGTCTAGTCTGTGTACAGTCACACACATTTTAAGTCTTATTTATGTGCACGTCAAGTGTTTAGTCTTCTTTCTCATTCTTTCTTTCCCCAAATCCCTATTCTTTACAGTATTATTTTTAAATGTGTTTTATTTCTTGAATGTGAGAAATGGTTACTAGATTTCAGTAAAACAGCAGGAAGAACTACTTAAAGCCTGACATTAAACAAAAGGGGAGTACAAAGATAGTTTTTTATATTTACATACTGATTTATAGGCTTTAGAAATCAGTATTAAATACAGATTCAAAGTACAGCTGAACACAAAAATGCCACACTTAAGTGATAGAAGAAAATCAATAGACAGCAGATGGCAATTACTATCTATTTTCTTACGAGAAAAATGAATGAATAATACATGCTCTAAAATGGCAGCAAATACAATTATAGACATGAAAGTAAACTTTTACACCAGAAAAGGGACATTGAGAGAAACTATGGGTGAGAGAGACACATTTTCTTTCTTGTTTGGAGCCCTGGGTGTTAATTTCTCAGTAAGCAGTTGATTCATTAATAATTATATTTTTGATGGTCAACCAGCTATCTACTAAACAAGTCATATATGATAATTGGCACCACTATTCACTAAATTATTAGGCAACTGATTCCTTATGAAGAACACATTCTTTTTTATTCTGCCTGGAAATTGACAGTTAGGCACACTTGTGATCTGCATATGCAAAATTATTTTAATTCAGTCTCTCCAGCACAAGTTTTCAAGTCAATTATCAAAATATGTAAATCCCATTTTTTTTGGGGGGGGGAGGCAATATAATCTATTTTTTCTTTTTTGTTTAATGTAGTAAAGATAGATTGGTGCCCATAAAGTTAATGAATGAACGAGGGTCTAATGTGAATCACATCATATCAAAGCAGCAAAATAAGCCCCTTACATCATAGTGATACTCTTGTGAATCTCCTGAGGTATGGAGACTATGCAGAGCTTGGAAGCTTGGCAGTTTTGCTTTACTGGCATTCATGTGAATGTTTTCTTTAGTTTTCACAATATGAGCTTTATTGCTTTGAATTTTTGATCAGAGCAAAACTGATTCTAAAGCAATGAGCCATTTGTGTGAGAGGAACGTGTGAATATTTTACCTGCTGTCCATTGCTTGATTATGAAAATGAGATTGTGCAGTTCCTGGTGTAGTGCTGTCATGTTGCAGGCAAAATAAAGGAAGGAAGTGAGTAGACGTGTGCAGTGTATATGCTAGTTTTACCATCTCCCTTAAAAAACAGACAGCATATGATCACACCTTTCCCCGGACCAAGAAAATATGTGGAGACATGCAACAAGACTTAAATCATTCCAAGATGCATGTTTTCTGGCCACCAAATAGTAGACAATAGCCTTCATTCCAGCTGCATAGAAATGTCATAATAGTGATACGCTAGTCTCCATATTTCCTTAGAATTCTAAGACTACTTAGAAGGTTAGCTCTTCATGGCAGGGACTCTTTTGTTCCATGTTTCTACAGCATCTAGTGCTATAGGGTTCTGGTCCATGATTTGTACTCCAAGATATTAACATAATACAAAGTAATAATAAGAACACAAGAAATGTCATACTGGGTCAGACCAATTGCCCATATGGCCCAGTATCCTGTCTCTGACCATGGCCAATACCAGAGCTTCCAGGGGAATGTAGAGAACAGGGCAATTATGGCATGATTCATTGCTGTCTTTCCCTCCCAGCTTCTGGCAGTCAGAGGATTATGGTTCCTGAGCATAGGATTGTATCCCAGACCATCTTGTCTAATAGCTATTGATGGACCTGTCCTCTATGAATGTATCTAGTTCCTTTTTGAACCCAGTTACACTTTTGGCCATCACAACATCTCCTGGCAATTCTTTTTGGTTCTTAAGTATACATGAGCCTTGCTCAGCAATCCTTATGTTGCTGCATGGTAATATCAAATACAATAAAAATATTCTGATAGTCTTTAAGAATCAAACCATGGAAAATAAACAGCTAAAACAAGAACTAGATGGTCCCGAGGACTGGAAAATGGGATATTGTATCATTCATTTGGTAGATATGTTTTTTAAGAGCCTGATCCACCAAGGTACTTAAGCATGTGCCTGACCTCAGTGGGGCTGTTCACAAGCTTAAAATTAGACTTAATTACCTTGCTAAATTAGGGCAATGATCCAGTGTGAGTCAATAATGTCTGAAAGTTATTCTCTGGTGTCTGCTTAATGTCTTATGTGGAATGTAATGGTGGTTTGTCTAGTTCCTAGGGAACATGTAAGTGTTCATGTCCCCAAACTACAGCTGCAGTTGGCATTAATTGGTGTCCTGATAGGATTCAAAAGGGTTTGAATGGCCATGCAGATCAAGGCCAATCCTGCAGAGTTGTGTGTCTGCTTAACTTTATGCACTGTGAGTTAGTCCTATATGTCCTGGGAGTGGGATTTCTGCATGGTTTTGGGGCTGGGGCTGCACTGGGAGAGGGGTTACTCTGGCTGGGGTTCCTCTTCTCTTCTGTCCATGAAGCTGCTCCAACCGCTTTTGGGTCTGGTTTGGCTGTCTTGAATCTCTGTCTGGCTATGCCCTAGAGTCAGTCAACCTTTCTTTCTTTTTCTTTCTTTTTTTTCTCCTCCCCTTCTCCCCCTCCCCTGGAAGTACTAAATGTGAAGGGGTAGAATCCGATTCTCAATCCTGGCTGTAGATGGAGGCCACATTAACAGCACTTGCTGGTGGCAAGAGTCTGGAAAAAGTAGGGTTTTAATGTATTGTACATCTGACCAGTTGGAAACCCCATGTTGATAGATCTGCGGCTCCTTTCAGTAGTGGAATTTTAACAAAGGGCTGAGCTGCCTTCAGTACATCAGGATGATATAGAATTGATCATAAACCAAAGACAGCATTGATATAAATAATCAAGTATGTTTTCTTCGGACAAAATTTTGTCCCTGCTTTGTCTGCTTTTCAAATAAAAGGGAGTTTAATTGATCATCAATAATATTTTGCATGGCATGAGTTCATTATAACTGATAGTAGAGTGATTCCTACCATGTGGCAAGTATATAACAGTCCCCTTTCCTGTATAGTTATGACACACAAAAGAAGCAATAATTATGAAAAAGACCCCCTTTATTTCCTGATCTATCCATAAGTCTTTCGCCATTTAAGGAGAGCATTACAATGGGATATCCAAAGAAATGTGTGTGTGTGTGTGTGGGGGGGCGCTGGGGGTAGGGAGGTAAAAAATTATTATTTTTTTTTAACAAAATAAAATCTAGGAATTTAAAGTTCTTAATTACACTTTTTTTTCTGTTCAGTACAACTGAGCAATAGAAAAACCTGATATTCTTGGGATTATCAAAAACAATAATTGTGCTTTTTCTTGCTCATCTGCTTGAAGGCTCTTTTTTGTCATGAAAATGAGTTAAACCAACGTTTCCTGGTCCTTCTACCTGCATCAACTTTTATTTCATTCACTGCAATTGAATTCAGAGGTGTAAAAAATAATTACCAGGAAATAAAATCCCTATTTTGTCTGTGCTGCAGTTGTTTGTTTGATTTGTGATTTAAATAAAACACACAGACAGACAGTGTCTTGGCTTTCAATACATTTCCCTGTATTAAGAAAATGAATAAACAGCCAAAAAATGACTTGTTTGGTTATCTTCTAAGGGCTTGTTTCACTGGTGTTTGGGAAAAAAACTACCTCAAGTTGGGTACAGTAGTACAAGCTGCCCACTAATTCTGCTCTACTGGAGAATCAGGGGCTGACTGGTGCAGCACAGAAAGTCAGAAGGGAAAACTAGGAGATGTTGCTTACAGGGTGGCTTTTATAATTTGTATTGTGGTAGTACCTCAAGCCTCTATCTTGGACCAGAGCCTATTTCCTGAGCAGATTTAGCTGGAGGATCTTCTGTGGAACTCAGGCTGTAAATTAAAGCCAGATAAAGTTAAGATTAGCATGTAACCATGATAGATTTCAACCAAAATATCCCGAGCTAGATCCCTACAATTGTCTAATGCAGCAGTTCTCAAACTGTGGGTCAGGACCCCAAAGTGGGTTGCAAACCTGTTTTAATGAGGTCACTAGGGCTGGTGTTAGACTTGTTGGGGCCTGGGGCTGAAGCCAAAAGTCCAAGCCCCGCCACCCAGGATTGAGGTCAAACCCAGAGGGCTTCCTTGCTGGTGGGGCTCAGGTTACAGCTCCCACCTGCCCAGGGCTGAAACTCTCAAGCTTTGACTTCACCCCCCTATTCTAGGCGTGTGGGGCTCAGGCTTCGGCTTTGGCCTCTCACCTGGGGTGGAGGGGCTCCAGCTTTGGTCCCCCTTCCTGGAGTCATGTAGTCATGTTTGTTAACAGAAGGGGATTGCAGTACAATGACGTTTGAGAAACCCTAGTCTAGTGGGTGTTTCCCACAGTAAGAGATAGTTGTTCAATTATGCCAAATTGACTGTTTGACTTATCATGACTGGATCAGGAATAGGTTAGCATATGTAGGGTGATGTGCCCTGACAAAGCTCTGTGTGGAAGCTTACACAACTCCTTATGTTGTTGGTTCTTCATCTGCATTTCCTTTAAACTTTCAGAGGAAAACAAAACAAATTAGGAGCATCAACTGGAATGACTTTCATATTGGTTTTTATAGTTATATCGTGTTTTTATCAGCTTTGCCAACTTCTCTACTATTCTACTGTTCTTTCTTACTGACTAGTATTTGTTTGTAGAAAAAAAGTCCACATAGGTTTATCTTGTGATTATAATTTCTTTAACTTCTACTGTCAACACTCTTTGAATTTGTTCTCTTGCAGTTCTTAAATTCATGCCATTTGCCACAGCAGATGACATTTTTCTAGCTGCTAGCTGACATGAGAATCTTTAACGACCATGCCCTAATCAGCAGTGGAATCTTATAGATACTGTGGGCCTGATTCACCTCTCCTAACTTGATAGTCCATCGCTGATGATGGCGATATTGTCACAGTTCTCATGTATGGCTAAGCATATGACTCTGAAGTCTGAACCCTGATGCACAGTGTCGGCTGCATTGAGGGCATGGGAAGTCTGTATTTATTATGTTTGATGCAGCTCTGTGGTGCCTTTCATGTGCAGCTTGGAGTTGAATTTATTGAGCTTGCTCAAACCTGTTATGCTGATTTTGTCAGATTGTCAGACTTGAACTGATTTGCTCAAGTTATTTGGGATTGATGCCAGCCCACTGGAGACTGCTCTTCAGATTATCTTTGAAGCGCTTATATGGATGATGCTTCTTTCTTTTGCCCTTACTCAGCTCCCCATACAAGGTCTGTTTTGAGAAATGGTGGTCTTCCATTTTGACATGTCCAGTCCATCTAAGCTGTGCTTTCAGTAACATTTCCTCAATACTGGTTGTATTTGCTCTTTCAAGGACCTCTGTCCTACCAGTGAATGCTCATTATTGAGCAGAGGGAGTACATGTGAAATTGCTCAAGCTGTTTAATGTGATTTCTAAAAAGAGTCCATGTCTCAGATCCATACAGGAGTGATATTAGAACCTTGGATGACGATGGCTGGCAGTGGGGCATTGGAATGGGGTGCTAGTTGGAACAAGACCTCTGTCTTCCCAAGAGCAACGATCTGGGATGCTTCAGAAAATCTATCAATGATGACCTGAAGGTCATTGTGTCTATGGGCCGTCAAGGCGCAGTCATCTGCAAAAAGTTCCCTGTTGGGAAGTCTTGGTCTAACTATTGAGTTCTTGAAGATCAAAGAGGGAGCTATCGAGTCAGTAGTGGATGTATATCCCCTGATTCAAGTCTCCTGTGGCATGGCTGAGGATATAGGCCAAGAACAAGTTGAAAAATACTGGAGCACGTACACAGCCTTGCTTCACTCTATTCGAGATTTCAAACGGGTCAGAAAAGTCACCACTGGTAAGCACTTGCACTGTCATATGGTCATGGAACAGACAGATTATTTGTATGAACCTTCTTGGGCAGCCCTTGTGCAGAATAGCCCAAAAGCTTTGGTCAAATTGATGAAAACTGCATACAGGCCCATATTCTGCTCTAAAGATTTTCCTGGACCTGCCTTATGACAAAGATCATGTCCATAGTACTATGACCTGGTCTGAAACCACAGTGTGCTTCTGGTAGATTCTCTTCAGAGCGAGGAGTCTGGTCAGTAGAATCTGAGCTAGTATTTTCTCTGCTGTACAGAGGACAGCAATGCCTCTGTAGTTTCCACAGTCAGTTTTGCTGCATTTGTTTCTGAACTGTGATACAATAATAGCATATCTGAAGTTTTGTGGCATTTCTTCTTTCTCACAAATCCTACTCAAGATGTCGTGAAACATCATTCTGGCCTTGGGCCCTGCTACTTAATTTAGTCCTGCTGGAATATCATCCTTTCTGGAGGCTTTGAGTTGTTTGATGGCTTTCATAACTTCCTTAACTGGTGGAGGTAGGTTGAGATCCTCTGCTTTGAGTTTCTCTCAGGTAAATGATTAAGGACATCCTGATTGACTGTGAATGGCCTATTGAGTGCACTATTGGAGCATTCAGCCATTCTCCATACGATTCCCTCTGTCTTTCATCAGGGTTGTGCAATCTGCCGACTTCAAGGAGGCTGTGCCAGATTTAGATTGTAGACTGCTTTGAGAGAGTTAAAGAACATCTTTGCGTTGTTTATATCTGCATAATGCTGAACTTCTGCAACTTTCCTTTCCCACCGCTCATCTTGCATTCTCCTCAGTTCAGACTGGGCCTTGCTCTGTAGGTACTTAAACCTACCTTTCTTTGAGATGGAGGTGAGTTCATTCTGCCATTCAACAAATGCTTTATGCTTGTCACTTAGGAGTCTGGAAATGTCCTCGTTCTCATCAAACCAATCATGGTGTACCCTTTCCTTTAGGCCTAGCACTCATTTAGCTGCGTCAATAATCACGTTTGGACTGGTTCCATTTTTCTGTTCGGTTGCCAGTGACTGGCGAGCATGAAAAAAGCTTGTCATCAAGTGACTTCTGAAACTGCACCTGATAGTTGGCGTACTTGAACTTTGCTATGTTGAAGGCTGTTCTAGTAAGTTTGGGACGCTTGCACTGTGAAGGGACTATATGCAGGTTAAGCACTGCTCTTAACAATTGGTGATCTGTCCATCATTCTGCACCACTCATGGCTCTGGTCAGTCTGATATTGCAGATGATTTAGTGGGTGTTGATCCTGCTTTGAGCAGAGGATTGGACTAGATGACCTCCTGAGATCTCTTCCAGCCCTAATAGTCTATGATTCTATGTCTTGTTGGCCAGTGATAACATAGTCAATCAGGTGCTATTGTTTGGACTGTGGGTGTATCTGTGTCATTTTATATTTATCATTTTGCCTAAAAGATGGTGTTAATGATGAGCAGACTATGTTCTGCACATTTACCCAAGGGGAGGAGTCTGTTGCTGTTCATCTTTCCCACTCCATGTCATCCTGTCACACCTCTCCAGTCACTGTTGTCTCTACCAATTCTAATGTTAAAGTCTCCCAGAAGGATGAGCTTGTCATATGCAGGGGTTGATCTGATGATGGAGTCCAGATCAGAGTAGAACTACTCCTTGCTTTCCTCTGTGCTGGTCAGTGTAGGTGCATAGGCACTGATGAGAGTGACATACCATGTAAGATTCAGGGGAGATTGAAGTTTCATGAGGCGTTCATTCAGGCCAACAGGGAGGTCAGAGAGTTGTTTCAGGAGAGATGATGTTGCAAATCCAACTCCATGGATTCTGTCTTCACCCTCTGCTTTTCCTTTCCAAAAGGAAGTATAATTGCCTTCTAGCTTACTGATGGAACCTTTTCCGGCCAATCTAGTCTCCCTTAGTGCTGCAATATCAATATCATAGCGGGCAAGTTCTCTGGAGACAAGACCTGTTCTTCTCTCAGGCCTACATGCAGCGCCAACGTCCATAAGGGTGTGGACATTCCATGCTCCTAGAATGAGTCTTTCCTTCATTTTTCAACTGCTATAGGATGAACTGCCAGCCGTGGTAGTCTGACCAGATGTTATGGGGCAGACAATGTTTAGGCCATCTTTTCTAGCCCCCTTCCCTTAACAAGGGTGAGCAGAGCTATCCTAAAAAGGGCTGCTCAGTTACTTAGGATGCTGCCAAACTTCTCCACTTCCCTGGGGATGGAGCTGAACAGCCGCTAGTCTCGAGGCTGCCTATGTGCAGGATTGTGACTATGACTGCCAGTGGTCATCCCCACCAGTCGCTTCGCTTCACCTTGCAATGCCACTACTGCCGCAGGACTTGGATTAATGATATAATGTTGATGATGAGATTGGATAAAATTCTGTTAATGGGAGGAGAGTTGCAAGAGAACCTGTGTGGGAAATTTTCGAGTTAGAAAGCTGTTACACAGGGGCAGTCCCACTGTGTTGGTCACAAAGAAGCCAGAAGGCATGAAGAATCATTATGGCTGGAAACTTCCTTAGCTGCAGTGGGTGACCAGGAAATCTTCAATGCCTTGTCATGCTCTCCATGCTCCACAGCACGTTGCTGAACTGCCTTCATGGCCGTTGAATCACAAATTGATTTCTTCAGCCCAGTCCCAGGACAGTCTTTGCGTGCTAGAGAAAGG
This sequence comes from Gopherus flavomarginatus, assembly GCF_025201925.1. Classification (NCBI taxonomy): domain Eukaryota; kingdom Metazoa; phylum Chordata; order Testudines; family Testudinidae; genus Gopherus; species Gopherus flavomarginatus. The sequence goes on along the minus strand of NC_066630.1, from coordinate 24,668,651 downwards.
AAGTTTTCCTATCTTGCCGAGGGTAAAAGACCCATCGTCTACCCTGATTCATTTCTCTTAAGTTAGGACTAAAGAATTACACTCCTATAGGTGAGAGAATAATCAGGCTCAAAGTCTGACTTTAAAAAGGGGATAGGGAAGGTACAGACCACACTAATCTCTGGAAAGAGAATTAATTTAAATAAGCAGTTTAAGTCATTGTCATCTCAGACTTGTGAGAGTCTCAAGTGTTTGGAAGTTGAAATGATAGTTTGGGCTAAACTGAAACTGAAGGGATAGATAATGCCCTAGTATGATGATTGTCATTATGCTGAAGGAGAATATAAACTACTAGTGATTACTGTTCAGTCTCTTTTGGTGAAATTACACTGCACTAGATTTTATGTCTAAGGTCAGATTAAAGGTATTAATAATGAACACTGCTTGATTGCAGAGGATTTGTAGCAAGCAGCTTTGAAATCCAGTGGCTTTAAGGATACTGCCTATGACAAGCTAGAGATGTGTTGTGATTCTCAACATATAGCTCAAACAGAAAAATTGTTGAAATTCTACTGAAGCAGGCACATATACACTTGCAGCATCCAATCAATGTAAGAAGTAATGTATAAATATACCCTTCTGCTTGAAAGGTTTGCTATATTACAAACAGTAAAGGTTGTCAGACCCAGTAAATTATGAGATTTTAGCAACGGAATAGCTCATTTTAATCTTAATTGTAGGACTGAGAAGCTTTATAAGAACCGAGTATTAGATTATCAAGTACTTTTCAAGAACACACTAACTAGAACTGTTCATATTTGGGCTGTGCGCATCAACATTTAAGAATATTATTTGGAATTGTAAGTCATTTGAGCTATACCACTCTAATTTGCTAAGCTACAAACATGATAAATATCTTACTAGGATGCCTCTATCACAAAATCAGATGTGTTTATTTGGAACAATAAAATCAGATGCAGTCTGAGAATTAAGAGATTATAGAAAGTGACTTGTGAACTGAAAGGCTTCATGCAACTTGCCAATTAGCAGTTTGAAATTAATGTGATGTAAAATATTAAGTTGATTCGCTTATAAGCATTGTCAGAAGTAATGAAAATAATTATTGTCTGAGCTTTTTAATGGAAGGTGATCTTTACTTGGGAACAGAGGGGGTCTAAAACTGAAACGTCAAATCTAAATCTCTTGGCATTTTTTGGGGGGAGGACCTTTGAGATTCAAATCTTAGCTCCAAACCCCAACTTCTACTTCTCGTTCTGAACTGAATTCTAAAGCAGAAAGACCTTAGGAGCAGGTGGTATTCCTGTCCTGCTCCAAAGAAAATCTGAGCACATTGTAGAGGATCAGACTTACTCCTTTCCTTGGCTTGGTGGCTTTTAGGGTTCCTTCTATTCCATATCTCTGTATTAAGTCCCTTAGCCCCCAGGACTACTCCCATCTCCCTTTATGGAGGGTATAAGTAGAGAGCCGTGCCCTCGATGAGCCAGCATGAATCAAATAGCGTCTCCCAGCAGGGGTCAAGTACCTGCCAATAGGGTGGCTCCATAGAGGCACCCTGTCACACTGCTACAGAGCTATTTTCCAGTACCAGTTTGGGTACAGTCAGTCTCATAAGAAGAGTCTTCCTGCATGTTCTTAAACACAGGCTGATAGAAATCTTTTCAGTTTATGCATGAGTTTATTGCATGAGAACTGTTCTAGATTTCCATGCTGTCAACTTCAAATCTCAACCTACAGCTCATCTGGCTCTGAACACCATGTTGGTGGCTTATCAGTAGGCATTTTAAATAGATTTTTGTGTGTGCTACCTTTTAAGCATAATGTGAATTCACTCCATTTCGTTCTGGGTTTAGATGGTTTTTAAAATATGTTTGAAGCTATAATATACATATGGTAAGATGCACGCCATTCATTTAAAAACAGATGAAATGCTAACAGCATTCAGTACGTGTGATGTGTGTGTGGGAGGGGATGTTTTCTGCGGTTACGCATTGGTGTGGGAAACACGGTTGTCTAACCATAGTATGAACACTGATCAGCTGTAAAGCTGACAATGCCTGCAATCCGAAGGCTGATTAAACATTTTCTGTCAAAACTCTTTTTCTATGGAAAAATGGGTTTTTGGCTCAGTTTTTTCATGCAAAAATTTTGATTTATTTTTGGGGTTAAAAAACCCCCAGAACTCCTGAAAAGTGAAATATCTCTGTCGTTATGCTGGCACCACGGCGATGGGAGCTATAAGTCAATTGTGTTATGCCCCATTCACCTCTAGTACATATCTCAGGATGCTAGTCTCCCCTAATGCACTACCTTCCCTCCAAGAAGGGAGACTATAATGCATCGTGGGACATGTATTTCATTCAGGTAGCTTGGTCAATGGAGAAGAAGTGGGAGTATGAGGAACCCAAACTACAGGTCCCATGAGACACCACACCAATGCTTTTGAATCAAAATATTTCTGTATTCAAATGTTCATCATCAAAAGTCAAAATTTTCCTTGTGGTGGAGCAGAGAATCATTTTGCTGACAGCTCCACTTGCTACATTGACTGAATGAATTTATCAGGTCAGTGTATGTGACATTCCCCAGGGTACTATCTAGACTGTTGAACAGTTGGGTCCCCTCAACTGTGGGATGCCTTTTACACTGCTTTGCTTTTGGAGCAACCGCTCCTGGTCAGCTTACACACAACCTCCAGCATGTAAATTACTTCCAGCTATTCTGCATGAGTGCTTTGACCAGCCACCCTCGAATTACACTGCAGAGCAACACCAGCAAATTTCCAGTCCCAGACTTCCTCCAGAAACATGCATTTTGTACTGCCCAGCCTTCTCTTGGGCAACACCAGCCCATATAAAGTCAGTCATTTTATAAATATTAAACGAGATGTCCAAATGAAGTGTCCCAAACACTTCAATCCAAGCACACTGCCTTAGATAAAACAATAAAAATATATTAACTACAGAAAGATAGATTGTAAGTGATTACAAGTAATGAGGCATACAAGTCAGAATTGGTTACAAAGAAATAAAAGGTAAAATGCAACTAATACTTAAGGTAACAAGCTAAGTGAATTCAAAGCATGTATCTTTCACCACATGTTTTCAGAAAGGATTCCTTCCTCAGTCCTAAGCTGTTTTTGTTCCTCAGGTGTCATGGCTGCTGTGGGTAGAGAGAAAGGGAGGAATAACTTGGGACATCTGTTCCCCATTCTTTATACATTTTCCTCTTCTTTGAGAATCATCTGTAGCTGGGATTCAGGTGACAGAAGTCTGTAGGGATGGGAACCTCCAGCTGCTTCTTTGCCAAGATATAAATTTGTTTCTCGCACCCTTTTTCCTGCCAAAGAGTGGCCACTTAACTAGGTAATGGTGACAGGTTTCATTGACACCTGACTAAGGCATCAGTTTGCCTTTTGTCTCTGAGGAACTGGTTTGTGGCTGCTTTTCTAACTTGGAACATGTCTCAGCAATGTCATATAGTAGAATTTTATAACTTTACATACAATGTTGCCACACATATTTTAGCAGGATAATAAATTGCTCAGCAATTTATGAGCTTCCAAATGATCCGTCACAAGGCATACTTTGCACAAAATTTATCACAGCCTTGAAAAAGGGGGACATAGAGATACAGACTGTCACAGTGTAATAAAAGGACCAAGTCTAAGAATAAAGACAAATTATTGCAAAAGGTTAGGACTATAAATATATAATGAAGCACATCCAAGGGCTCTATTTGGACCCCCTATGGATAGAATCATAGAACTGTAGGACTAGAAAGGACCTCAAGAGGTTTTCTAGTCCAGTCCCTTGCACTCAAGTCAGAACTAAGCATTATCTAGACCATCCCTGACAGGTGTTTGGAGATTTTTAAGAGCAGGTTAGACGATGGAGATTCCACAACTTCCTGAGGCAACTTATTCCAGAGTTTAAGTACCCTGACAGGAAGTTTTTTGCTAATGTCCAACCTAAACTTTGCTGCAATTTAAGCCCATTGCTTCTTGTCCTATCCTCAGAGGTTAAAGAGAACAATTTTCCCCCCTCCTCCTTCTAACAACCTTTTATGTACTTGAAAACTGTTATCATGTCCCCTCTGTTGTCTCTTTTCCACACTAAACAAACCAATCTTCCTTCATAGGTCATGTTTTCTAGACCTTGAATTATTTCTGTTGCTCTTCTCTGGACTTTCTCCAGTTTATCCCCATCTTTCCTGAAATGTGGGACCCAGAACTGGACAGAATACTCTAGTTGAGGCCTAATCAGGGTGGAGTAGAATGGAAGAATTCCTTTTCATGTATTGCTTAAATGCTCCTGCTAATACATCCCAGAATGATGTTTGATGGTTTATTTATTTATTTATTTATTTATTTGCAAGAGTGTTACACTGTTGACTCATATTTAGCTTGTCATCTACTATGACCGCCAGATCCCTTTCTGCAGTACTCCTTCCTAGGCAGTCATTTCCCATTTTGTATGTGTGCAACTGATTGTTCCTTCCTAAGTGGAATACTTTGCATTTGTCCTTATTGAATTTAGTTCTATTTACTTCAGACCATTTCTTCAGTTTGGCCAGATAGTTTTGAATTTTAATTCTATCCTCTAATGCACTTGCAGCCTCTCCTAGCTTGGTATTGTCCGCACACTTTTAAAGTGTACTTTCTATGCCACTATCTAAAGAATTGATGAGGATATTGAACAGAACTGATCCACGCAGGACCCCACTCGATATGCCCTTCCTGCATGTGTATGACTGGTAAATATTCTGGATGTTCTTTTGGTTGGTGTGCCTTGCTCTCCCACCAAGGGACCTCACCTGCTGCATGCACTGTGTACAGTCACATGTGGGGCCATGGCCTTTTTTCATCCTGTCTCTCACTCCCCCTTTTAAGGTGATGCATGCCACAGGGGTGTATGGGGGAAGCAGTTCTTATGCTCCTTAGGTTCAGGAATTTTGCTTGCTCCTGATCCTTGCTTGATATGCACAAAGCTGAGGGGAGAAAGACTCCTCTTCAGTCTTGGGTCAGGTACAACCCAGCCCCTCCTCTCCTAAAGAGTTTTTAAAAAGTTAGAAGTTGCAGATTGGTCAGTTGGTTAAGGATGTTTTGACCTGAAGAAAAATTTGCATGTGATATTTCACTTTGTTCCCACATTGGAGTAAAATAATTAAGAAAACAATTTATTTTAGCTGAAGGCACTTGTAATATAATACTTCAATTAATCTCATTAGCTGTAAATATGAGCTAAATTTGGATACAGACCCTTTGGATATTTTGTGCAGTCTTTGAGAAACAAAAGGGCTATTGCATTAATACAGCTCTGGCTAAAACCCAAAGGAACAGAAGCTCTGTTTTAAGTACAGCTATGATTAAAAAATAATAAACCTTGCACTTCATAACACTTTTACCACATAACTCTCAAAGTACTTTACAAAGTGGCGAGTCATTATTACAGGTGGGGAAACTGGAGCACAGAAGTGAATGGCAATGATTATGCAGAACTGAGCCCTGAGTGACCTTCAGCCCAAGGTTGCACAAATCAGAGGCAGATCTTGGGAATACAGTGGAGGGTCTTAATTCCCATTTTGATGCACTAACTGCTGATCTATACCACCTCTTTCCTTTTAGACAAAATTAATATTTGAAAATTATAGCTGGACAGAAGAATAAATGAGTGTGTAGCCTTTCCACTACTCGAGTTTAGGGGAATATTTCAGATTATGTCAGAACTCTTAGCGGTAGAAAATTTGTGGGAAAAGTATTTCTCTTCCCTTCCTGCCCCTCCTGTGTCCCCTCCCCCGAAAGCCCGAGTTCTACATGTCCATCAACATGCTGGTATTTCTTTCCCAAATTACTACACAATAGGCAGGGACAACAGCACTGATGTGCCAAGAAGATAGGCCATTACACTGACCTTAAAGTAGATGAGTAAACTGAATTCATCTATTTTAGTCCAGTCCTGATTCACTGAATTCATCCATTTTAGTCCAGTCCTCATTCCCATTTACCCTTTTTAATTAAATGGAATATAACAGACAGAAAATCTATACTGGCAACTGTATAGAGCAGTCCCTTTTGAATAGTAAATGTCCATTTTAAAAAAAGGCCAAATAAAAAATGCAAAAGTACTTTCACAAACTCTTAATGACTCTCATGTAAAGGCAGCTTAGCCTGTGAATCTGTATCTGTGGGAATTTGTAATCGCATGGTAAAACAGAAAGGTGAAGTTCAGTTCCCCCAGGCTGCTGCCCAATAAGCTTTATACCGCCCTTCAGTATGTCTGGGAAAGGAGTTCCACAAACCTTCCCATTTCACAGATGCTTTGAGTGAAACAATGACTAAGATCCGTATAATACTGCTGCAGCAATAAAGCTGGTAATCAAAATAGAGACAAGGTAGCTGAGTGAAATGCATTCGTCATAAAAGTAAGTTAAGTGCTGAGCTTCCACTTCCCACTGTTCTATGCATGGGGGAGATCTGACCGTGTCTGTGTTCTTAGGTAATATGTTTGCATGAAGCCATAAAGTAAGCCCTATGTGGAATATGACAAAGGAATATTCGCAGCTGTGAATCTCCTTTATTATTACTAACAGTTCAGCAGCCATAGATGGTATTTGTGGCTCTGATCTGCTTTCAGTAGAACATTTTCTATTAACATTGTGGAGGCTGTGAGTAAACTGTGGAAAAAATATTAAGCCTTTGTTCCTAACCAATGTACTTTTTAAAGAAATGAGTTTCCTCCCAGGTTGAAAAGCTTGGAAATAGTGAGTTAAACTTTCCCGCAGACTTAAATGTGTTTTGTGTGTTGTATATCTTGATTTGAAAATATAGCCAGGCCCCTTCTTGTTTGTTCCTCTTGCTTAGAAGAAATATACCTAGATATTTCCATATGCAATTTGCTTTTTGCAAAGCACTTCATTTCTAATCCAAAGGCGCTATACATATTGCAACTTGAATGTAAAAGGAGGTTTCCAAAACAATTGAAAGACAATTCACTGTTCATTTCAGATAAATATTGAGCAAGAAAAATACCTGTGTATGTTTCAAATTAAAGGTGAAATGATATAAATGGGAAAAGTAGCTAACTTAAGCCTTGTGTAGCAAATCAGGATGATACTGCTGTCAAACTCATTCTGTGGACAGGGCCAAATCCCATTTTTATAGTTATGGTTAGAGGGCTCAAATGTACAGTTAGGATTAAATCCTGCCTTCCCTTCTGTGGAGGCAAAACTCCCACTCCTGTCAATGTGAGGCTTACACACAAATCAAGGGTAGAATAGGTCTTTAGATAGCAGTTAAAAGATTGATAGCCTTATGTAACCTGCTAGGGACACCCAGAGCCATGGTTACCCCTCTACCTCAACAGAGTGAGCTTTGCTGGTAATTAGACTGTGTCTCAGCTCTGTGTCACACCAGCCTGTCCTCCCCACCAGCAAACTCATCAAGGTTCTCCCAGCCCAAACCTCATCCAGCAAGTAACAATACAGCCTCTCAGCTCCTCAGAGATGTTTCTCTGCAATGCACAGCCCCTACCACTGGCATTCACAGAAGATATTAAGTTTGAGGCTCTTTTAAAGAGTCAATACATTACAGCTTATTAACTAGGAGTAAACACACCCTTCTATTCAAACACAGCACTGGGTCAATTTATAGTAAAAATAAAAACAAATTTATTAACAAAAGAACATAGGTTAAGTGATACCAAGTAGGAGGAATACAGGTAGAAATGATTACAAGCAAATAAAACACACACCTTAAAGACTTTAATACTCAATCTAGCAAGATACAGTCTTTGTTCAAGACCCCCAGTCTCCTTTTCAACCTTGAGTTAACTGCTTGCCCAGGAACCATCAGAGAGACCAAATCACTCAGTTCCTTTGCATCTTAATGTGAAGGATAAAGATGGAGGCTTTCTCTCTTTCTCTCACTCCCTTACAAAAACATACCTTTTGGGGGATATATTACAAGTCAGGAAGGCCTCCTGGGAATTCAGTCCTCCTATATATCTCTGGGGTGCAGGAGCCATGTTAATCAGAATAACTCCCAATGGTTTAGCTGGACGGCTTTGTTTACTGATAATATGTAAACTGAGGTAAATTCCCATTTGTTTGTCTAATACTTAGGCTAGGCTGTATGATTTTAAACAGGTTCTAGTAACCTCATACAGGGGGAATTCATAACTCAACATATAATGTTAACACATGCATTTTACAACCATATTAATAATCCACATGTTGTCAACCATCAAATAATACCTCACAAAGCATATTTTGTACCAATATCATTGCAGTAGTATGTGGGTGTGATTACAGGGATGCCAATGGTCACACCTTACTCACACTTACTACCATACTTCTTAAGTAGGCCCAGTGAAACCACTGTGGAACAAGGTACATCTCAGCATAAATAAGGGCATCAGAATCTGGCCCTTACTAAGTGTGGGGTTTGTGGCCTATGTTATACAGGAGATCAGACTACATGATCTGGTTGTCCCTTCTGGCCTTAAATTATGACAGTTATTTCTTCAATACCTCTTTGTTGCATTCAGTGTCAAAGAAAGGGGAAAATATTGTAGCAGAGGATGAAAGATATCTGGTATATTTAGGATATAGAGGTGAAATGTATTAATGTTATAACACAATGCCTACAGTCCTCAGGCCTGTAAGATATTTAGCTTAGCCAAACAAAGTGTCAGGCCTAAAGAAAGACTTGACATAAGTAACTAACCAGTAAGTGACTCTAGATCATAGGTTGTCACAAGATAGCAATGACCTTATATCACAGGATGTCATAAAATAGAATGCTCCATTAAGTGTGTTAAACTGTTGATATTTGGTACATACTGCAATGTGCCAGTTAAAGCCAGTTAGAGTGTTTTGAGGAGTTCTGCAGATTTAGGGTATCAGCAGTGTGCTAACCACAAGTTATGGTGATTAATGTAAATGTTAATGAGTATAAGGGGAGCCAACAAGTTAGTCTATGAAAAATGGGGCATCCAAAAGTACAGGGATGTGGAAGTTCAAATAGGGAAATGGAGTTGAAACCTTAATAATAATAATTAATAATAATTAATGTAGGAATTGCAGTGGGTGTCAGCATATCCCATTATAAAAGTGGTATCATGGCCTGCATGCCTTGGCAGATGCCAGGATGACATCCACTAGTGGTAGGTGATGATGACGATGAAGGGTTCCCCAACAGGAGAGGTGAGTGATGCTAGTCATAGAATCACATGCGTGTCAAACACTATCTGTTTGTATTTCAGTGTTTGTTGGATTGTTGATTTGCCTAGTGATTTGTTAATAAAGGGACGTGACAAATTTGTAATTGTTTCTCATGGGTTCCTTGGTGCTCCCATTCTAATACCATTAGTAATAGTCATCCTGATGCTGTGGCCATTTGGGAGACTGAACTCATATTCTTAGACTGTGGTCTAAGAAACTAATCAATACACAAATTCATCAATATGCTAGAATACATTTCTCTTTAAGACTTCTATTTCTGCCCTTTGTTTCTCATCCTTTCCTCTTGCCTGTTTCTCTCTATCTTCTCTTTGTGTCCCTCCTCCTTTATAGAGCCAGGAGAAGCAAACCATTGATCTGGAAAGAAGGTAATGAATAGGATTCTCTCTTCCCTTCTCCCTCTACTATTCATCTAACACAGAACAAAAGAGTGAAAAATGCATCCAAAGGGAAGTTGCATAGACTTGAGAATGATGTGTTCTGACAGTGTTCAGTTTTTACCAGCTTGTGTTTATAATGTTTCTTCTCACTGAGCAATGGTAAACACAGTGGGTGCAATTTTGAAACCTATGTGTCTAAGCTTGATACCCGAAGCAGGACACTAAGATGTACTGGACTGAAATTGGGCCCACAGGCTTGACAATCTATTAAGGTGATTTTCATTCCTTAAATGTTCTGCTTCCTCTTAGAGTTATAGCTGACTTTCCTCTCTGTCATCCTTACCATTCTTTTCATCATTCACAATGACTAGGGTAGGCCATCAATAACTTGCACACCACAAATTAATATCTTGAGTTATTCAGGTGGTATTTGCTATGGAAAATTAAAGCTCCCTTGTTAGACCCATCAGATGAAGGGCTATATACTTAACCCCCACACAAACTTTTGATAAATGAAGAAAAGGAATGGATCTTAATGTGATTATCTTATGTTTCATGGTATCATCATTAAGAACATGTCTCATTTCTGTCTTCCTCCTCCTCTTTGTCATTCTTCATAAGGGCCTTTGAAGAGAGATTCAGGCAGCAAAAGAAGAGGAACTGTGCTTTCTGGCTCCATCACTAAACTTTTTATTCTTCTGTCCCCCCCCAAAAATCTTATATTTCTAGGGTGGCAAATAGTGTTATTTAGTTCTCTTGTAGATTAATGTGGGAATTAACCATTTGTATAACTAACAAGCATCTTTTTTTGGTACTTTCATGCTTCCTTCATTCTTTTATTTTTCAAAGGTGCAGGAATGTTATCTGCTATTTTTGAGAGCTCCCTTGAAGGTGTTTTCATTGTAATTAGCCAATAATGACACAGAATATAGATTCCTGTTTTATCAAGATTGCTGTGTCATTGTCAAACCAGTTGTTGCAGTTAATCCTAGAATTCAGCCTTATTTTTTTATTTTTTTACTGTTTTATGGACAATTGACAGCTTTAACTTAAAATATGGAGATGTGCCAAACTATTTTGGTCTCTGTGAAGTGGTGGCTGTTTGTGTACCCAGGCATACTTTTGTATGTGCATTGTCTGTACCAGCTTACAAATGTGAATACACCTTTGTCTGTAAAAGCTTAATTGTATTTGTCAGAGCATTGTAAAGTTACATTTTATTTTCCCTGATGTCACTATTACTTTCTGTAAACAACTGGTTCATTAATTTTAAAGCAAACAGCTTTAACTATTTCTAAACATAGTTCCAGTAATAAAACTTTAAGATAGTATTTATTTTAGCTCTTTATATTTTATAAACAAAAGTTGAATAGAAGCTTCAAAATGTATAATCTGAGCTCTAGTAAGGAATGTAAATCCATGTCGTCATAATACTACTGTATATTCTTGTTGTTTCACATAGGGTAATATTTTTCAAAAACCCATTAACTGTGTCAGTTAGGCACTTTAATTTTTTTTACCCATAATGCAATAGGGTGCGCTGGCCATCTTCTTGGTTTCAGCACAGGGGATCACTCCTTCTGTAGGAGAATGTGTGAAAAGGGAACTCTCTAATCAGCTCCTTGGGACATATCACTACCCCAGTTAGAAAGGGAACAGCAATATTATGAGAGGAAAAGAGCCACTTAGGCTGGGGATGTTGGGAATCTAGCTTTCCCACCCACGTCAGCCCAACTCTGAAAGACCACAACCATGAACAAATAACCTGCTCCCCATCCTCTGTGTAAGGATGGAAGCACTGGGTGAGTAGAAAATTTGAGCAAAATTATTTGTAAAGACAATGTTTAAAAAGATATTTTCATAAGGTATTGGCAGGTCTATAAACACAGGGTCTGGTCCTACATTGCCTTGCACCAATTTTATGTCAACATGTAAAAGTGGTGTAACTGAAGAATCAGGCTCAGGATGTGCAAATTTGATCACATGGATTCCTGAATAGAAATTCACACCGGAATTCAGTAGGCCAAATGATGGCTTTGTTAACATATCGGGAAACCCCACTGAAGTGAAAGAGGAAGTCAAGATGGAGTGTGGCCGCCGTGTGAATTAGAATGAAGTCAATTGACAATGACTGTAGAAATTACCCTGGTTATGGGCTGCTGAACTGACTCTAATTAATTTAGGAGACTGACACATTCTGTCCAAAACAACTGGCTCACTCTGCTGAGCAGCACAAATGGTACAATTCTAATCTATCATTGCTGATTCAGGGTTGACAGAGCAGCTTTAGACACTTTGAAGAAACACCTATTGTTATTGCTGTTTAATCAACTTTGCTGTCTCAGTTCTAGGCTATTTTTCAACCGTTTCCCAGTATCCATTAATGGTTGTGGCTTTGCAATTATAGCCCAGAGGGAGTAAGGAGTGTTATGCTACACTTAACTTTGTACCAAGCAGGAGGTCAGTAAGGAAATAAAGCCATTCAGAGGCAACTGAAATTGCACTTTGCAGTTGTAAATTGAGTTTTGTGCACAAAATAGGTATGCAGGCGAGCAATCTTGGGATTTGCTGTGCACAGTGGGAATCTGTGTCTATACATTGAGCAAAGGTGTACACCTTGAGTAAGGTGCACACTGATCTGGGCCTCATTTTATTTGTCACCAAGGAGGACTAGTCCTATTTGAAAAAACAACAAGGAGTTCTTGTGGCACATTGGAGACTAACAAATGTATTTAGTCTCTAAGGTGCCACAAGGACTCCTCATAGTCTGTATCAGAAAAAACAAACACAGCTACCACTCTGAAACCAGTACTATTTGAGTACTTTTTAAAGGCTATGTGGCTAATGTTGAGGTTATTGCTGTGGAACTTTTAACCTTCTCAAAAGATTGTAAGCTGCCTGTGGAGTTGCTGATGGTGTTTGGCTTAGAGAACTATCTGACTGTGTAGAAAGAGTATATAAGGAGGAAGACTATGAAAGTACTTTGGAGTGCCTTTGAAATAGGCCCCTAATTAGTAGACTTACTTGCTGAAGATGGCTAGCAACACTCCTATTGATTTGAAAGTGAGCAGGAAAGGACCCTAGGGGGCCAAGTATATCTCAGTGGTTTGAACATTGGTCTGCTAAACCTAGGGTTGTGAGTTCAAACCTTGAGGGGGCCACTTAGGGAACCAGGCTGAAAATCTGTCAGAGGACTGGTCCTGCTTTGAGCAGGGGGTTGGACTAGATGACCTCCTGAGGTTCCTTCCAACCCTGATGTTCTTCATAAAAAAAAAAAAAATTAATCTGGGATGTCAACTAATTTTGCATACTTGGTAGTATCAGATGGTAGCTGGCCTGCTGAAGCAGTCAGAAGCCCAGCCTACAGGCTGACAGGCTCCACAAGGGGGAATGAGGCAACTCAGATTCACCTGGGAGTATTAACTCACTGAGTAACTGGGAGGTAGTTAATTAGCCAGGGAAGCACTTGGGTATGCTAAAAGGCTCAGAACCTCAGTTAGCAAGGATTCCTGTGGAGAAAGGAAGCTCTGTAGCCTGTAGCAGGGGAACTCATGTGGCGCCTGCACTAGACAAAAGCTGTGCAGGCTAGGAGGCCTAGGAGAGACCCTGAACAAGCAGAGGGGAAGATGGCAGAGTTCTCTAGGCAGTGCAGAAGCCAGAGGCCTTAAAGCAGAAGGGGAGCTTCTGCTGGAACCTAGACACTCTTGTTTTGGGACTCTTAAGTTTTATCTGGGGTCTGAGGTAAGAGCCTTTACACTGTGTACAAGTGCCCCTTTCAGAAGGCTTTATTAGAGGGAGATAAACTTCTGTAAAGTAGATTGTTTGGCTTCTCCTTGGCCTGGCTGTTTAAGTGACTTCATTTGGGGGACGGGGGGGAACTGAGGCAGGCCACAGCAGTGCTGCACTCTACCGGAAAGTGGTGCTTGAGTGGTGATGGTGCCCCTTCTTTATGCACATTTACATTTGTCAGGGTGTCAGTGTTGGGTTTTCCCCTCTCAGGAGGTCAGTTCTTGTGAGATCTCTAGCAGCTTGGTCTGAAATACTGAGGATTTTGGCTGTCTGAGACCTGGAAGTGGAAGTCAGTTCCTTCCTGTTTTAGAACCAAAACCATGGGTGTGGCTCTCTATCCAGGGCTTTGAATCTAAACTCCTTCCCCTCTAGAGAAATACTCATAATTTAATACCTTTATGAGCCAAAAAATTGCATTTTTTTAGAGGGAAGTCTAGACATTATCATAATTGTTATTTAAAGCAAACAGACATGTCTTTAGTGTGTCCAAAGATGGCAGCAGTAACAAAAAATGTGAGAAGTGGGACCTTTACAGAAGTATTAAACATCTTAAATGACAAAGCTATAATTTATGAAAGAAAAATGATTCTCTGAATGAGTTATATCTTCAAGTTCCAAACTGCAGAATTCTTGCAGAAATTGGTTTCTGCCTAAATAGAGATAACGTCAGTCAAGATGCTTGCTCCTCTGATCAGCTGTCATCTCCTACTGAAGGGGAGAGAGCCTTCCCATTCACATAACAGCATTCACTGTATAGCTGAACATTAAAATATAATTCCATGTTCTTACTTGGGGTTTCATCAGCACTTCAAAGGGGGCAACCCTCCACTGTGAATTTTTTTAAGTGCTTTTCTAATTTTCATGAGATCAAGACACAACATAAATATGTTTGGAAAAAAATTTAAATTGAAAAATGCAGTTTCATTGAAACATTTTCTCAGGTCCAGGATCTGTGTGTGTGTGTGTGTGTGGGGCCAGTAGAGAGAACCAGACACCTTCACTCTATCCTCAGAAGAGTCAACAGCTTGATGGCTAGGGTACTCACCTGAGTCAGAGAGCTTGTTTACACTGCCCTGCAGTTAGGAATACAGAGATGTGAATAACTGTGCACACTGAAAAGCTGCATTGGAACTACCCTATGTGAATGTTGCAGACGTGAGCGAAAAGATTCCTGGTTCACATTAACATAGTCCTGTTTGAAGAGGACTTTTACATTAATGCCAACTGGGAACCTTTAGCTCCTGCCTGCGGTGTCCACATGGAAGAATTACAGCTCAGCACTTCAGTGCACACTGGTATTCACACCCCAAACTGCAAGTGTGTGTAAATACAGCCTCAAGTCCCTGTTCTGCCTGATTTGGGTCTCTTTCTTAGTCTTGTTTGTTGGAATTGTTCCATTTTGTAATAATAATTAAATATCCTTTTGGGCCAGAAGGAGAAACTGATGATATTCTGGGAGTGTCTGTTGTTTGCATGACAATTTTTGAAAGGTCATGGTTTTGTTCTGCATTGGAATGAATGAAAAACTTTAAATTTTGTTGTGAGACAGAATTATTTTCTGGCCATATTCATAGACACTTGGTACCAAAATGATTATTTGTTTGGGGGTCTTTTTCCTACTAAGAAGTTTAAAGGCTTAATATGATTTGAACAGTTAGTTAACTAAAAAGGAGAGAGTCCATTGCAAATGAAATGAGGATTGTTATATACTGTATAGCCTATCTTAGAGTTTTATACTGTTGTTCATTACCTGGGTATCTGTGCACCAACCACGCAAAATTAGTTGCAGTAGTGAAATCCACTGTGGACTTCATAGAGTCTCTGGCACTTTCTCTTTGGAGAAAAAACTCTGGGGTAGGGTTTTTTGTTTAAATTTCATTCATGTTCTCTCTTATTTTGTAAGGTTTATGGATTGAAGGGTTTTCATGTTTTGAGTGTTAGTCTTATGGTGGAAAGACCTTTTTAAGTATTGATATTTAATATCAAACAATTTTGACAAGTATTGTATAGTTATTCCTCATACAATTTCCATAATTTCTATCAGGTGGTTTCTGATTTCACTTTGTTTAGTAACAGTTTTTTTCTAAAAGCTGTATCTATTTGAAGTCCAGTTTAGTGAAACAATGAATGTTCTAAATATTTTTCCAACAGATTCTTTCTGTAATGCTACCAAATTGGGTCTGAGTTTTCCTCCATCACTCACCCACATAACTCCCACTTGTATGTTAGAGGAAGTCAAATCTAAAACTAACTTACAGGAAAACTTGAAAAGCTCATTTGATAAGCAAACTTGCTTTTTAAAAAAAAATTGTGAATGAAGTTTTCTAACAGACTTGTATTCCAAGGATAAGCTGCACTGAAGTTGTCTGGGGGTAACAAAAGTAACAGTATATACCTGTTCATAAGCCGAATTTTTTTAGTAAAAAAAGGGGAAGCATCCGAGAAGGGGGTCGGCTTATGAATGGGTATAGAGAGGGAGAGGTGGGACACAGCCCCTCTTCCCAACAGAGGGAGCAAGGAGAGGCAGCAGAGCCGAAGGGAAGAGGTGGGGCCAGAGTCTTTCTGCTTCTGGCCACACTGCTCTCCCACCAGCCTCCAAAGCAGCTGCAGCTCCGGGGCTGGCAGGCTGCGGCCACGCCGCTCAGCCCTGCCTCCTGGAGCACGCTGCAGCTGCGTTGCCAGAGCCGGCTGTGGCCATGCCGTCTGGCCCACCGGAGCAGGCTGATAATGTGCCGCCCAGTCTGGCCCACTGGAGCAGGCTGTGCCCATGCCACCCAGCCTGCTGGAGCAGCTCCAGTCAGGCCAGAGACGCCCTCCCCAGATGAGGTGGGAAGGAATGGGATGGAGAGAGTGTGGGGGTCCTAGGCTAGGGATGGGGTCATGTGGCGGTGGTCACAGGGATTACTCCCCTGACCCTCAGCTTCGCCCCCTACCCAAAAAATTTTTCCAACCAGTTGCTGTCCTGGCCCATCAGGGTAAGCAGTTAGCGCGCCGGGATGTTTTGTTTACTTAGGTTTACTTCCATGCCTGTGATAAACAAACCTTGGTTGGCCAGTGGCTTATCCTGATTGCCCGGGAGCCAAAGTTTGCTAACCCCTGAATTATGGGGTCAGCTTATGAATGGGTCATAAAAAGGCTTCCATTTTTACGTATCCATCTGTGGGGGAGGTTGGTTTATAAATGAACCAGCTTATGATCTAATATATATGGTACTTCCAGGATAACTAACAAGCCTAAAGTTTGTGGAAATGCACTTGCAACATGTGCTCACCTGCACACATGACTCTTCTTTTCTTAAATGCATATTCAATTAAAAATCATGTGAATCAACATTGACTAGTAGCTAAGGCACAAGATTGGGACCAGGAGAATTGGATTTTGCTTCTGACTCTTACTAGCTGTGATCTTGGCAAAGTCTCAACCAATCTACACCCTCCATTTTATCACTGTGGCACCTATCCACCTTTTGTAAAGCATTTTCACACTGATGGATGAAACATGCTGCATAAGTACTAAGCATTCTTTATCTTTTTTTCTTTTGTTAATGTTAGCATGTTGTTTGGAGCAACATCCATGACCCTTTGTCTTATGGCGCTGCACGTACATGTACATAAGAGATGGCACGTAACAGAGAAAGAAATGCTCCTCAGAGAGGCAGGATGCCTTCCTTCCACCCCTCCGATTGCTCCAGGATGGTAGTAAATTACTATTGGCCCTGTATAGCACAGATTACTTCCCACACCCTGTGACAACTACAAACTCAAGGCTCTGCACACTCCCCAGCCCACTCCATCCACCGGCTGGTGGGTAAGATGTATGGGTATGCAACCTGAGGTCCACATAGGTTGTGTGCAAGTTATGGGAAATGGGTTAACTTGCTTCCACTTCTGCGCCTACAAGGCATCATAGGCCAGGCCATAATCTGTCTCTGTGTCTCAATATTTTTTTAAACCTATATTATATAGTTCAGTGTTAATCTCAGTAAAGTCGGTGACCTCAGTAAGAATAAATATACTAAAAATATTCAAAAGCAATATATACCAAGAAAAATGTACAAAAATGTTACATTTAACAGCATAATCTGCTGTTTTGTACTACAAAATGGCACATTGAGGACCTTCAAAACCGTAAGTAAATAGATTGCAATGCATTTGATACACATATCAATGTATTTTAGATGGTAATCATTTTATTAGAGTTTTAATCTTACTAAGGAAAGCAGGGAGTGTGCTCTAGTGATTAGCGCCTGGGAGCGGGCATCCCAGTGAAAAACCGGGTTCTATTCCTGTCTGTGCCACCAACTTGCTACATAAACTTGAGCAATCACTTAAAGTAACAGGGGGGAGAGATAGACACCTTATCTGTAAATTGTTGTTGATAATATTTGTTTGATGAGAGTATAGTTCCATAGCAGATATCAGGTTTAAAATCTAATTCTGATTCTGGGACTACAGAACTCTAAGAATTCAGGAGCACTCCAAGATCATCCAGGGCCTGACGCATGCTGTCTCTGACACTCGGCAAAGATAAATCACATGTTCTGAAGTTTCAGAAGTAATCACTTTGATTTGGATTGCATCCTACAGTAGCTGTGCTGCATCAATCCCAGAAGGAATGATTGCATTTCATCAGCTGACCTCTGAATGTGTCAATCCTGAAAAGTAATTTGACCTTTTTCTAGGAGCCATATGCAGAAGATGGGACCAAACTGTCTCAGATCAATCTAAATGCAGCATCACTGTCATTGTATGAAATCTTGAGACACTATCTTTATTGAGAAGTGATGAAATCTTTATGAAAAGAGACACTGCACATTTCTTATTGCATTTTGATGCTGAAACCCTGTAACAACTGAAACATTTGCAGAAACAAATATTAAAATATCATATACTGTTCTCCCATGTAGCTAATTTTTAAATGTTAAAGGATAGTAAAAGAATAGTTATATTTTAAAATATTATTAATAGTGGAAAATATAATGAAGATGGCAGAAAAAATCTTAGACTATTCTGGTGGGAAATAAATATTTTTAGATGTACTATTCTAAAGGAGGCAAAGCTTTCTTTTAATTCATTTACTTGAATGAATGAATGTGTAGGAATATAGTAACTTTAATGTTCTTTATTTGTTTTAATGTTTATTCCTTGAGAGTACGGACTATAACTGCAAGCTATGATCACATTATTTTAACTTTCCCCAAAGCGGAGGATTTTAAAATTCTATAAAGCATTCACATCAGCACTAGATAGACAGTCAGAGTTCATTTTTTATCAAGGAAAAAAAGAAAATATTCAGACGAATAGTGGAAAATGTGCTTAATCCCCATTTCATTATATTTAATTGTTGTCATTGCCTCAGCACAAATACTGGCACTAAATTAAACAGATGCGGGAATACCACACTATTCAGCAGACTTGTGCAACATAGTAATGGAGCTATATTTTTGGTAAATGTGAATTAGTGATGGTCTTATGCTTCATTTTATATTAGTAAGCAAACAACTTATTTTTTGTTTATAATTGGTGCTTGCTGCCCTTGAACATTTTTGAGCCTTGAGGACTCAAAGCTAAAAGCAACAAAAGAGATGAGTACCCAGGGAATTAAGGGGAACACAACCATCTGATATAAAAATTTAATGAGCTCTCTTTTGACACTGTAATTTGTCTTAGCAAGTTTCTCTAGTGAGCAAGGCCAGAAGCCATATGTAGACGAGTTTTTCTTGTGACTTGTGCTTGCCAGACTGCTGCAGCTGCAGGGAATATTTGGGTGATGAAATGATATTGCACATAATGGGGTTGAAGACAACTAAAAGTCATTTCCTTCAGGGAAGTGTACTGTGTTCAATTTTTAAGTGAGCTTACACTGAAAGTCAGAAGTTCAAGCCTGTTTTCAAATACCACAAAATCTGTGTAAGTGACTTTGAGGAAAAACATAACAAATACTAAGTGCCAATTGCTAATTAGCTGTCATGCTTTCTGGTGATTGCTTGATTGGTGCTCCTTGGAGCTTGTGTTTTTCACCTTTAGAAATGTGTGTTTATAACACCTTTTTATGAGCTGAGCTGCAATTTCCCTTTTTTTATGTGATTCTTGTAACTCACAACTAATCAAAATGCTCTGAGAAGAAACTGTAGAACAGTAATCCCATGCATATGAGTGCAGTCTAGTATTTAGACCACTACAGAGGCAATCTGCGAGATAGCTCTGAAAACATCAAGATGATGATCTCTTGGTTAATGAATAATGTCCTCTCAGAAACCTGTGATCAATATGTGTGCTTATTTATTCAGGTTTGTTTTAAAGTGCTCATCCCAAATTCTAGATGTTTGTAGAAAACTTTAAACCCTATACCACCAAGTATCAGTATAACAGACAATGAAGAAGGATGGTCTTGCAGTTAATGCAATAGATGAGGCCTCTGGTTTAGTTCCCAGCTCTGCTACAGACTGACTTAATTTATATGCAAAGCTGGAATGATGATCCTTTCTCTCACCCATCTCTTTACATTGGAAGCAGAGCTGGTTGAAATTATTTCAGTGAAGAAATGCTTTTCCATCAAAAATGGAAAATGTTTTGCTTTTGATGGAAAAGCATTTATTCACTGAAATAATTTCAACCAGCTCTGCCTACAATGAAAAAACAAAAACATTTTCAGTAAAATATTTGGGTAATCAGTAAAAGCTTTTGGTGTACAACAGACAAAATATTTTACCAAAAATGTTTTGTTGAGAACAAACACCTTTCCCTTACATGCGCTTTCTTTGAAATTTCCCATGAGAAATAATTGGCATTTTCCAATCCGCTTTAGTTGTCAGCTCTTCAAGGTATGGACTGCTCTTTACTATGTGTATTTACAGTTACTAGCAAAATGGGGCACTATTCTGGATGGAGACTTGTAGCTGCTCCTGTAAATGTAAATTTACTCACCTTTCCCCAAGCCACTCCACTTGTTACAGTAAACCACCTATGAAATTTTTAAAATCATACTACACTAGTAGTTTCTATCACCATCTCTCTGTAATCTCATGCTCCAGGGAAAATTGACTGGTATTCACAACTGCAGGAAAATCCCATGAGGAGAGAGGCAATCTGTTAAGTAACTGGATTCCAAGCCTTTTAGAATTTTATAGGTTACAACTAACACCTTAGCCTCTAGCCAAAAAATAATCTGAGGCCAGTGCAGCTTGTGGGAATGGTGATGTTAAGAGCTCTGTACGCGATGCCCCAACCTATGGAGTGGACAGATGTATGAGAAAAGGGGAGGAAACCAGCACAGGAAATTCAGAATAGCTGCAGTGGCATTAAGGAGGATATCAACAGAATAGTGAAGAGTTGGGGGTGAGGACAGTGGTTGCATCGATGTTTTGCCCTCTAATAGTGCTAATGTTTAGAAATGGTCTCAAAGCGCAGCCCTATGAAGATATTATTACAGTAGCCTAACCGTGAGATGGCAACGGCATGGATAACTGTAGTGAGGTCTGAAGCTGAAGGAAAATTATTAATCATGTTTACCTTAAAGGAGAATAATCCATGTCTCCATTGTGGTTATAATTCACGTGTAATTGCTACCATAACCAAATGATTCGGGCTATTCACTATAAGACAATTAAATTTTCTTTGTAATAACGCCTCAAAGCTGTATGGATTTGGGAAGTCAGTAGGCTTTCCTCGTTACAATATTTTGATAAGTGCCTCATGTATGGGGACTTGCATGCACTGGTCAGGTTGCTAAGGCTGGAAAAATAATTTATTTTTAATAATATTGAGAATAATATTAACTTCTTATCTGTTTGTGAAATGTTAGTAACTAGATCCTGATTTCTGTCAATGTGTTGACTTGTAACTATTTTCTTGGTGGTTTAAATTAATTATGCACAAGCCACAAGCAGAAATTAATCTAATCTATTTTGACTATTTGCTGTTCATTATTGATGTCAGGTCAACTAAGTTGCATGGTATTGTTTTTGCTCTCTGACTTGGATGACTGCAACTTCTAAAAACAATTAGTGAGTAACAAACTTTTCTGGCAAAAATGCCCTTGTTGGCATGAGACTATGAATACAAGCTATTCCTCATACACTCTTGTCAACAAAAACACCATTTGTGTAAATGTTCTTGAAGAGCACACAGCAAGGGCTCAAGATTAGAGTCTAATTGGACAGGGATTTAGAATTTGAATGCATGTTCATGCACAGTTTGACCAGCTTTATCTGTTAACATTTACAAGACTAATGCATGTAGCTCCTGGTTGGATCACAATAAAATTAATTCCTGGACCTGATTCTTATTTTCCAATCTCAAGATGACATATTTAAAGGCATGTATAAATCTTCATAAAATGTCAAAGTCAATGAAGTAAAACTCTGATTTATATAGCTCCACAGGATTTCTAGAACATTCTGTTTACAGCTTTATTTAAGCTCCACCAACAGCATGTCATTTTTCTAATCCAAGAGCCTGGAGGTGGAAAACAAAGCTCCAGTAGATAACTAGAACAGCAGGTGTAATTGAAAATGAAATATTTATAATGATTATTTTAATGAAAGAAAAAATTTACATTATGCAGTGCTGTAGGAGCTGCTATTCCAATATTTTGAAGAAAACTCCTAACATGCTTACTAGGTTAGCTGCACCTCTATCTCCTTTCTAGTTTCTCTGAGAGCAGCCACCTCAGGTCTTGAGCATCTTTCCCTTACCTGTCTCAAAGAGGAATCCCACCATTCTGCTACTCTGAGACCAGAACTTGAGTACCCTGTCTCATGTTGTCACACAACACACCGTCAGCCTGTGGGACTTTTTGCCAGGGAATGCTTTGAAGGCCAAAAGTATAACTGGATTAAAAAAATAATTAGATGAATTCATCAATGGTTTTTAGCCAACATAGTCAGGGACATAACCTCCCAGGCTCTGGGTGTCCCTAAACCTCTGACTGCCAGAAGATGGGACTGGATGACAGCGCATGACTCGCTAGATAAATTACCCTGTTCTGTTCATTTCCTCTGAAGCATCTGGCACTGGCCACGGTTGGAAAGCCAGTTGGACCATTACTCTCTAAAGACAAATGCAAAGTGCTCCACTTAGGAAGGAACAATCAGTTTCACACACACACACACACACACACAGAGCATGGGAAGAGATTGTCTAGGAAAGAGTATGGCAGCAAGGGATCTAGGGGTTATAGTGGACCACAAGCTAAATATGAGTCAACAGTGTGATGCTGTTGCAAAAAAAGCAAACGTGATTCTGGGATGCATTAACAGGTGTGTTGTGAGCAAGCCACCAGAAGTCATTCTTCCGCTCTACTCTGTGCTGGTCAGGCCTCAGCTGGAGTATTGTGTCCAGTTCTGGGCACCTCATTTCAAGAAAGATGTGGAGAAATTGGAGAGTGTCCAGAGAAGAGCAACAAGAATGATTAAAGGTCTAGAGAACATGATCTATGAAGGAAAGCTGAAAGAATTGGGTTTGTTTAGTTTGGAAAAGAGAAGACTGACGGGGGACATGATAGCAGTTTTCAGGTATCTAAAAAGGAGGAGGGAGAAAACTCGTTCATCTTAGCCTCTAAGGATAGAACAAGAAGCAACGGGCTTAAACTGCAGCAAGGGAGGTTTAGGTTGGACGTTAGGAAAAAGTTCCTAACTGTTAGGGTGGTTAAACATTGGAATAAACTGCCTAGGGAGGTTGTGGAATCTCCATCTGCGGAGATATTTAAGAGTAGGTTAGATAAACATCTATCAGGGATGGTCTAGACAGTATTTGATCCGGTCATGAGGGCAGGGGGCTGGACTCGATGACCTTTCAAGGTCCCTTCCAATTCTAGGAGATTGGTATATCTCCAATTATTGTTATAAAATAATAGTGACTTTATTTCAAAATGGAAGCTAATTAGACTGAAAAGGTTTAAAAGAAAAAGATCAAAATCTAAACAAACACATGAAATCATCAAAACAAAATCTTTTGACCCAAGACAAAAAAAAAATTCAGTCCCCCTCACCCCACCTCCCCGGTTTACAAATATTTTCAAGATTTAGAGTGGATTTTTCAATGGGACTTTTACATCTAGCAGCCCTTTGTGTCTTTGAAAATCTCTGCTGAAATGTGCAGGAGTTCAGACTGCTGTGCCATATTCACTGGGCTTTCTGCATATGATCCACTGTTCAAGCCCACTATGTGCCCACGGCTATTCTCTTCTATGGTATTGACAAAGTATTTGAATGGGCAACAGAGATTAATTTTAGGCTAAATGCTAGAAAATATTTGTATATCATAGGGAAATTGCTGAGACTGAGAGAAGTGCTGTTGTAGATGATCCATCTCTCACTTCTACACACATTTCTGTGATTTAATGTCTGTCACTCACAGCCCTCACCCTATAAGACTTACCTGATTTCTTGACAGAATTAGACTTTTGCTTAGATGTCATCACTGGAGAAAACCAAAATCTTAAACCTTAAATAATTTGTGTTTAAATTTACTGTTCATTTCTTGGACTAATTACAGAAGATGACTTGCTTAGTAGACAAAGCCCTTTAAAATTAACGGGAGTCTTTCCTTAGACTTCAGAGCAATGATCTTTTTTCTTCTTCTTCTTCTTCTTTTTTTTTTTAAAAGATTTTTCCACTGTTCTTTTTTATCTCCATCAGTTTATTTTTTCTGATTTGATATTTGGTGCTTTCTTCTGTTTATATTTAAATAAATAAAGTAGAGGAGTTAAGGAGAAGTTTTGAGATTTTGCACTTATGTTGCCATAGAAACCACTTCATTGTTATCCAGGACTATATTACATGTCTGAATTTTAAGTTTTACCCATGGAAAGGGAAGAGTGGGCCACAGCATTAGTTAATGGGGCTGGATTCTAAAAGGCCGGGCTAAAGGATGATTTTTGTGAGAAGTAATGCACATTGGAAAACATAATCCCAACTTTACATGTAAAATGATGGGGTCTAAATTAGCAGTCACCACTCAAGAAAGACCTTAAAATTATTGTGAATAGTTCTCTGAAAACATCCTCTCAGTGTGCAGCGGCAGTCAAAAAAGCAAACAGAATGTTGGGAATCATTAAGAAAGGGATAGATAAGAAGACAGAAAACATCATATTGCCTCTATATAAATCCATGGTACGCTCACATCTTGAATACTGCTTGCAGATGTGGTCACCCCATCTCAGAAAAGACGTATTGGAATTGAAAAGGTTCAGAAAAGGGCAACAAAAATGATTAGCGATTTGCAAAAGCTTCTATATGAGAAGAGATTAATAAGACTAGGACTTTTCAGCTTGGAAAAGAGACGGAATATGATAGAGGTCTATAAAATCATGACTGGTGTGGAGAAAGTAAATAAGGAGGTGTTATTTACTCCTTCTCATAGAATAAGAACTAGGGGTCACCAAATGAAATTAATAGGCAGCAGGTTTAAAACAAACAAAAGGAAGTAGTTTGGTTTTTTTCACGCAATACACAGTCAGACTGTGGAACTCTTTGCCAGAGGATGTTGTGAAGCCCCAGACTATATCCAGTTCTTTTTTGAACCCTGTTAATTAATAGAGGATAGGTCCATCAATGGCTATTAGCCAGGATGGGCAGGTATGGTGTCCCTAGCCTCTGTTTGCCAGAAGCTGGGATGGGTGACGGAATGGATCACTTGATGATTACCTGTTCTGTTCATTCCCTCTGGGGCGCCTGGCATTGGCCAATGTCGAAAGACAGGATACTGGGCTAGATGGACCTTTGGTCTGATCCAGTATGGCTGTTCTTATCATCTTAGAATTTTTGCAGGTGAATGGCATTTCTATTCATTTTTTATATAGCTTCAAATTTTAACAAGTTTTCAGTGTTGATTTCTGACCGTGTACAGAAAATGAATACATAATTCAAACGACAAATCAATATTGATATGATGCTAGTTTCTAGAAACTCCAAGAAGGAAAAAAGTATCACTAGACCTAAAGTAGATGTCAAAATCGAAAAAGTTGATTGTTATTTAACATTTATTCCAAAAGAAAACTCAGAAAAGGAACACACCGGAATAGGAGTAAAAGTCAGTGATCTCATGTGCCGTAGAACTTTGCTCAATAGACAGCATTGGCAATGATGTATGTTTACCAGAACTTGTAGGCAAACACAACATAGCAAAGCACCACCATATCTGCATATGAAATATAAGATTTATGAACACACACTGAATATGCTTAAATATTCTCAATGGAAGTGCTTGCTTGCTCACTCAGCCAGAGACACCTATGTAATGTGACTTACTTGACCAATAACTACTAACAAATCATAGCAAGCAGGGAATATCTTCAGAGAACTGTTTGCAATCAGCCCATAGAGTTGTAAAAAACCCACAAAGAATCTTATCGGCAATTAAAACTAATAGTAATGCAACTGAGACAAATTAACCAAAGTAAGTTGTAATATGCTTGTGAATATTCACAAGCAGAGAAAGAGGATGAACTATTCATTGTAAAATCTTTACTTAAAATCTAGTATGTGATTACCTACTAAATAAAATGTTGTGTGCTTAGGACCTTAGAAAACACTTTTTCCACTCTTATTTTCCCTCTCACAGCCTCATAAATCCTGGACTAATTACCTAAGAAGTGTGATCACTTTGACAATTAATCGTTTCTGGAAATGTGTAGTGTTTCTTTAAATCTGTAGCAGGAAGGCAGGCCAGACAGAGCTGGGGAAAGCTTCAAGAAGAAGCTTTACGGTGAAGTAGAAGGAAGCCCTAAGTAGTTTTAGGGATATATCTGCTTTCCTTATCCCAATAAATGTCCTTCTTCAGTGTTAGAAGAAAGCGACATTTATTGTCATTCTTTGCCACTGGCATGTAATGATGTGCTTATTGCAGTTTTGTCAGGATCAATCTCTGTGTTCAAGCTGAGTTCAGGAGAATTGAGTAAACTAATAATAATTATACAAGGTTCTCTGTGATAAACTATTCCGGTACCTATGGGAAATACAAAAGTAAAAACTTATTTTTTAGCTCTTCTAGGTTTTAATGGGAGTTTGGGGAGAGGGCACTGAGATCAGTCCTTAAATCAAACCTTGCTGGTTCTCTTCAGGTCATCTCTGTGTACCTTATTTTCTCTCTTCCTTTCTATCACTTGTATGGAGAAGAATATATGATAACATTGCCTATCAGTGAAAGAGTAAGCCCTGAATGACTGCTGCCTTCAGCAACAGCACACCTTTGATTGTTTGTGATGCTAGCACAATTTTACCTTTTAAAACTGACCTAGAATTCTGGTGGCTTATTGAATCACAGCAACACTAACTCCCAAAAGAGCACTAGTTACTAAAGGTGGGTGGAATTTTTTGGACAGTTTATTTGCTGAAAATACAGATATGGTCAACCTGATACTATTTGCCAGTTTGACCGAAATCTCTGAATAGTTTTGCCCCCAAAATGGTTCAGAGGGACTTCTGTGCAATTCACAAAATGGCTAGAATGGAAGGGCCCCTCAGAACCTTTAGCTGGTTAGGTCTCCCACGTCCCAGGTGAGTGCTCTAAGTCCAACTCGCCTATTTGCTTGATGTGGAGAAGGGATTTTAACTTCCCTCTCAGGTGAGTGCCCTAACTACTGGACTATGGGCTATTCTGAAGCAGGTCTTTCTCAACACCCCCTGTTGAAGCTGTTCCACTTGAAATGCATGAATAGTCATTGGGCCAAAGACACAGAGTGCAAATGATTCACTAGCTTAGTGGTCAGGACCCACCTGGGAGGTGGAGACCCAAATTTAAGTCCTTGTTCCACATGTACCAGAGGGGGAATTGAATCTTTGTTGCCCATATTCCAAGAGAGTGCCCTAACACCCCCACCTCTTCAGCCCCAAAACCAAAATGTTTGGAGTCAAATGGTGTATTTTGTTTGACTCCAACAAGAATGTCAATTTTCCAAAATAATTTTGAATTTTTCAGTTGTGACTGTGAACAATTCCCCCCCTCCTCGCCCAGCTTTTTGAAGCTGCCAGCTAATTGAGAAGTCAGCTATTTACCCAGCTCTAGTATCACATTACAGCAGGAATCAGCAACCTTTCAAAAGTGGTGTGCCAAGTCGTCATTTATTCACTCTAATTTAAGGTTTTGCATGCCAGTCATACATTTTAACATTTTTAGAAGGTCTCTTTCTATGAGTCTATAGTATATAACTAAACTATTGTTGTATATAAAGTAAATAAGGTTTCTAAAATGTTTAAGAAACTTCATTTAAAATTAAAGTAAGATGCAGAGCCCCACGGATTGGTGGCCAGGACCCGGGCAGTGTGAGTGCCACTGAAAATCAGCTCATGTGCCGAAGGTTGCCTACTCTTGCATTACAGTATACATGCAGGACTGGGAAATCCAAGCTATTGCTATGTAGTGACATTATTTTACTTTAACAATTTCACATTCCTTCTCAAATCATAGAGACTAAAATTTCAATGACAATAGAGAGAACAATTTAAAAATCTTTCCTATGAAAAAGAATCTGTATTTGTCTAGAAAACATATATACCTTGATTAATTACTAAGTATATAGCCCCCAAGCCTACTCTAAAAACCCGAGTAGTTCCACTGAAGTCAAACATATGTGCAAAATTTGCAGGCTTAGCACCATATATATCATAATAGCAATGCATAGTGATTTATGGATTTTAAGAATTTATAAGACACATAATTTATTGACATAGTTACAGAATAACTGTAAACATAATTCTTTCCAATTTCATCCAATTGTTTTCTAATGTCTAAAGCACAGGAATGTGTGTTGAAACTGAAGTCTTTTTTAATCTTGACTCTGTCACAGAGTTAGTTGTTTTTGGTGTGTAGCATATAGAGTAGTTAGAGGTCAGCATGGCAATCAAATCACCAGTTTTTTAATAACCTAAAGACCAATTTAAAAATAAAATGAAATGAAAATTAGTAATGACAGCATATACAAATACAAAGAGTCAGATTCTCAACTGGCATAAATCAGCCCCATCAAAGTCAATAGAACAAGGCTGATTTATGCCAGGCGAGCATCTGGTCCAGATAAACACATACCAAATTTTGATTCATATGCATTCAGTCATGATTAACCCACTGGACCATACTGCTATTGAGGCAAGTACAATTGCAAAGGCCTGTATACAGCAGTACAAATAATTCCAGAAATTAGATTTAATTTAAAACATTATTTGTTAGTGGCAATTATTCATTTTGATGTTGGTTATTTCTTTACCATGTTAGGGACAAACTCCTTTTAATTACACGTCGGTGCCTGTTACTACTTTATTAAATTCTTCTGCAAAGTTTTCTTTCAGGTGGTGGTATGTGTTTGCACAACCCTAGGGCAATGGGGTCTCAATCAGGTTGGACCCTAGGTGCTGCCACAGTTAACATGATTAAATATGATTATTAAAAACAAGTGAATTTAGATTGCTCAGAAAGCACATGCAATATCTAAACCAGTTTTCGTGACATGGATTTCATGCATTAAGATAGATGCACAGATCTCAGATTGTTCCAGCTTTCTATTTGGAACATACAAAGCATCATAGTCAAAGGAAACTAGCAACCGTTCAGTATAAGCCATCACTCTTTATTTATGATAATGGATCAAAAGTTAGGAAAATAACAATCGTGTATGCATCGCCGAAATACAAATTGTACAACACTTCCATTCACTTCCAAAAAAGCTCATCTGTAAAGGGCTGTTGGTACATAATGTGAAAAGCTCTACAGTCTGTCATGCTTTATGTATGACATTTTTTGTGTCATTCTCTCTGAATGTGTTATTCTTTATGTATGACTGACTTTTGACATTAATAAAACATGTTGTTTCACATTATTAAATAAACTTCTCAGTTCTGGCATCCAGAGTCTGTTAATTTGTATTCAATTTAATACTATATTTGGTTGCTTTTGGAAATCACAAGCATAGCACTTATCCAAAGTGACATTTTGATTGCTTGTTTACAGTTAGTTCTAGTGATTAAAACTTCTAGAAGTTTTTAATAACCTGAGAGCAAAATTCTTCTCTCAAATCCTCTTGGTTGACTTCAACTCCAATATTCTACTTTCTCTACACATGTAGATTTCTGGTTGATTTCTGTGAAAAATTATAATTTTGAAATAAAACTCAAGTACTATTCTTCACTTGACACTAATGACAAATTTTTCAAATGTTGCTGCTTAAAGCAAGGCACTTAACTCTGTATTTAGGCACCCAAATAAGTGGCCAGGTTTCAGACATACTGACCCTGATAGGTCAAATCACTTCAGTGGGAGATGTTCATGATGAGTGTCTGCGTAGCCAGGCCACATATTTTTAAATAAGGATTTAGGCCTAGATTTTGCAACAGTTATGCATATGCTTAACTTTATGCACATGGGACTGCTCACATACACAAGTTGATTGTGTACTATTGCAAATAGGTAGGTATGGCATTAATTGCCTTAACCAAGAAAATGTTGGCCTTAGGGTCTCCTCTAAAGCCATTGTCCTCTTGGATCAGACTCCAATTGAAGTATATCAAAGTTGAATTCCATTGGGCAGATCTCAAAGGAACATTTTGCCCTTAAAAGAATAACTACAGGTATCTTTGATCAATCCATTCTTTTCCTGTGTTTAAGGAAATTAATCTAGAAAGAGGGAACTTAAACATTATATCTGGGTGGAGAATAAATTCCTGGTCTGTAACGTCAGAGCAAAAGACAGACAAGAACAAAAATGAAAATGATCCTGTTTGCATATTCCCTGTTTCTGTTTCCATGTTTCATCATGCCCTTTTTCTAATACCAAGGTTGGGTAGGCCAACTTCTGTCAGTTTCTTGGCTTAAGTATCTAGAATGGAAGCCATCTCTAGTTTAGGCCCATCTTACAGATGGGAAACCGAGACACAAAGAAGCTAAATGTCATGCCCAAAGTCGTACAGTAAGTCTATGGCAGAGAAAGGACTTGAACCAAGGACACACATTCTAGCTACTGCCCTAACCAATGGACAATTCTTACTCTCATAAAATATATTTGCCTTTTGATAAATGGATGATGTTACCGCCTTATTCTTGGTTTGGGATGACTTTGTAAGGAACTGAGGCTCCTGAGTCACTTGGGTGCTTTTGAAAGATCTTACCTTATCTTTTGCTGCTGGGAAGATTATGACATTAGTGAGATTCTGTCAATCTGTAGTTGGGTTTAAAAAAAATCTCTTATTGAGACTTCTTTCAGTTAGGAAGATGACAGGCTCAATTTAATCTGGAACACTTCAAGGCATTCTTGTTTTCTTCATACAGTACAGAACATTTTACCTAGAAATGGTTTTAATCTGCAAATATCGATTTTTATTTATTATTCTTCACTTATGTTTATATAGTGCAGATTACCCTAAAGTATCCTGTGGTTCTTTACAGATTGGGCTGATTCTGACTGAATTCTGGTGTCAATCAGATGTAACTCTACTGAAATCAATGAAGTTAAACTGGTGGAAAAAAAATTTATTGTGAGGAGAATCCTATCCTGTATATGTTCAGAAGAAACTCACCCACCACAGAAATGAAACCAACTAGTTTAATTGGGGAACTAGATGTCTATTTCCATGTGTAAACACGGGCTATGCACATACAATTTAGGCACCCACTTCTGAATAGTCAGCCTTCTTTCTCATTCCTCCAAGGGTGGAATTTGTTCTAGCACCAAGGACTACAATGTATCCTTTCACCAATGGCACTTACAACTGTAACAGACAATTATATGCATTTTTTTCTGAGAGAAATGAAAGTATTTCTGCAATGTATATATTAGGAAAAACAACTGGACTACTAAAAATATTGCTGCCTGCATGCATAAAATAACTAGAACTTAGAATTTTTGTAAAAAGAATTAATTCAGCAAAGAGCAGAATCAACTTTTTGCAGCCAAGAAATTAGATATAGTTTCTATAATGATGGTTTGACTTGCTAGCTTATGGTGGAAGGTTTGGTTAACACTTAGATTAGTTACCATTTCTTTAAAACAAATTTGTTTTCTGTTGGGTAGGTAATTTTACAACACTGGTTTAGTTTTATTAAAGAACAGCTCTGGCAGATGTTTTGAGAGAGGTTTTCTTTTCCAATTGCATAGGACAGCTTGGAGGGCTTTTTTTTTTTTTTTTTACTGTCTCATGTATTACAGTATTTGAAAAGATGAAGCCTACAGGAACAAGGCTATTTTTTTAAAAAGTTATTTATAGAGATGCTTTTTGGGGTGGGGAGAATAATGTACTAAAATGTCTACTTAAAGCAAATCAGATGTGACTGCATATGTATGGCAATTACAGCTTGTTTTTCATTTTCTCAAATTACTGATCCCATAGTGCAGTGCTCATGCAGATTGTTTAGGGAAACAGATGACATATGTTGTAGTACTAAACAAGCTGAAACAGAGCCAGGATAAAGACAGAAGGTGTGTGTTTATGTTTTAAGGGGAGCACAGTATTATCAATTGACTGATGGTGAGAAAGGAGCACATGATGAGCTCTGGAGCCAGTGGCCTATGAACAAAACCAATTAGCATACCCTAATGAAACAAAAAAAACCTTAATAACAACTGACACAGGACTCCTCATGTGTTTAAGGTGCACACAACATTTCTCTTAATCCATCCTGACAGTGGCTGGCAGAATGCTTTACCTTTAAAACCAAGATATTTTGTGAGGCATTTTTAGTGCATGGTAGTTGACAAGCCACATCCTAAATGGCTGTGCTTTTACAAAGGGAGGTAAAAAATGCAACTATTTTCATTTGATTACATAAAAGGGTAAGAAAGTCTCATGTCTGTCGTTTATCTTAATGGTTCTTTCTGTTAAATGTGAGGTCTTTGGACTAGGACCCGACACAAAGGGGGAGAGGAGCGGGGAGTCTGATGTAGAAACAGAGAATTTAAAAGCAAAAAGGGCTGCTCCAAGAATGCAGAGGAAACTTCTGTCATTTCTTCATCACCAACAGTGTGACCTATTGGCTGTACATTCCCATGTTGAGGCCTTCTGCCAGGGTCTGTGCTGGTAAAAGGAAGTAATCTGGACCACTTCATCCAATAGTGAAATATTGCAATAGAGTGGTCATGAAAAGGTTAACTGAGTAATGGGATGTAGCCCTTACTTTACTGTTTAGTCAGTGGGAGTTGTCCTCCCATTCCATTCAGATGCAGTTAAATAAAGCACCCTGGAAGCCTGTGAGAAGACGTATTATTGCTGCACTGAGCAGTACCTTCACTTCATGCGCAGGCCATTCTGAATATATGCACATGAATGAAATAAGTGTTGTAGCTTAGAGAGCCACATAAAAAGCACTCTCAATGGTTAGGCATGTACTTCCTTTCATTTTTAGCAGGTTACTAACAGGAAAATTGCATACAAGCATTCCACTTGCTATTCGAGCCGCCTTGAACCTTTTTTCTTGAAGGTTTTTCTTACTCTCAACCTACATTTCACCTTTCATCCAACATTATGCTATATTATTAGTGTTCTACATTATCTATAATTCTTCCTCCCTTTTTTCTGTATTCACTACCTGCTTTATTTACCCTTTTCATTATTTCTGGTTGGCTGCTGTCACTCACAATATTTTAGAGGGGACACATTGTACTGCTTTAACTAACACAATTTTAGTGAGATTTGTCTATGATATTTCCATTAAAAATCTGGCAATCCTTAGAGCCAGGCTTTCTTCCTCACCCCAATCCCACCTTTGCAGAAGAAAGAAATTTCTAACCCACAAACCATTTTTCCCCCAGTTTCAGGTGAGCATTAGTCCTCCAATAGTAGTAGTAATTATGAGAATATAATTTAATGGGACTATTACCTGTGTGTGTATAGATGTGATCGGGGTCCATAGCTGTGGGGGCCAGCTATAGTCACTCAGTTAGAGTGAACTGCAAAGAATGGTGCAGCCAAACCCCCAAAAGCTGGCGGATATTCCAATACTTAGATTTACCAAGCCAGCATAAAACAGCTTCTTTATTTCCTTACTGGTTACTCAGAAGTCAAAACAACAGTTCCCTTAAAGTGATCCAGCTTCAGGCCTCCATCCAGGTACCCACGTCAAATATGATGATTCATGAAAATCTTATTTTATCATATAAAAGAAAAGGTTCTACCAATTCCAAAGGATTGGACGCATTACCTCCCAGGTTATTGAATATTCCAGATTTTACCCAAATACACACTACAGCCAATTCTTATTAACTAAATGAAAATTTATTAA
Organism: Gopherus flavomarginatus; assembly: GCF_025201925.1. Taxonomy (NCBI): domain Eukaryota; kingdom Metazoa; phylum Chordata; order Testudines; family Testudinidae; genus Gopherus; species Gopherus flavomarginatus. The sequence goes on along the minus strand of NC_066630.1, from coordinate 24,635,041 downwards.
AAAATGAGAGAGAGAGAGTATGGTTGAAAGCTTAATATACATACCAACATGAGCTCAATTCATTGAGGTTCAGATTCATAGCATAGATGGTGAGCTTTGTAGTTGCAAAGAGTTCTTTCAGAAATAGTTCATAGATTATATATAGTCCAATGTCCAAATACCATATTCAGGGCATACCAACATAACTGGGATATCAGTCCTGTGACTCAAACTTCCCCTGATGAAGCCTAAGCAGATTGAGATGAACAGGATCAGGACGCAAGGGTCCTTTTTATATAGTGTCCAAGCATCCACTTGACCATACAGTCCTGGTTAAACAATAGGCTTTTGATGTAACCTTTTGCTTTCTAAACACCACCAGTAATTAGTTGCACAAATTAACATAGGACAATTTATCTATTAGTCAGTCTCTTACAAACTTGAGAGACATTGACATTATTTTACCCAAGATTCATCCAAATGTTAATATTCCCTTTTGATCTCTGAATCAGTAGTTATAGTGACAGACAGGAACTGTCTTTTTAGGGGTAGCATCTAAGATGCATACAATTAGTATTACTTCTAAAATTATAGGTTTACATTTCAATGTTCTAGCCTATTTAGCATGAATGGCCCCAATTATCTTTTGCATACATTTCTAACATGACTTTAAATGTGGGCTTTGGGTCATTCGGCCTGCCAGCTGTTTAACCCTTTCTAGGCATGCGTCACAATAGATAATACACAAAAAGATCTGTTTTTGTATTAGACTATACAGTATAGTCCCATGAAATCTCTTTGCTCTATAAAATTGAAAGCTATCGCTATTTTCCAGCTTGAAAGAATATGATAACCCTGTCATCAGTAAATGTACCTGTAAATTCTTTGTGATTGAAACAGACCTTTATTTCAAACTGATGCATTTCTAACATAATTTATAAAGAGAATTTTTGTTAAAATTTAAGCTGTTGCCATTTTTGCCTATTTTTCTTATTGTACTGAGAACTACCTTGTGGCAGTTAATCTTAGATGATCCATGCTGACCATTAATAATAAGAGACAGAGGGATCTGTATTCTCAGCCTGGAGACAAGTGAATCTAATGTATGTTGCGAGGCTTTGTATTGGTTATCTAGAGTCATAATTTGCGTGAATTCAGAAAGGTTTCTGAACTAGTTTTTCATTCCTATGTGTTTTTACGTACATGTGTAAAATGTCACCATAGTATCTTATGCCCTTTCATTGAGTGGTTGTATTCAAATAAGGTAACAATAGAATATATTAATACCTAGTTCATGTAGCACTTTTCATCTGTTGTTCTCAGCCATTTACAAAGGAGGTAAATACCTTTATCTTAGTTTTAAAGATGGGACACTAAAACTGAGGCACTCAGGTGGACTTAAGCAAAGTCACCCAACATGCCAGCAGCAGAGCTTGGAAAAGAATCCAGCTCTTCTGAGTCCCTTTCCACTGCTTTACCCTATATGCCACACTGCCTTCTTACACAGTGCAGTCCTGCAAGGTATTTAACACCTCTTTTCAACTCCTGTGGACTTCACTGGGATTGGAAGGGTGTTCAGCTCTGTGATGTTTTGGGGACTGTCCAGACCAGTAAGGAGTTCTCTCACCACCTGGCCTGTAACTTTCATGCTGTGCAGATAAGGTTCTATTCCCTGGCAGCAGTAGCCTGCCCACAAGCACAAGGTCTCACCCTGGCTTCCACTAGCCTAGTTACTCTTTGCAAGGTGACTCCAACAGCCCTTCCAGTCTCAAGTCTCCTCCCCAAATCTGTCTTCCCTTGGTCCTTAAGTATCAGACAGTCAGACCATTCCCTTCTGGTTTTTCACCCCAAAGGCATGAAACCAGCCTCCACAGAGATGAGCTTACTTTGGCGCACGCGTTCCATGCAGTTTGCACACGAGGAACCTGCCTCGGGTAAAAATAAATGAAGTATATTTAATAGAAAAACCACCGATTCCAAGATGAAATAGTAAGGGAAAGCAAATGTACAAGTTACACTGAAAATAAAATGCAGCCTCAGGTTTACATTTCTATGTTAGATATGATCCCTTTTTCAGTTCAAGTTACCTATGGTCTTTGAACAGTTCTCATTGTACTGCCTAGCATTAGGGGGGATCCAGTGTTCACAGACAGCCTCCCACCTCAGACAAAACTCAGTTTCAAACCTGTTTTTAAAAGGCTTCCCCTAACCTCCCCCCTCTTTACGCCCTCTGTCTCTCCTCGAGGGTGACTCATGGGTATTCAGAGTGGGGAAACTCTAGCCAGGATGTCTTGACTGTCCTTGCTTGACTGCTCACCATCTCCTGTGAAGTGTAGCTAAATTTCCGCCACAGATTATGAACACAATTTTCTATAAACATAATTTATAACCGCAGTCTATATACATATTCATAATGACCAGTTCAGAACATAAGCTTTCATAAAAAACCATACTAAGTATATTTATATAGTACAATAAAAGAGTGTGCAATCAGTTTAACTCCTTTTTTTAAGGGGTTTAGATTCTGTGATAAAGCCAAATCTAGTTCTCTGTACTGATATCAATAATTCCTTCGAAGTCAGGGACTGCCTTACTGAGTCAGGTAAGCAGGTTTTGACCCTTTCCTTCTAGAAAAGCCCACTTGTGTTTTTAATAGAAAGTGATAACTTTTCTAGAAGTTTTAAAATCATCTTACAAAATATAATAAGGATACTCTGTATACAGAAGTTATTTTTACAATATTGTATTTTTTAGAATCTTCTTGGTTTACTGCTAATTAAACTAGATATATTTCTTGTTTATCCAGCCTCCATCATATTAGTATCTGAACCTCACATGAGCATTGATGGATTTCTCTGCGAGAAGGCATTATCCCCATTTTACAGATGGGGAAACGGAGGCACAAGGAGATTAAGTGACTCGCTTATGGTCACAGACAAGAAGTCTGTTGCAGAGATGGGAATTGAACCCTGTCTTTTAATTTCCAATCCTGTGCCTTAACTCCAAAAGCATCTTTTCTCCTATCTTTCTGTGAGGGGAAAGTAACCAAACTACAGGAAGCTAATGTGTGCCATGGATACTTTATTTTTGTGTTGAGTTTATTTTTAAACTTTTTCAAATGGAAACTATACACAAAGGCAAAGAACTTGTTTTACCAAATTTTCAGAATGGTGTGGCCCTTCATGAGAGCATTATTAAGTAAATAAGCTTCCATTTATGGTGCCTTTTAGTGCACTTTCTAAAGTGGGGTAAATAGATCCCTAATGTACAGCTGAAGCTTGGAGAAGTTTAGTGACTTGCTCAAGGTCATGCACACATGGCCTTTTCCTGTTGCCAGATGGATAATATGGGTGGGTGGCTTATGCTACAGAATAAGATCACCAGATAAATCACTAAAACCAGGAAAACAGTCTTTTGGATGTTTCCAAAAATTTGGAAAGACTGAGTAAATGGGATGCGAATTCATCTTCTCTATGGGCCTGATTCAATGTCCACTGAGGTCAGAAGATAGACTCCCACTAATTCCAGTGGGCTTTGGATCAGGCCCCAAATGCTTTTGAACTATAGCTTTGTGTCAAAACTTTCTATTTTCTGATTGTAAATAGTATAATGTGATGGGTATCTGTTTAGGAAACTGAGGGTGAGGGGGGAAACCAAGAATAAAAGTCTCTTTTTGATTCACATGTGGAAGGGACCAATACATATTTTTGTGCATAGGTTCATTTAAAATGACACGATGAACATAATATATGCCTTTTAGTTTTATTTCTAATTCATGCAATCATTCATTCCATATTTATGAAAATCCCACTTCTCATTAAAATCACAACTTTAAAATTACAATCTTTGTAGAGCACATCTAAGAAATGACCTTTCTTCATTTTAAATGCTATAAAATTAAGTTTTTGTAGACTGTAGGCAGCACTCAAGGGATAGATTCTTTAATGTACTGGATATTGCTCTGAAAGTACTCTAATTGCCTAAATTAATAATGGCTTTTTTCTTTGGGTCTTATAAGGGACAAATGAATTTTGAATCACTCTCTGAAGAATTGAATCACTGGCTATCTCATTCTGATTACTTTTTTGCATTCATTATAAAATTAAAAAAGAACAGCAAGGTCACCTTTGGCATGGCTTTTTGTTTGTGAGAAAAGTTAATGTCACTTCCCTTCACTTCTCTGAATCAGATTTCCTACAAACACAGAGTTTGCCAACGTTGTTGTGACTATAAAAATGTTTTAAAAATAACCTGCTTCAATTTGTGCAAGACTTCAGGAAAGAAACCACCTATGAATGCCTTTTGATTGAAACACTTAGAATGACTTTAGGGTTTTAATAACAAACACGCACCCCTCCCCTCCAAACCCCAATAATCATCTAATCTCTTGAGTTTAAAACACAACAGATGCCCAACAACACCTCCCCACTCCCAAAACCCAACCCAACCACCACCGAAGCTCTTAGGTTAAAAGCCCCGTGCTGTTGTTCCATAGTTCTTTCAGGCCATTAGAACATATAAGGTGGATAGGATAGTTTTTGAAAATTGTTTTGAGGAATTCACAGCACGTTAAATTTGATCTTTTGGACTCCGCTCCCTTATGTTGGCACTCACAAAAAAACAAGAGAGCTCCTATGTAGGCTTCATTGTTTGTTTGTTTGTTTGTTTGTTTGTACAAATCCATTTTTGGCCGAGCTTGGGAGGCCTAACACTTAACTTGATTGTTTTTCTCTGTTGGACATTTGAATGGGACACCACAACTTTTGAACACTATTGATCAATTAAAAAATTTCAAGTGTTTGGTTAATTTTATTTGCCTTCTGATTTCTGAGCTTTAAGACAACTAGGGTGACTTACAATCTTTTCTGCTAAACTTTGTTTTAAAATAGTTTAAGCTGAGATTCTCTCCTAGCAACATGTCTACAGGACATGTCTCTTTAAGAACCGCACTAAATATCGTGAAATTTGTGATAATATTGTGAGAGATGGCAATGCTGTTTCTTATTCCCAGCAAAAATTGTTTGAAGTTGGGGGAGGGGGAGGAGAACCCAAAACATCATGAATAGAGATACAAAATTCCATGGTACAATAACAGACTTTTTACCAATGGAATTGTTCCAGCGACAACATTGAAAATAATTTTATTATGGTATAAATAAAAAGGAATACAGCAGGAATAGTGATATTATCTGAAAGATAGAGAAAAAGGAAACCCTTATTAGTTCTTCTTGTTTGATTTCTGCAGGGATCAAAGGGAAGAGTGAGAACAAGTAAAATGTTCGCTAGTTCTTTTAGCTGTAAGCTCTGTTAATTAATGTGCAAATATGCATTATGTGAGGTAGATGAATTTTCCTCAGTCCATCTGGCAGTTAGGGAGAGAGAAAATCAGTCAGGAACCTTATTAATCACTTGGGGATTAGCTGAATGGTGTAATTAGCCTGAAGTGGCATTTAAAAATGTTGCATAACTGTACAGTAAGTCAATTCCAACTTAGTAAATCAAGCTTGTTTCGAAACTTTGACTTCATTGTCAGTAGTATGTGCAGAAGACTGACTTGCCACACAATACTTACTTTGATCTGTGCTAATGGATACCATTGGAGAGTTGGGCCCTTATAATGATACTTCAATATATTTGCTAAAAATGAAAAATACTAGGAAAGTGGGAAATTTATATTGTAATTTAGATGGTGATGAGCCGCAGACTGGAACTCTAGTTCAAATTTTGTTGGCAGAGAACTCTGTGGGTCTTGGGTGTGTGGTCTTGGCTCATGCAGTTGTGCTAGTATGCATCTGTACACACTTTTGCTTTTTCAACTAACAAATGCACACTGAAAATGTATGCCCACAAACTCAAATGTCACTTTTGCATAAGGTAATAATAAAAAGAGACAAACATGGCAAGAAGAAGTGGGAGTTAGCTGGTTAATTTTTTCCATAGAAAAATCCACTTTTTTTGCTCCATAACATGGCTTTTTATTGAAGTAAAATGTACATCTTATACAAATTAGATCAATAAGAAACATTACAAAATGAATTTAATAAAACAGACTATGGCCTGAATTCAGTTATACTAAGGCCACTTTGTGCCACTCTGGCAATAATTGTACAAAGTATAAATTTACGATGTGTAGAGAGACCTTAGTGTAAATGAGGATCCGAGCCTGTGGGTTTGATCCTGCATTTTTTACTTGGGCACAATTCCAACTGAGTTCACTGGAAAATGTGACTGAGAAATGACTGAAGCATTGGGCCAATTGAAGTTATACTCCTGAAATTGTATTTTAATACACAAGCCACAGTTTGTCTTTACAATTCCGTGTATTTTCATCAGACAGTGATGCAGTGGCTTGTTCTGTAGACTCATATTTTATTGTTAGACAACATTTACTGGTTTGACTTTCAGCTGAACCATAGGTAGCAGGAATACTACAAGCAATTACAGCAAACACCTGCTATAACACTCCAGGACTGTTATACTAATGTGGCTCAAAGAAACCATATGGTATATATGTTGAATTCAGGATATATTGTATTTGTTAATCATTAAGAAATATTACAAGATTATTTATATATAAAGTAGAAAAACATGTAAAAATGCAGTGCAATCCTAATTTCCAGTTTGAAACTCCTAGGTAACTGTATGTAGTATGTATTCAAAAATCCCCTTCTAAAGGTTTGGATTTGTTCAGAACAAAATATATATTGTTGCAAAAGTTTCACTTTAATTGAATGCAAACATTCACTCAGGGCCAAATTTTCAATAGACTGAATACCTTGGCAAAATAGAAAGGGTTAAAGATAGTTTGTCTTAAACCCATAGCCACTTGCTTTCCAGGGCTTTCACAAGACACATACCACTAATTTGTCACTTTTTTTTGTAATAATTTAAATTGAATCACAGTATGCAATTATCAAATATCTAGACTAAAATGGTATGTTGTCTGCAGGATCATATTTCAGACCAGGATCTATTTTAAAAAGTTTCTCAGCACAAGATTCAGACAGTGCTTAAGAAGGTTAATCTAATTTACAATGGAAAACACCTGTTATCTTAGACTAAGAAACATGCTTCCACAGCTGGGAGTCACCATAATCCCCCCCCCTTTGCTTAATTGCTTTACTGCTACTTTTATAATTAAGACTCATTAACTTGTCACATATTGATAACAGGGACGACCCTGAAACAGAGTGTTAGATTGAAGTCTCCTAGAGTTTTGTATTATCATATGAACGAGTTAATTATTTTTGTCGTTAAAGAGAGTTGTACAAAACAGATTTTGATAAAGTGCTTGAGTTTCCCTGTTAGAAATGAATACACACTCCAGTCAAATGCAGTTATTCTGCTACAATTTTTCAGTCAGCAGTTGATAGTTAAGATAAGTATTCTCAGTTCCTTTTAACAGAATGTTAACCACTTATAATGACTAATAGAACTTCACCAATGTTAGTAACACTCCATTTTAGAAATCTGGTGTATACCAAAGATTATAGGCTGGCCGGGATTAAACTGGCTAAAGCTCTGGGTCCAAAACGTTTTCATGAGTTTAAAAATACAACAAAGCATGAGAAGCAGAGTGGTCCAGAATATTGTGACTCATCCCCACCTCTGAAGATTAAATTTCCTGGCAGACCTCAGTGTCTGTCAGGAAAAACACAGCCCAACAGGAGAGAGAGAGAGAGAGAGAAAGAGGCTCTTAGGAAGGAAAAATCAGTACCAAATAAAATAGCTTTTTAAAAGCTGTAAAGACCATTCTATAAGCCTCAAAGATATAACATGTTACAGTAGTAAGTTTTAATTATGTATCTTCTCCATATCAGACACGTAAATGATAGTTTGCTAGGAACTTTGAAAAGGGTAGTACAAATGAGTAGTCTGAACAGTTTTGTCTCTGATTGTATTGTTTATGAGCAAGGAATTACTTTAATCATGGTGGGTATGAGCCTATGTTCCTTACACTAGAAAAACTTCCATTAAAGTCCGTAATAGTTCTGAGACCGAGATCTGTGTGGGAGCAGCTTTACTACTTTCTTTTTAGCACTAGGGCTGATGGAAGAAAAACCCCTCCTAATTCAAGATTACACTGTATAGCGGAATAGATGTACTGAATGCTGCTTCACCTCTCTCAGTGAAAAGTGAGTTTAAATGTAACTGAAAAAATATAAAATTTTGGGATTCTAGTTGCCAAGGTTATGGCCCTGATTCAGCAAAGCACTTAAACATGAGGGTTCATTGAAGTCAATGGGACTTAAGCACATACTTTAGTTAGGCACGTGAGTAATTGTTTTGCTGAATTAGAGCCTGTATGTGCAATAAATTGTTCATATAACAAATGTTTTTTATGAGTGTCACTTTCATTATACATTTTGGGAACATTGCTTAAGATACAGGAAATCTATTGCTGTATGTGATGTTCTGACTGTTGTTTGTCTGAGGATCTAAAATGCTAATATTTGACAAGATTTAGGAGACCCTTCTTACACTCAAGAAAATAAAAATGTCACTTTAAGCATCTTCCAGTGTCAAAAGTCAGCAAACTGAGATTGCCTGACTTGGACCTATTCATTTTATATTTGTTTTATTTTGAAATTAGAGAGAGCCAGCCTTGGGATCTACTTGTAATCTCTTGCTCCAAATTAAATTGGCTTTGAGTGAAAGCAGCTCTACTTGAGTAAGAAAACTGTTCTTTCTGTAGTATCCTCACAAGTTTCCTGAAATGCTCTCCTCACAAGTCTCCTGAAATGCTCTATGTATATTTAAGTGTTCTCCTATCACTGTGAATTCCACTACAGTATCAGGGTTATCATCTACTATAGTACTTACAAGGCTGAGTGCAGTGTTCAGACAGTGATTTGCTACTATTTTGTTGGATAGTGCTAGTCTGACTCATTAGACTCACCATTAAGCTGCCTGCAAAGGATTTTCTTTGCAAATTGGTAGAGAAGTTCTTTGCTAAAGAAGTTCTAGTTGATAAACAAATCTGAGACAGCTGGGTTCTACTGGTCAATCATGCCTGTATAAAGGGCCTTCCCCATTTTATGGAAGTTACCCTTCCTAATGTTGTGAGAGCACAGGAATATTGTTTTGAAGGTTTCTGCTTCCATGGAAGAGAGAGAATTAGATTGCAAATTATGGTTACATCATTTGGATGTAATACAAATGTATTCTGTGTGCAAAACATTTAGGGCATCAGTTATTTCCAATTCCCCCTCCCCAAATCCTTCCTCCAAGGGAGAATAACTGAGGTTATCTGTGTGTTTTTTCTGGCTGTAATACATGCAGACCTGCAAAGAGTCTTGCCTGGCATGTCCTGCATTTTATTTGGTTATTGAGGTTCCAGGCTGTTTAGGGCTTAATAGCTCAAAACCAATACCTTAAGCTTGATCTGGAAAGCAACGGGCAGCCAGTGCAAATCAGAAAAGATTTAGGACTTTTCTCCTGCTCTTTTCACTTCCTGCTACCTGCTCAGACTGTTCTGTGCTGGAAGATAATATTACTAGCCATAGAGGCAGTCCAGTTTCACATGAAGTCTGAGACTATCCCAGTACCCCATGTCTGAGGAAGAGCTGAAAGAAAAGGAATGTCCATCTGGGCCTCCCCAAGGGGAAATGATTCATCCCTCTCCTTCACCCAAGTAAAATAGTTGCAGTAGTGGGAAGATACAGCTAGAGATTCAAATTAGAAGTAAAGTATATGGCAACAGGGCAGGCTCCTCTCCTGTCTTGGGGTCCCTCAAAAACAGTTTTGGATGCCTCTTACTTGTTAGCACCTCCTGAGAGTTTTTTTTATTAGAGTTACCACCATCAACTCCTGTCACCGTCCTTGTGCAGCACTTCCAACTATTGTGTCCTTCAACCCTCAGCTCTTTCTCCAATGAGAGGAATCAACCTCACCAGCCAGAGAACTAGTTTCCTAGGCCATGGGCTCTGCTAGCCCCACCTTCCTGAGTTTTAACCAGCTGCCCCAGTGGATGGACTAACTAGCTCCTTATCAACCCCCAGTCTGTTTAGGCAATTAAATACTCCTCCTGGTGTATCATAAGGATCCACTTCTGCAAACAGCCCTTGAAATTGAGCTGCAGAGTGTTGTAAGAATAATCTGGAAGCCTAACTTCATGGCTATTTTTCTGGAGTGCTGTTCATTCCTGTTTTCACCCTCCACCCTTTTTTCTCCACCCCCAACCCTTTTCCCTCTTTTTTTTTTTTTTCTCCTCTGACTAGGGATAGTGACAGTTTTTAACCACAGCATCCTTTGTTTAAAGCAAAGCCTTCATTCGTTGTACCCAGGTAAAACGAAAAACTCAATAAATTAAAACAAACCAACCCAAACTTGTATATTTGGCTGATTAAAATTTAAATTACTGTAAAAAAAATTTAAAAAAATCAGTCCTTCCCTGGAGGAGCTAATTAATCTGTAAATGATCAGAGTGCTGGGTCAGCTCCTGGCTCTCAGCATTCTGTCACACAAACATTTTTAATTGTGAGGGTAATTTAGCATTGGAACAACTTAACTTACCTAGGGACTTGGTGGCCTAGCTGTCTCTTGAAGCTTTACATCAGAACTGGATATCTCTTTGAAAGATATGCTGTAGCTCAAACAGAAGTTATGAGCTTGATACAAAAATTACCAGGTGAAGTTCTGTGGTGCGTGTTTCTGCAGGAGGGCAGAGTCAATGATCATAATGATCCCTTCTGGCCTGGGGTAGAATCCCATAATTCTCCCACTCTTAGGGTACGTCTTCACTACCCGCAGTATTGGTGGGTAGCAATCGATTGCTCGGGGATTGATATATCGCGTCTCATCTAGACGCGATATATCGATCCCCGAATGCGCTTATATCGATTCCGTAACTCCACCAACCCGAACGGAGTTGTGGAATCTACAGGGGGAGCCGCGGACGTCAATCCCACGCCGTGAGGACGGTGAGTAATTCGATCTTAGATACTTCGACTTCAGCTACGTTATTCACGTAGCTGAAGTTGCGTATCTAAGATCGATTTTCCCCCGTAGTGTAGACCAGCTCTTAGACAGAGTCCCTGGGCTATTGCCCTCTGTGTTCCCAGTGTGATTAGTCAGCTTGGACCAACTGGATTTGAACCCTGGAGGTCTTCCCTTCGGGAGCTGACTGGTGGAATAAAGGGTAAGAACCTTCCTTTCAAAACAAAGTATTGTATAAACTTAAGAGTAGGAGTATGGCATAGCCAGAGAAAAAGGTTTTAACCCTGAAAAGGTCTACACACACTAAATATTACTTATTGTCCTATCCTATCCCAGACACTGCAATCTCTGGAATCTGGGTTCAAAACCTGTCTCCCCTCTGCAAAGAAGGTGTCTCTCTTTAAGTTCAGCCAAGTCCTTTGTTTCTTGTGTGTTTCTTGAACCTGATTAAATGGGTTTAGGCAGCTCATCAGGGAAGTCAGAGAGAGACTTCCAAGCAGCTCGTTTACTGCATTGTCTCAGGTGTTGGCAGAGCAATTCTTATCAGGCCATTGTTCCCTTCTTGCCTACGCTAACTTAGGCCTTGTCTACACTAGAAAATTACATCATTTGAACTATATTGGTAATAGTTATGGAAACCCCCCACTCCTGAGTGGCGTCATTAAGCCAGCCTAAGTCCCTGCATAGACAGCACTAAGTTGACAGAAGAATTCTTCTGTTGACCTAGCTATCACCTGTCAGGGAGGTGGATTGCCTACACTGATGGGAGAATCCCTCCCATGAGCCGAGGGTGTGTCTACATTGTAGTATTTTAAGTGTAGACAAGTCCATAGCTAATCCCTTCTCGAGCCAACCATGTGTGTGTGTGTGTGTGTGTTTGCGCGCGCGCGTACACGCATACACCTCTACCTTGATATAATGCGACCAGATATAACGTGGTAAAGCAGCGCTCCAAGAGGGTGGGACTGCACACTCTGGCGGACCAAAGCAAGTTCGATATGATACGGTTTCACCTATAACGCGGTAAGATTTTTGGGCTCCCAAGGACAGCGTTATATTGGGATAGAGGGGTATGTGTGTATATAATATATAATAAAATAAGCAATGCATTAGGAATCAGATAAACAGATGGAACATGTAATGTTCATAAAACATTACAGGCAGTCTTCCTGTTCTTCACAATCACCATTTGCAAATGGGGCAAAAGTCTGCCATAAATACCACTGTGTAGAAATGTCTCCAGATGCAACACGTTCTCTGTCTGTTGGCTACTTGCATCAAGAGTAACTCATGCCAACTGTAAATAACACTATCAAGAGGTGGTGCCATCAGTTCATAGGCCAAATAGATGACCTTGTAAACAGCTGTAGTATCTGACAGTGACCTAGAATCAGAGAGAAGAAAAGATGATAGTTCTGGTTTAAGCACTGAGCATATGATGAAGCAGGGGTTGGCAACCTTTGGGAAGTGGTGTGCCAAGTCTTAATTCATTTAAAGCTTCATGTGCCAGTAAAAGGTTTCGCATGCCAGACTGGCAGCGAGGGCAGCGGGCTGAGCCGCTGGGTCCTGGCTGCTGGCCCCTTGCAGGCTGGGGTCCCGGGTGCTGGCCCTGCTCAGCCCATTGCTGGCCCTGGTTCCATCCATCCAGGCCGGCAGTGGGCTGAGTGGGGCCGGAGGCTCATCCCACTGCCGATCTGGGGTCCCGGCTGCTGACCCTGCTGCCGGCAGGGCTGGATCCAGGCACCAGTGAAGGAAGCAGGTGCTTGGGGTGGCCAATGGAAAGGGGCGGCACGTCTGGGTCTTCTGCAGCAATTCGGTGGCTGGTCCCTCAGTCCCTCTCTTCCTGTTTGAGCTGCCACTGAAGTGCCACTGAAGAGGAAGAAAGGGAGTGAAGGACCTGCCGTCAAAGTGCCGCAGAAGAATGAAGTGGCACGATTGAGCTGCTGCCTATGGGCTTATCTTTTTCCTTTCCACCCTCTCCCCTTGCTTTGCCACTTGGGGCAGCAAAAGAGCTGGAACCGGCCCTGGCTGCTGGCTTGGGTTCCATCCATCCAGGCCAGCAGCAGGCTGAGTGGGGCCGGTGGCCAGGACTCCTGCTGCCAAGGGGCCAGCGGCCGGGATCCCAGACCAGCAGTGGGCTGAGCGGCTCATCCTGCTGTCAGTCTGGGGTTCTGTAATCCAGGCCAGCAGCAGGCTGAGCGGGGCTGGTGGCTGGGACCCCAGCTGGCACCAGTGTGCCACTAAAATCAGGCAGCGTGCCACCGGTTGCCAACCCCTGTGATAGAGCAAGATGATGATGATTATTATTATTATTATTACAATTATTGCTAGTGAGCCTTGACAACTGTCACTCTACAGGAATCATCTGTGAGTAAACTCTCCCCCTCTGGTGTATGTGCTGCTGGTTTATGAGTTAGCAGTTACTACTTCAAACGCTAGTGTGCTAGACAGATATGCAACACTGAGGGTTAAGGTATGCCTCTGTAGGGCTAGGCTGTGCTGGAGAAGATGCACCTCTCCAGTGACTGTCTGAAAGCGTTACACCTCTGAATGGCGCAATGCGATCACTGGTATTGGGAGAGTGGCGTCTATTGCTACACCTGGTTAATAAGCATCATATAGGCTCCCTCAGCACATTCATTCCAACATACAAGGGAGCCAGGATTTGGCTGGCAGTGTTGGCACTCTGCTTTTTCTGCACTTGCAACTGTATTATACTTGCCTGGGTACATGGAAAGGAGAAGACTCGCATTACTTTGTCCCCCACTTCCCTCACTCCAGTGCATCTCAGTTGTAGGAGCCATAATTTGGCCTTGCATGCCCCATTGCTGAAAAAGGCTTGCCATAGCCTAGTGACTTGACTCACATTAGTTATGTTGAAATGTGGTCTATGTGGAGTATCCCCTTCTCTAATAGTTGAAGCAGAGATTAGCATCTCTTCCTTTGGCTTCTACACAGGTCATTCACATGCATCACTAGTTAGAGAATTTGGTTACTATTTGTAAAGGTGTGACTCTTACTTTGTCATTCTTTTGTGGCCAGTTCTCAACCCATCTAGTACTGAATGGAGTGTGTCAGTCTCCAGCTTTTAACAATAATGTGAAAGTGAATGTGACCTAAAATGAAGGGTGGCAAGTTAAAATAACAGAATGGTGGATATGTACAATGAACTAGCTGATTAGGGTTGCTAGGTGTCTGCTAAAAGTCTGCTTGGTGGTACAGTGGGGCTAAGGCAGGCTCCCTGCCCAGCTCTGCATGGTTCCCGGAAGTAGCCAGCATGTTCGGCTCCTAGGTGCAGAGGTGGCCACAGGGGCTCTGCATGCTGCCCCTCCCTGGTGCTGGCTCCACAGTTCCCATTGACTGGGAACCGTGGCAAATGGGAGCTGTGGGGGCACCGCCTGTGGACACAGGCAGCACGTGGAGTCCCCATGTCACTCGTGCACTTAGTTTCTTGCCATTTTTCAATGTCACCGTACGTCTACTGCATGCTGCTGGTAGACGTGGTGCTGCGGCGATGAACAGCAGCATCCCCTCCCCTTCCTTTCCTGATGGCAGACTGTACAAAATGATGGAAAACTGTCATCAGCCCATGAGTGCTCCTGGCTGGCCTCAGTGAGGTCAGCCGGGGGAACCTGGGTAAAAATGGGAATGACTTCCTGGCAGATGGTGCAAAATGTTGGGTAACTGTCCTCATCATAGCAACTGAAGCCTGAGCTCCATCAGCCTCCCCCGTTTGGTGTCTAAAGAAAAGATTCTGTACTCCCTGGACTATCATAGCAGTGAGTGGCTGCGATCCTCTCCCCCCCACCCTTTAATGTCCTGCCTGGACTATCATAGCATAGCATAGCTGCCTCCCCCTCATTTTTTCTCGCTAAAAAGTCAGTGTTTCTTATTCCTGCATTCTTTATTACTTCATCACACAAATGGGGGCACACTGCCACGGTAGCCCAGGAAGGTTGGGGGAGGAGGGAAGCAATGGGTGGGTTTGTTGCTTGAATGGCATGCAGCTCATCATTTCTGCGGGATCTCTGGGGCTCTGCTCTCTGGCTTTCTAGTAGACTTGCCCCATATTTTAGGCAGGACTGACTCTATTTTTAGACAAAACATAAAGAAGGGAATGACCTGGGGAGTCATTCCCATTTTTGTCCCTGCATCCCTGGCCGACCTCAGCAAGGCCAGCCAGGAGCACCCATGATGGCAGCAGACGGTACAAAATGATTGATAACTGTCATCGCCACTTTCCAATTGCAGACGGTACAAAATGATTGATAACCGTCATCTCATCGCCAATTTACAATGGCAGATGGTGCAACAGGGATGGTAACCATCTCTGCTACCTTGCAAAGGCAAATGAATGCTGCTATGTAGCACTGCAGTACCGCCTCTGTCAGTGGCATCCAGTACACATATGGTGACAGTGACAAAAGGCAAAACAGGCTCCATGGTTGCCATGCTATGGCGTCTGCCAGGGCAATCCAGGGAAAAAGGGTGCGAAATGACTGTCTGCCATTGCTTTCTCGGAGGAAGGATTGAGTGATGACATTTACCCAGAATCACCCGCGACACTGTTTTTGCACCATCATGCACTGGGATCTCAACCCAGAATTCCAAGGGGCGGGGGAGACTGCGGGAACTATGGGATAGCTACGGGATAGCTACCCACAGTGCAACGCCCCAGAAATCGATGCTAGCCTTGGTACATTGATGCACAGCACTGAATTAATGTGCTTAGTGTGGCCGCGTGCACTTGACTTTATACAATCTGTTCTACAAAACCGGTTTATGTAAAATCGGAATAATCCTGTAGTGTAGACGTACCCCTATTTAGTTTAACACAGTTGAAAAAAAGTGAACATCATTCTGGGATGTATTAGCAGGAGTGTAGTAAGCAAGATGTGAGAAGTAATTCTTCCACCTATACCACACTGATAAGGCCTCAACAGGAGTATTGTGTCCAGTTCTGGGTGCCACATTTCAGCAAAGATGTGGACAAATTGGAGAAAGTTCAAAGGAGGGGAACAGAAATGATTAAAGGTCTAGAAAACACAACCTATGAAGACAGACTGAAAAAATTGGGTTAGTTTCATCTGGAGAATAGAAGACTGTGTAGGGACATAACAGTTTTCAAGAACATAAAAGATTGTTACAAGCAAGAGGGTGAAAAATTGTTCTCCCGAGTCTCTGAGGAAAGCACAAGAAGCAATAGGCTTAATGTGCAGCAAGGGAGGTTCGTTTCTGTTAGGGTAGTTTGCACTGGAACAAATTGCCTAGGGGGGTTGTGGAATCTCCCTCATTGGAGGTTTTTAAGAACAGGATGATGATCTAGTTATTACTTAGTCCTGCCTTGAGTGCAGGGGACTAGACTAGATGACCTACTGCGGCTTCTTCCAGATCTACGCCTCTATGATTCATCTCCATTGAGAACTGTGCCTGGTTTCTGCTGTTTGACTTCATTATGTAAACAGGATTCAGTGGGTGCTTTCCAAACGTGGCCTTGTCAACTGATTTGCTGCATCTTTAGACTGAGTTGTTGCACAGTCATCAAGCTGTATATATACCTGAAGTACAAATTGATCTCTATAGGCTTGTGTTTGAGGTAGTGGCATGCTCTTCCATGGAAATGGAAGTACTTACCATCCTCTGAGTAAACAGTTTGTGAACTGCATGAATATATTGTGTTTCCCCTTGCTATCTAAAGACCAGAAAAAGGATATCAAGGGCACAGTATTGAGGAAGCAACAATGTTTAAGAAAGTGTGGATAAAGGATGACTTCAAACAGTAGCATATAAACTGCTCAGTGGTCACATTGGGACAAGGTTTAGAGAAGCAATTTCTCTACTTCTTAAGAGATTACTTTCTGGATTCTTTAATACTGGAGCTCACAAGAGGTGATTGTGTTGTCAAACAATTCTTAGATAGCATGCAGGAGTTTGGTTCAGGAGGTAACTATAGTGCAGCCAATAAATAATAGTAATTGCCAAGCTTGAATTTTTTTAAGGAAAGAGAAGTGAGGGATCCTGCATGAGAGAAATCCTTGTGGGAGGGGAGGAAGGAGGTAGTTTAAAACCTCCCATAACATAACAAGTTACATTTTTTTTGATTAAAGGAGAACAGGTTAAACATTGCTGAGAACCTGGTACAATACCAAAAAGATATTGGTTTTAAATCTTCCTTATGAGTTTCAGTGCATCTGAGCTACGGTCTCACTTTTGAAAGTTATCCAAAGTGAATATAAATAATGAATAGGAGGCATAAGTAGCACATTTTAAAAAATAATCTCTTGCTGTGCAGAGCTAAAATGGTAATGCCACACAAGGAAAATATCTGTGAATGGGCAAACCTGTGACTAAAGTACTCAATTTTTCTTCAACAAACATGAACCAGATTCATTGGAAAAGGAGGCATGTATTTCTAGTGTCTCACTGTGTGATGAGTGGTATGTATTTGCATTGGCACTCAGTTAGGAGTAGAAAATACAATGGTATTTCTTCCTCCAGTTTGTCCTCAGTCTTTCCCATTGCAAAAATCTGTAGCTGCATAATTCGAAAATTTTCATACACTAAATCTTTGAGAGAATATGAAAAAAATTATCGCTAGTTAAAATAGTGGACGGTTGGCAGGTGCTGTCATGATCTGGAACATGGCTACCTAAAAATCACTTTCATCTTTGTGTTACCATTGCAGCTGCCATCAGTGAAAATACTCACACTAACATACCTGATTTAAAAGGTTAGGGGGCTGGTTATGTTTTCCTTGGTTTTGAGCTTTGCATTTGCCACAAGCCAGGGTCCCTTATTACCCTGGGGTTTTCCTGGGTCAGTTGGTGATGAGTTGAGGCATATTTGTGTAATGGGGTAGGGTTTCCATATAGGAGGCAATGAAGGGCAAATACATTTATTCCATTAATTTTATGGATTCTAGAATCAACACAAGTGCTTAGAGATTAGACAAGGTGCTTCTTAAATCCAAGTGAATAGGTGAAATGGGTTATATCCATATAAAAAATCACTAAATAATTTTTTTTTAAATGTCAGGTGTTCAGAATTTGTTATTCCATTACCTATCAATGATTATACATTGGTAATGTTGTGACTATTCCTCATTGTTTTAATCTCCTGTCCAGCAATTATGGGCTTGTTGTGGGCTTTTTATCTTTAAAACCTCAGAGCTTGGTCTGGACTTGGTCTTAGAACTAAATAAGGAATAGAAGATTTTTTATAAAACAAACTAAACCAACCAAACAACCTCCCCACCTCACAAAACCTACCACACACAAAACAATAACCCCAATCAACCAAACTTCTGTGCAGATGGCATTGTTTCCATTACAAAACTAGAGTGTAATTGGTAAAGTCAGATTTGGAGAAGACTCAGACGAAAGCAACTGGAGATTAAAGAACCCTGGATGAGGTATATTTGCAGACCTGTGTGGGAAAGTTTGAATCATGCTTACTTGAGCTATGCCTGCTTCTAGCCTATTCTTCTATTGCATTTCAGAAAATTCAGTGGATGGACATCACCACGCTGGAGGGCTAGCACCCTGGGGATTTTCCTTTTTAACAGGCTTTATCAGGACATGCAAGGCTTCTCCATATTGACACTGATTAAGTGTAGTGGAAAATATGGATTTTCCTCCTATGTGCAGTTGAAAGAGTTAACCAGCTTCCTACATCAGCTTATCTTTCACCGCATTCACTGAAATTAGTCTAGGCATTGCCAATCAGCAACACAGTGGAAGAAATGACTATAACAGATGAATGTGAGGAAATCCTTCCGGCATTGCATCTGTGCCGCTATATTCCTCACTTAGACATGCAACTTCGAAAAACTCAGCAAGCAGCTGATGTCCATCAAGGTTCCTTCTGTCTGTGAGTAAGTTAGTGGGCCAAATCTGGGAACATGTTAGATGGGAAAATAATTTGCTGCTGCATATGTACATTAATGTACATGCAAATCTCTCTAGTTCTGGTATAGTTTCCTTGTTACTGCATTATATTCCAGGATTTCTTTTTGCTTTTAGATATGACATACATATTATAAAATTAGCTATGTGCAGTCATGTGCTTTGTAAAATACACAGCTCCAACCAACTTTTACTTAAAAATATAAAGCCCGTTATCATTAAGCATCATTTTACAGCACACCCCCGATAATGTCCAAGAACAGTGTCTCCTAACTGCTCCTTCAGGAACAGCACGCAGGAGCACAAGCCATTTTGGGTCCCACCAAATTAGTGGCTCTGGTACTGTTGTGGGGTGGGAGGACTTCAATATTTTCTCAGCAGTGGTGGTAAGCTATAAACCAAACAAAGAAGTAAACAAAATAAATAAGAAACCCTGACTAACCAACCCAACTTCAATCCAGAATCTCAGTATAACAAAATCAGATAATGTAAAGGTACCCTGGGGGTATGCAAGACATCTCTGGAGGGTACACAGGAGAAATTGTGTAATGGATTTTATTAATAATTTTATTGCATTTTCATAATAGGCTACTCAGATGAAGCTTTAAAACTCCATGGGAACTTTTTATATAAAATATGGAAGTTAATTTACTTCAGGATGTACCAGTGAGAACACAGATACGCGGACGTACAGAGCCCTCCCCTCCAATCACTGTGTAGTGTGGGTTTAGTTGCCCAGAAACTGTCCAGTCTGAGCTCAGAACTTAGGGTTTTTTTCTCCCCTGGTTGTATATGTCGCACTGTAATTATATCTGTAAGTAACTGTGAAATATGGCCAGATAGCTAACAACTGATAGTGTGGAGAAGAACACTCAGTATCCATGACGAGAAGGGTATAGTAGATCTGAAAGGCAGCTGGTCGATCTGGAAGGAGGTACGCAATAAGAAAAGTCTAGGAACTTCTGTAATGGGACTGTGTTGTTGTAACTGGAAACTTTGTTAGACTCTAACAAGTTAAAGGCAAGGCATATTATATGCCTCAACAGATTGTCTTTTCAATATTTTCAACCATAAATAATTAGTTTACAGTGGTGATTGTTCAGTAGGTTCTTTCTCTTGCAGTAGAGAGTATATTGAAGAGAAGCAGTCTGTTGGATGCAGATAAGTATTTGCTGAAAGTCATTGTAAGGTAACCGCAAATTGTTCAGAGGCCTCCACTAAAGCTGAATTTGAATTACAGTTGGAGTAAAACCTGCATGTTAATGGTCAGTTTCTGCCTACAGCAATGTATATTTTAATGACTCTTTAAAACTAAAAGATTTGACAAATGAGATCACGTTTCACTACCGGATTATAAATCTAACGCAAATTATGTGTAACCTGAAGAGTACATAGTTTGTTTGTTTTGTTTGTTTGGACAGCGCCCCAATAATTTTTGTAGCAAATGGTTGTCTTCTACTCAGTCTAGAATTATATGCATGTGTCTTAATGATGAATATGCCAAATACTGTAGTACTAATCCATTTTTTCCTTCTGTTATTGTGAGACAGAAAATTACTCCTCTGTCTGTGGTTTTAGTTAGGTTTTTTCAGCAGAAGTGGTTTTGTTGCTTTGAAACAGAGGCACAGAGAGGTCAAGTGATTTGCCTTACTGTGTTGTGCACTAACTGGCCCTGTAGGCCTTGCTATCGCTCAGTAAAAGTTTCCTAGAGTGTGTTGACGTAGCACCATTTGAAATGCCCTGGGTAACTTTTAGTCTGTGCCTGTAGGCTCCAGGTGGCCCATTAGTGCATGGCATGCCAGTATGCACTAAAAGTTGTACCGCAGTAGACACATGTACCTTGTAGGCAACCCAGAAATACAACACAACATAGTACCACAGCACAGACCTCCACCGCTTGAACTAAAAAGGGAACTCTGTTAGCGGTTGTCAAGGGTGTGCCTAACTGCTAGCACCCCTTGCTGCTGAAGTGTGGTTCTGCTGAGGCCTGTCTCAATTTCCTTTTCAATCAGCGCCCCTTAAAAAGTCAATATAGTCCAGATATTCGAAACATTCCCATTTCTGAGGTCTGGTTTATTAATCCTTATCAACATTCATGGGGTAATATTGTATCCCATGAACATATATGTTTGGATAACCCATAATATAGAGGTGCTGTTTTAGGTCATTGTCACCTGGGAACAGGTACACAATTCAGAAAAAAAAGCTTAAAGAACATTTTTTCTGTGTCAAAAAAAGCACCTAGGGAACAAATGTACCCAGAGCTGTTGCATTGTTTTCCTGCATTTACATATGTTTGCTTCTAGTGAGAGTATCTTGTATTATAATAGTGAGCAAGTGCATTGCAGTAACAATGGTTGCTGTATACAGTCCCACTAAGGGCTTGTTTTAAACTTCAGTCATTGTTGCTCTGGCACTGTTTTGAAAAAAAGTACTAGATTTTCCATTTTAAAAAAATCTATTTTACATTTTATTAAAATTGTTTCTTTGAGAAATAACTTTCAAATTCATCTTATGGCAGAAACCAAGCATACACATGTTCATCTCAAAGGTGGATGGAATGTCAGAGTGCAGGCGATTGCACTAATAGGGTCTTGTTCCTTCACTTCTGAGAGAACACAAGGGGTTGGATATGTTGGAAAAATGTTCATCCATCATGTGGTGTTCCACTAACTTCCTGTTTTGCTTCAGTCTTAGGTCAACTGAAGTCCAAGTTCTAGATGATGTGATATAAAGCCTGCATGTTTTGCTGAGGTTTTTGTCTGTGGGAGTGATTGTGGGGTGTATTTGTGTTTTGCAACTTAGTTGTAGGATCTGAGTGCAATATATTTAGTTTGACATTGGTCAACTCACCATGCACTGCTGTTTCTTTTAAAGAATATTGTGTACATGTTCTTGAGGGCAAGGGACACATTTTAGATCAACTGAAATAAACTCCCTGATGCCATGTCAGTTCCTGCAAAGGGACTAGAACAGAATGGCAGTCTTCCTTGTTGAAGGGTAGATTCTAATCCCTTGGAACTGGGATGATTGCTCCAGAAGCAAGGAAAGAAGGTTACAAGGGATAATTTATCACCCTTCTGTTTCCTAGATCCAGACCCAGTTTCCTAACTGGGTCTAATCATCCTTATAAATCTGGATTGTGTGGGGGAGCAGATGGGCAGAGAAGACACCATTTGTACAGTAAAGAGTGGCTAAGTCCGCCATTCCATGCATACTGTGACATTTTTGTTTGCATTGTAAATCAATAAGAATGCAAAGACAATACCAGTGAGCCTGTGACTTTCTCTCACCACTCATTGGGACACTTGAAGTAAATTCCTTCCTTTTAAAAGATTTTTTTTCTTTTCTGAAGTGACTGCTGGAGAAAAGCTCTATGTGGCATTGTTCAGTCATGGGTTTGCATAGTGATGAACATTACCCTTGCATGACACTTCCATCTTAGCTGTGCATAGTGAGAGTTGTTTTTCTTTTTTTTTTTAATGTGCCACTTCTACTTCTTGTTCATTATTTATTTTCACTTTGGAGAGCTTTCAAAAGTGAGAGGCTGGCTCAGATTCATTGGAGCTCACAAGGGAGATTTAAACATAAAAGCTTTTTGATGCAGTACTAGGTTCTCAGCAATGTTTAACTCCTCCCCTCTTTCATCAAAGAATGTACTTTGATTTTTTCTCACCCCAGGACTCTTCATTTGCACATACAGGCTCCTTCCTCCCTCCTTTAAAAAAAACATTTCTTTAAGTATGTTTTCATGTTTAATCCTATAATCAATTGTGTACATGTCAATAACGTGACGTGAAAGGGAAAAGCAAGCAGTACAAACCTATTGGAGGCGGTCAGCATGAGAATGCACTGTTCAATGCAATACAGATGCTGGATGAGGATTCAGCAAATGCTATGAGCAAGTTATTGGACAAATGAAAGTGACGATGTGTGGAGCAAGGAGAATGATCTTTTAGTTGAAGAAAATAAACACTTTTTTGTAAGGCAGTTATTTAAGGCAAAGGCTTTTTCCACCAAGTTGCAAGCTAAGGACTCTTGGCAGAGGTTAGGAGCACACTGAAAGCTGGGGAGGAATCAGTTTGATTAGGATTAGACAACAATCTGAGAGTTGAATCAATGAGATATAGTCCACATGATGTATAAAATGATCTTTAAAATGTGGCTGCTGCCAGTCTTGGAACAGTGAATTATTGATGAGACTTGGAGAGACCCAATCATGGTTTAGCTAGCACAGACAGAGGAGGTGGACCTGCATCCATTGCAAACCCAAAACTTCTCTTAAAGCCCCTGGGGATTTGAAGCCTAAAGAAAAGCAGGGCCAGGCCCCAAATGTTGTAGGGACTAGTTTGAGAACAGTATAAAAGCAGCAAGTAGGCTGGCAATGCAATATTAGCTACTGATACTGAACAGCATGGCCTTTCATTTACACTGCAGAAAGTGATATAAAGGGAATAGAACTTCCAAAGAGAGCTGATGATAAAGGGTGTTTAAATCAGAAAGGTTTTATATGGAAAAGCAGGTGGTATGACAGGGAGAGTGATTATGCTTCTTTTTATCTATTATTTAGGGGGAAAGTATTCCAAAGTAGGGGAAATATGAAGGTGAAGCTGGAAGTAAGTGTGTGTGTGGAGAGAGAGCTGTGGACTGTGTGTGTGTGTAAGATATCCTCCAATCACACAGAGAACAGACCATTGAAAAGAAAGAAGCAACACATTTTATGGTGTGTGTGTGAGAAATGTTTAATTGCTAGAGATAAAGTTCAATTTGAAAAGAATGATGCAAATGATAAAGTAACCAACAAAACACAGTGAAGAAAAGAAACTTTTGTAAATGAGTGAAATGACTATATGACAAGGAAAAAAGGGACAGAGAATGAATTTACAGTGAGTCTGACCATCATGTACTTTTATGATGATTGGGGAATGTTTTGCTTTTTTCTTTTTGTTGAAAAACCAAATGGAATCAAGCAAGAGGGAAGTGATTTTTTTAAAAAAAAAAATATATTTGCACAATAGGTGAAATCAATGTTTGCCAATTTCACCTTACGATTTGAAATATTTTCAAAATGGCTGGATTAGGCTCCTAGATCATCAATGCTAGATTACGTCTGTTCTTCAACTTCCAATAAAAATAAAGTTTAACAACTAAAAGATATATGCACACACCTGCCTACCATTTTTTTGATTGGCTTGCAGACCTGTCACATACTGAGAGCAAATCTTGTGAACTGTCTACATTTCTGACTGTTCCAATTCAGCTAATGTCTATGGCTGCATGTGTGTTGCTTGTTGTTGTTTTAAGCGCCCATTTTAAAATAGAACCTAATCATTCTATATTCAGCCACCCTTATCAGGCTTTCACAGCCTACTGCCAAGTGAAGACCCCTGGAGTATTGCTCTAATCCATCATGCTGAAGGGTTTGGATGGAATCTTGCTATGTTTGACCACTGCAATTTGGAAAAATGATAACTGTTACCCAAGTCTGTCTCCTCACTAACTTTACCACCAAAGTTAAACCTTCTGGCCTTGATCAAGGTTGGTCTTTCAAACCAGCACAGGCTGTTAAATTTCTAGGTATGTGGTTTCTTTGCTTTGATGACATTTAAATACGTTTTTATCTCAAACTGGAGACCAACTGAAAGCTGAGACCTTCTCAAGCTTTGGTTCAGTGCATCTCTGGGATGGTCTTTGTCACCGAGGCTTCTTGGAAGCCTCAAACAAACATTTTAGTTGCCCTTTTCTGATGGAAACCCTGGAGAAAATGACAGACCTACCACATTGCTGTCCTGGCATAACTACAGTGAATACTGGTGGATAGTGGAGAATTTGCATCTCTGCCTCTACTGTACCTGACTTGCATCCCCAAACAGGGAGTGGGAGGTGCAAGTATGCACATTTTCACCCACAAATGAATTGCTGGTTAAAAGAAAAAAGGTGTAATATTTTCAGGTACAAATTGCACTCTGAAGGGGGCGATCACCTATTTCTGGATACATAATTTGTTACTTAGCTTTGTTAATCTTATTTTGTTGTTCATATGAGATGATGCTTAGCCAATAGCCAGATGCTCCTAAGAGGCAGCAGAACAGAGGCTTGAGTTATAAGAAGCTGACAATATACTACAATGGTGCTATAAAAGATAAATTGTTTAAGTAAGGCTGTTTGTTAAATGGAGCAGGTGCTTCAAGACTTGCAGCAGAATTTTCTGTCCCAAAATGTGGCATCTGTGAGTAGCTGAAATTTCTGAAGTAACACACATAATTTTATGCAAGCAGTTTTGCCCTAGATAAATGAGAGAAGTTAAGACATTAAAAGATAAGTTTTTACAAAATTCTGAATATAATATAAAATTGGATTATTTTAATACATTGTAAATCCTAAATCTAAAAATGTTTGGCAGCAATTCAATAATTTTGGAATATTTGTAATGATTATTGCCATATTGGGATTATATGTGTAAACAGAATGAAATTGAATTTTCATGATGACTTTTTCCATTAAAAATGAGTTGTGGTTTGGTGGAGTTCTTGCACCAAGATCTTATCCTGTGTGCTTTAAATATACATACTTCTTAAAGTTAGATGTATATGGGGTTCAGGGCCCTTTGAAAATATTCTGAAGGATAGTTGATCAATAACCATTACTTACTTTGCAGTAATGTAGTAGATGTTGTAAAGATGGTGCAATTATTTGAGAAAAAGCCTCTGCAAGTGTGTAATTTAACATGATGTTAACTGCATAGGGACTGAACATAACTAGGAATTGCGGAGGGTTTGTTGTTGAAAGCATGCACGTGCTGAAAGTAAGTTGAATTTTATTGTTCTGTGAAGCAGTCTTGGTAACATTTGGACTGCTTAATAGTTGATTACTCACCACTTTCTTTGGAGTGTAAGTTTTGGGAAGGTCATGGAAAATACTATACATTGTTGAATCTTCTTCTGGAGTTACTGAATATTAAGTGCATTTACAGGTTTTCTGGGTAATTCAATGTATTGTCATTGGCCCTTTATTAGTAGAGACTTGCCTGGGCCTTTTTACTGCTTTTCAGCTCTCTTCAAAAAGGGAGAAACCAAACTAATCTTTCTAAGCCCAGTGCTCTCGCAGCTTCCAGTGCCTTCACATCTCTTCAGAGCTAAGCTCTTCGGCCATCTGAAATAATGATAATGGTGTTCCATGTAAGTCAATCAATTATACAAGCTTTCTGATGGGCATTACTTAGATCCCCAATGTAATCAACTAGATCAGGGCAAGGCTATCATGTTGGTATAATATCCATAAGACCTTGTGTTTGCTCCATTAGATAAAATAAAGTGATGAAACACAGATGCTAAATAAACATGGTGCAGTCCTTACATGGAATAGAGAGAGAGAAGAGATTTGTTCTCAAAGATTAGAAGACTAAGTGAGGAGAGGTTTAGAGTAGAGGCACATGTTGTTTTATGAATAGCTTGGGTGTCTAGTATGTCAGAAATAATTTAAGGGATTCTTTATCCTGAGGCCAGCTGACTCGCCCATCTGAACTACATGACCCTTGTAGTCTGATGAAACATTCTGTGGGCTTGTTTGGATCACCATGAGGAAAAATCACTAACGCGCCTTCATCCCAATTTACTTTCCCAGACACTCATACTGATACTAAATCACAGCAAAGAAAAACCGGGTAACTTTCTCATTTAAGAGGTAAAATTTGACACAAACACAGAAATGTTTTCCCTTTGTCTTTCCTCTCTTCCACATTTTTATATCAAATTCTATAACTTAACTTTCTGTTTAGGAAATAAATTATGCTTTTGTTAGACCTTGGTGGTCCAATGCGGACTGGTAATCTCCCCTATAATGATGTTCTCTAGGGAGTGGAATATAATCTTTCTTTTGAAGACTTTCTTACATTGATTTCTGTGTCCTTACAGCAATCTCAGTTGCCTTGATACAAGCATCTGTGCATAATAACCAAGTAGATTTTATCCTACAGAGACATAGCAGATTGTTCCTGTTTGCCCTTATTCATCATACCCCAATATAATCATGAGTAGGTCCTGGCCAGCCACCTATTGAATGAATATACTTCTACCTGCAGTGTTTTAAGCACAAAGAAAATGTTAATTGGTAATATGTGTACTATATGTTAACTTTGCATGGACGATCACCACTGTTAACTGACTTACATGACCACTTTAATGTATTTTGTAGGTTTCCAATATAATAGTGTTCCATTTTTAGTTAATGATGACTTCTATTACATAATCAGTCTTTACTGTTGAGTGATCACTTATGACAGATTCCAGTGTACAGTCCAGCTCAGATTATTCAAGAGAACAGTACTTTCATTTAGACATCTAATATAAGGGCCAGAATTTCAAAAGAGCTCAGCTCTCATTTAAGACATGTAAAACTTAGGCCAGATTTTCAAAAGAGCAACATCCAGCATGCTGAGGTAGTCTAAAAATCTGGCCACTTTTTTCTCTACTTAAATAAGAGCTGAGCATTTCTGAAAATTTCGTGTGTGTGTGTGTGTGTGTGTGTGTGTGTGTGTGTGTGTGTGGAAAATACAGCAAAACTCAGGAATCTGAGACAAGCCAGTCTACCATGACTGATCCATGCAGGCAAACCCTTATGTCCATTTAGAGTCTCAATGAAGTCAAATGGGTTCTGCACAGGTACTGGGGTCTGCCTGGGCAGACTTCAGGATCAGGGCCTAAGTTAATTTTATGAGAATTGCTAAGAAACTGACTGAATCAAAGGTAAAATGTCCCTTTTCTCATGATCCAAAGTACTGTATCTAGTATCCTGGCGCCTAATTGACTATTCTAATTCTCTTCATAGTTTGTGGAATAGAAATACCTGTTTATATATCTGTTTTTGGGGGTTGTTGATCTGTTTTCAAAACATGCTAGGTTGCATTTACAAATTAATTGACAAAATGAAACAACCAATAGATGTATCTGGATGTCAGAGTTCATTTAAAATAAGAAAGTGACCTTCTACACGTGCTCCTTTTGCAAAGACTCCTGCACCCCTTCTCCAGTCATGGTATCCACTCACATTACCCACCCAAGGCTGATTTTGATGCTTAGTCCAAAATGCTGTCAAAGGAATGCAAAGAAAATTGTGACAGCGCCTTCTCATCCATGGTAGTGCCCATAGGATTCCAAATCCAGGGGATTTGAATTGTTCTGTGGAGGAGAGTACACAGTCTCATAGACTCATAGACTCATAGGTCAGAAGGGACCAATCTGATCATCTAGTCTGACCTCCTGCACAAGGCAGGCCACAGAACCCCACCCATCCAATTTTATAACAACCCCTATCCCAGGACCGAGTTATTGAAATCCTCAAAAATGGTTTGAAGACCTCAAGCTGCAGAGACACCACCAGCAAGCGACCCGTGCCCCACTCTGCAGGGGAAGGCGAAAAACCTCCAGGGCACCTGCCAATCCGCCCTGGAGGAAAATTCCTTCCCGACCCCAAATATGGCGATCAGCTAAACCCTGAGCATGTGGGCAAGAGTCACCAGCTAGCACCCAAGAAGGAATTCTCCGCAGCAACTCAGTACCCATCGCATGCAACATCTCCCCGCAGACCATTGAGCAGACCTGTCTGGTGGTAATTCAAGATCAATTGCCCAAATTAACGATCCTATCATAACATCCCCTCCATATACTTATCAAGCTTTGTCTTAAAGCCAGGAAAGTCTTTTGCCCCTACTACTTCCCTCGGAAGGCTATTCCAGAACTTCACTCCCCTAATGGTCAGAAACCTTCGTCTAATTTCAAGTCTAAACTTCCTAATATCCAGTTTATACCCATTCGTCCTCGTGGCTACATTAGTACTAAACTTAAATAATTCCTCTCCCTCCCTAACGTTAACCCCCTTGATATATTTATATAGGGCGAGCATATCCCCCCTCAGCCTTCTTTTGGCCAGGCTAAACAAGCCAAGCTCTTTGAGTCTCCTTTCATAAGGCAGTTTTTCCATTCCTCGGATCATCCTCGTAGCCCGTCTCTGAACCTGTTCCAGTTTGAATTCATCCTTCTTGAACATGGGACACCAGAACTGCACACAGTATTCCAGATGGGGTCTCACCAACGCCGTATACAACGGTACTAACACATCCTTATCCTTGCAGGAAATACTCCGCCTGATGCATCCCAAAATCGCATTTGCTTTTTTAACAGCCGTATCACATTGGCGACTCATAGTCATCCTGCTATCAACCAGTACCCCAAGGTCCTTCTCTTCCTCCGTCGCTTCCAACTGATGCGCCCCCAACGTATATCCAAAATTCTTATTATTAATTCCTAAATGCATGACCTTGCACTTTTCACTATTGTATTTCATCCTATTTCTATTACTCCAGTTTACAAGGTGGTTCAGATCTTCCTGAATAGTATCCCTGTCCTTCTCCGTGTTAGCAATACCCCCCAGCTTCGTGTCATCCGCAAACTTTATTAGCACATTCCCGCTCTTTGTGCCAAGGTCAGTAATAAAAAGGTTAAATAAGATCGGTCCCAAAACCGATCCTTGAGGGACTCCACTGGTGACCTCCTTCCAGTCCGACAGTTCACCTTTCAATACGACCCTCTGGAGTCTCCCCTTTAACCAGTTCCTTATCCACCTTACAACTTTCATATTCACTCCCAGCTTTTCCAATTTAACTAACAGCTCCGTGTGCGGAACCGTGTCGAACGCCTTACTGAAATCTAGGTAAATTATATCTACCGCATTTCCTTTATCTAAGTAATCCGTCACCTTCTCAAAGAAGGAGATCAGATTGGTTTGGCACGATCTACCTTTAGTAAATCCGTGTTGCAATTCGTCACAATTCCCATTGACCTCTATGTCCTTAACTACTTTCTCCCTTAAAATTTTTTCCAAGACCTTACATACTACAGACGTCAAGCTAACAGGCCTATAATTACCCGGATCACTCTTATTCCCTTTCTTAAAAATAGGAACTACATTAGCAATCCTCCAGTCATACGGCACAACCCCCGAGTTTATCGATTGCTTAAAAATTCTCGCTAACGGGCTCGCAATTTCACGCGCCAGTTCCTTTAATATCCTCGGGTGGAGATTGTCCGGGCCCTCCGACTTCGTCCCATCGAGCTGTTCAAGTACGGCCTCTACCTCAGTTGCAGTAATATCCACTTCCATATCCACATTCCCGTTTATCATCCCTCCATCATCGCAAGGTTCCTCACTAGTCTTATTAAAAACCGAGGCAAAGTACTTGTTTAGATGTTGGGCCATGCCTAGGTTATCCTTAACCTCCATTCCATCCTCAGTGTATAGCGGCCCCACTTCTTCTTTCTTTGTTTTCTTCTTATTTATGTGGCTGTAGAACCTTTTACTATTGGTTTTGATTCCCTTTGCAAGTTCCAGTTCAATGTGGCTTTTAGCCTTCCTCACTTTATTCCTACATGTTCTGACCTCAGCAAGGTAGCTTTCTTTACTGATCCTGCCTTCCTTCCACTCCCTGTAAGCTTTCTGCTTTTGTCTAATCCCCTCTCTGAGTTGCTTGCTCATCCAGTTTGGCCTACAACTCCTGCCCATGGTTCTTTTCCCCTTTCTCGGGATGCAGGCTTCCGACAGTCTCCGCAGCTGTGACTTAAAGTCTCTCTAAAGGGAATCAATTGAGCATGTGTTACAAGAGCTACTGACTAGTTCCAGAACATTCATCTACACCGTGTTAATTCCAAGGTCAGCCCTGTGAATTTGAAGAAGCATATGGAGATTGTGTGCCACTTCTTCCCTTTGCTTCTGTCAGTTTCGTCAAAATTCTCATAAAACTAATGACAGAATAAGTGCTGAACTCGTATAACACTTTATAATGGGCTAATTAGGTAAATATGTTTAAAAAGTATTCCCCATGGTGGCATTTACTAGTTACACTGTTGGTAATCAACCCTTGTCTGCAAAGTGTCATAATATCAAAAGTGAAGCTGCTAGCATTGCTAGATTGTCATACTAATGAAATGAGTTAAGTGGAGTGCTGGGAGCACTCAGCTTCTATTATAGTTTAAATCCTTTGAAGGAATACTTTGAATAATAGCTTGATGTTAGAGGTTTTTAGAGTATCCATGTCTAGGGCGAAACTTCTCCAGTAAGTGTTTGATTCTGTTGGTCATTCTAATGAAAGACAATCCACTATATATTGATATAAAATATATTATTTTAATATGGTATGCATGGATTACTCTTGTAATATGCAAAGCATGTAAAGTATTTTTATTTCATATTTTCTTACCTTAGCAAAGAGTTGGTTAAATCAAGAAAAAAGAAACCAATTGGCCCTGAATCCAAGATCATTTTGAATGGTCTGTGTTAGAAATTAGTCGCCCACTTAACTTATGATATAATGCAAGATCTGCCATTACCCCAATGGTATCATTTAGAGCTGCTTCACAGCAGCTCTAATGCATGCTGGGGCTAGGTAGCAGAGAGTCAGGGAGCTGTAACTAGCTTGACCAAAGCTCCCCCTACACTGCATCTGAGCAGAGCTTGGATACAGATGAAATTAAGTTCAACTTCAGCTATTCATCCAAATAAATTAGTCTATTCGATAACTCAATCAAAAATACAGTTAAATTATCATTATGGCAGGGGTCATCAGCTGGGACTCTTATACATAGTCTTGCAAGTTCTCGTTCTTAGAATGCAAGGAAGTCTTTCAGTCGTGGAATTAAATGCTTTGCAGTTGGTTTTCTCTTGTGGCTTCATTGAGTGTGTTTTGGTGGTCAGCCAGAGTGTTTTGTTCTCTGCCTTAATGTCTTTAAGTAGAGTCAGTTCTTGAGGCAGAATTTCTCCAGGGGAACCAGGCATTGGTGTTTGGTCTCAGATCCCTGAAAGGGGGGATTGCCTGCATGTTGTTTGTGACCCTGTCTGTTCCAGGAATGATGTATACTTGTGTAAATAAAACAAGTTACACAAAGAATATACCTTGACCCTGTATCACTGATTTCTCCTCCAGTGAGATTTGCATGACCCTGGACATTTGGCTGCTGCTCAGCCGAGGGATGACATTAAATAGAGATGTGTGCCCCCCCCAGCACTCCAAAGCTGGGCAAATTACTTGGCTATAGGGATGATTATCCAGCAATAAACATAGAATAAAGTCAGTGTAAGATAGCAATTAATTCACCTACCTCTCCATAGTATTCAGTTGATCATCTGTAAAAATTGAAAATGAAAAGATAAGTTTTGCCTGGTCGTCACCCTCATCCAAAACTATGTTTTGTGACAATGAGAATACATTAACAGTAATTTGAAGACTGATGGACCTTTCTTCCAAAACTACCAAATTGTGCTGCTAATACTATGTTCAACCTATATGTAAAATTGTTAACATTTTAAATTGCAACTGACCTCATGTGGAGAATGTCAAAAGGCTTTCTATTTAGAAACATCTCTGACTAAATATTTTACATTATCTGTATTTTTTACTTATTTTATTACTAAGTACATTTGCATAACAGCATCATCATTTCCTTAGAGTTCATCAGCTCCTGCTTCTTTTTCCCTGCCTGAAGTTATTATCCTCTCATCACAATGACATACTGTAATTGGTTGCTGTGGAAGTCATTAGGAGGTCAAAAATGAAGGATTATGATGACTCCAGGTGGGGAACAGGCAGCAGGAATTAATATCAACTCTTAAGAAACAAAGGTCTGCAAGACTAATGAACATTGGGGTCTCAGAAAGCAAAATGGAATATAATGAGGTATTTGGTTTCTGTGCCAAAGCAAATGTGACAAATTTGAGGATTTCACTAGACTTGGAGTACGCACATTTCTGAAATTATGAGAGGGGTTTTTATGCGTGTTGAAGCAGTGGGACGTTGCTCAGGCTTTGAATTTATTCCTATAGAGCAGATTGCAGGTCCAGGGCCTAAATTAGACAAAATAGAACAAGACATGACAACAAGTGGGAGAGGGAATATGAGACAATGAGGGCTACAAAAAATTGTGTAAAGTGTTGTTACTGGAGCTGATTGAACAATGAAAACAAAACAATTGAAATTTTTAAGTTATTTTCTCTGCTAAATGCTCAGAATAGAGACACTTTCATTTTTTTCAAATATTCTGTTGGGATTTTTTTTTCATTTTTTTTTAAATCAACAGTGTAGTGGGGTAGTCACCTTCTGCCTGAAGGGGCTTAAAACAGCACTGGGAGAGGGCTGTGGCTGGAAAGAAAAGCAGCTAGGCTGATTGGGGAAGCAGGCACAGCTGGCCCTATAAGAAGGTTGGGGCCAGAAGTCAGAGACAGACTATCTCTAGCTTTGAGAGGGAGGGACCTAGCTGCAGGGAGTTGAGAGAAGGCACCTGGAGTGGAGCAGGGCTGGGAGAAGGCCAAGGGAGCTGGGGAGCTCTTGTCTGGGAACCCCACAGGCTGTAGCCTAGTGGGAGGCCAATCAGGTATTAGGGTTGGAGGGGGCAGCCCATGGGTAGACAGAGGCAGCAGGTCCAAACCCCCCTTGCCTATGATGAGTGACCTTTACAGTGCAGTCTTCCCCAGAGACTGGGGGCTAGATGGTGACTGGCAGTAGCCCATGACTGAGGCAAGGTGGGGATAGAGTGTTGGAGGTTCCCCTGGGTGAGGAGACCCTGAGACTGCGGGGGTGTTGACAGGGAGCATCACCCCAAATATAAGGGGCACTGGGTCCTGGGAGGAGCACGGGGGGCCAGTGGCAGTGGGACACTGGCCTGCATAGGGTGCTCTGAAGACTGAAATGGTAATTCCCTGAGATGACCAGCAGGAGGTGCCTCAGGGTGAGTCTTGCTGCGTTATAAACAGCTTATTGAAACTGGTATCAACTTTTTGTTTAATAAGAATCCGTCTTTCAGTAAGTGAATAATTTGATAACCATTTCAGTGTTTTCAATAGTTTAACAGAGATCTGGATAAAAAGCAGGACATTTTTCAGAAAAGCTGAGCAATTTTGATAGTCAGCCTATTTTGTAATGGGGAGGAAGATCATGTCTGGAAAACAAAGTCATTTTGTGACAAAAATGCTTTTACTCTGAAAAGCTTAGAGCAGCCCTGGTTATTAGATATGTGTCTTATTTCCTGTGATCTTGCTTCTGTTATCCAAGTAAGGGTTAGATTCTAACCATACAATTTGTCCAGGAGCCACCACAGAGTGAATTGTGACTAGAGACTCTCCATTTCTCCACTCCTCCCCACCTTGTTTTAATTTACCCCTTTTTCTTGGCGTGTGTTACTCCCCCACATGTATCTGGCTGGTAAGTAGTAAAGAGGTGGACACAGGACTCCTCACCCTCTGGGTAAATTGTTACTGCTATCCTCACCACAGCCACACTAGCAATGTGAACTGGACCAAGAGCCCTTACACCAGTGTATAACTAGTAATGACTTCGACAATCTTGTCCTAATTTAATATACTAGGGTCAGAATCCAGAATGAAGGTAGGGATGGTTATTAGATTAGTAGTGTGTTCTCCCTTGGATCATGAGACTTCCGGAGTAGCGTTCCATCATCCCCTGTATCTTCTCAACGTAAATACCACCATGTAATCCGTATTCCAAGGGGGCTGATATAGCAGGATCTGGGTCATCTCTAGGAGACTTTTTGCCAGAAGTTTCACAAGTGATTAGTGTGCTGTATAGTGACAATTACAAAAACACTATTGCTCCCTTGCCCAGTCCTTAGAAATTATTAGCTGTATCAGAACAAACTGCATGGATTTAGCAGGCAGTCAATGCCAGTCTGGGAAACACACTGTTTCTTTAAAAATAAAAATAAAAAGCTGTAATGCTAGATGAGCATGTCTTCTCTCTGATGAATGCAAATGAAACAGATTAATATAGCATTAGAAAGCTGAAGTTGATTCATTTAAAGTGATACATGTATTTAGTTCAATTTGACAAAGTGAACAAGTTTCTAAGGTCAATACTTTCTAGAATACTTTCTTTGGTAGAAAATGTCAGCAATTTGAATAAAAAAAGGAGTTTGTTCTCTAAAAGGACAGTGAAATCACATAGGGCCATTGTCTGCCACCACTACAGACATAGGGCCAGCACTAGACCTGTGCACAGCTTTAATAGCGTGTAAGCCCTCAAAATATAGTTAAGTGGGACTTAAATGCTGCATGGATGTGATGTGAGCTCACTGCACAGGAGCTGCACTGATATAAATAGGGTTATTCATGGCATAAGGTGCCACTCAACAGGAATAAAGGCCGCAGAATCTAGCCCTAGAAAGTTGAGTAGAAAGAGGAGATCTAAAATATCTTGAGTATAATCTTACTACCCAAATAGTCCCACTGATTTCACTAAGACTGCTCCTGAAGCAAGGTACATCAATGTGAGAAAAGGAGGTTGGTTCCAGCCTTTAGTTATTAGTGCTTGTCTTGAATTGGGGTCTGATCCTGCATTTCTTGTACACCAAAACTCCTCAGTTCAACAGGTGATTTGAGTGTGCCAGCACCCTGTTGTGTGTGGTTTTAAGTTTAAATATTGTGAGTTGGTGGATATTACATTCAAATATTGTACAGTTTTTCATCAAATCCACTGAGGCAGCCAAAATGTCTTTTTCAGTCACTGCCAAAAATTAAGATGGGATGTACATTGCTCTTTGAAGGATGAGTTCATGTTTAAAAGGTTATTTGGGAGGCACCAAAAATAGAAGTAATAGTATTTACCCAAAGGCCACATAT
Source organism: Gopherus flavomarginatus (assembly GCF_025201925.1). NCBI lineage: Eukaryota > Metazoa > Chordata > Testudines > Testudinidae > Gopherus > Gopherus flavomarginatus. Next base: position 24,599,543 of record NC_066630.1, on the reverse strand, counting down.
AGAGTTAAGGGCACAAGCCACAATACAATTGGAGAAAACTCAGCAAAAAGTGGAGAGTTAACAATTCACTGAAACAGCAGTGAACCTTTAGAAGATAATTACCTTAAAATGGGTAAATATGATTTCTGGTGTGTTTCACACTACTCTGATCTCAGGCAGTGAGAAATTACATTTGCACATATCTAACTTGCATGAAGCCATGAGTAATCTGTGGATTTCTAGGGGATTTGGCTAATTGCAGTAAAAATAGTTTTGCACTAATGGCCAAATCCTACTCTGAGAGATGCCAACATTGTCTGTGGCCTAGAATAGAAAAATATATATATTTGTATAACACTGTGTAGCAATGCAGTAGTATATTATAGAGAATATTATTTCAGTGGAGAGTTCAGAATAACGTTATTATTAAAGAATGAATGATATCCACTGAAGATATTTTCTGAACAAATTGTATTTTATATAATTCTCTCAAATAATGGAATTAAAGAATTACTGGGGAGAACGTCCTCTGAGCTACCCCATAACTCACATATGCAGAATTACTTGTAGCTGGAGTTGATTGAAAAGACAGTGTTTGTTTCACAAAGAATTTTGAGAAAATGTTCATTTTTAATTTTTTCCAACAATTAATTTTTTTTTAATTTTTCTAATTTGATCACAAAACCCATTTCCATCCTCCTTCTTTCTTCCTTTCTTTCCCCCAATGCTGTGGCAAATAGGAAAAAAGAAAATTGGAGGGGGGCATAGAGGGAAGGAAGGAAAGCAGAGAAGTAAAGGGAGAGGGTGAAGGAAAAAAGGAAAGAGGGAAAAACCCCAAACTGAAAAACATTTAGGCTATACCTACATGCAATACTTAAAGGTAGTTTGTGCTGGCCCTTACGTGGTACTGGGAAAATCAGGAATAAGAGGCCTCCCTGGCCTGGCCTGTGAAGGACTACCCAGAACCCCAGCTTTTGCACTCAAGGGAATGCAAAGGCTGCTACTAAGCTGTTTCAGCCCCACTAGTGACTCATACAAAAGACCCAAGTTTATAGGTGGAGCAAATTGTTCTCTCTCCCGCACAATAAGGCTCTGATGAAGTTATAAAGTGTGCTTTTAGACTTAACACTTTAGTATGGACAACTCAAATATTATCATAACAGTATTACAATGGCCCCTGCGCCCCTCCCCCAGTCAGTATCAGGGGCACAATGGGCTAGGGCCTAAGCACTGTGCAAACCTGGAGGGTGCAGCGAAGAGTTTACATTGAGGCAGGCACGGGGATCGTCTTATCTCCCACTGTAACTTGTTACATAAAATGTAGAAATCAGATATTATCTGAGATTTCTTCCAAGTTTAGTATCAATCGTGCCTCCCCCCCCCCCCCGCTTTTTTAACTTGACAGAGCAGATTTACAGAGTTGCTGCTGTTTCTTCTGAAACTGGGAAACTACACTTCTGTCTGATTACTGTAATGATTTTGTCAGATGTCATCTATTTATTAAATGTACTTAGTTTCTGATTCACAGGATTCCTTTGCTGTAGATGTACTAAATAGATGCATCACATCAGAAGAGTGAGAATAAGAAAATGAGGCAGAGGAAGTGAGTTCTATTGGTTTACAATATAAAAATATTCTATATGACAGACACATGTCTGGAAACAGAGTTTCACCTTTTAATTTATCTTTGATACTTGGAATTAATAACAATGAGCCTACCAGATATGAATTCATCCACATTTTTATAGTCTTTGGACTTGGAGTCACAGATCCAGATCTGTCCTAGTGGCTTTCAATTCTGCTTGGATTAAATAATAATTAAAAAAAAAAAAAGACAGGAACACATTCTGAATCTGGTTCAAATCCCAAGAATCAGCAAATAATTTTATTTGTCATGGTGCCAGATTAGATCTGGGCCTAGGATCCCAATATCCTGTGGGGGAAATAAATATCACTGACAGAGGGAAAAAAGATTTAAATCTTTTTATTTTTAAATACTATTTTCCCCATTGTCTCAGTTGTTGTCAACTCACTACCTGACATTTTAGACACCAATCAATTATTGTTTATCCTGTTACTTTTCACTACATGGGCAGCTGTTGAAAGATTTCTGTGGTTCAGACCAATCCGTGTGTGTGCTGCAGTTAACCTAAATTCATAAATTTTAAGGCTAGAAGGCACCATTACGGTTATCTAATCTAACTTCACGAATAACACAAACTGTGGAATGTCACAGTCATTCCTGCACCAAGGGCTTAATATGGCTCCCATTCAAGTCTGTGAGAAATTCCCATGCTAGAGCATATCCTTTTACAAAGGCATTCTGTCTTCATTTAAGACTTCTAGTGATGGAGAAAATGGCAAATATGCTTTTGGACATACTTGGATAAAATTGCAGTCTAAGTCCTGGAAGCAAGATGAAGAAATCACAGTGAAGCAGCTGGCATGAGTTTCTTGTGCAATATTCCCTAAATTTGGTGCACAGAGTTGTGCTGTGAAATGGTATTTTAATTACTGCTGAATATTTGATTTTGTTCAAGACTTGTACATTTTTTTTCTGTCAGTGTTACTCACCATTGGGGAAATACATATAAAAAGTTTTGAAAAAATATGAAAGAAGTGTATGGTCAGATGTCTTTACTCAACTAGGTGATCTGGCAGAGCAGATGCATCTACAGCTTTGTGAGCTAGATTAGCTGAACTTAAAGATGCTTTAATCAATGTTAGTCAAGATAAGTCACTAAAACAGTTAGCCCAGATGATGAGCCATTTGGACAACATGAGGATGACAGTGATGTGGAACACTTTCCTGTTAGGATTTAATAGTCCTAGCAAATGACTACTAAATCCGGATATCTATTTAGGTACCGCTGCTTATTTGTATAAGTCTCTACACAACTACAGAAAAGTGAGAGCAACTTTCAAAATATTGAACAAGCAAGCAAACTAATACAGGAAAGAGACTATTGTGAAGGGAAAATGTTCATCTTATGGAAAAATGAGGATTTTTTTGTCTAAGTTAATGTGGCTATACACAACACAGGAGAAGAATCAGGTTCATGTCTTAACTATCCTAGGAGATTATTGAAACATTGATGTCAGAGCTAAAGAGATGCCAGAGAATGAAAACTTACCATTGTCTCAATGGCTGCTTACAAAAGGGCATTGGCTGTAATTCAGTGGAGTTTTTAAAACCCCTGTTTATCTTAGGCATGTTTACAACCCCTATTATATTAGTACCTGAGTGCCCCAGAATCTCAAGGGTATCTATTTTCATAACATCCTGTGAGGTAGGTGAACTGAGGCACAGAGGGTTAAGTGGTTTGCCCAATATCAGACAGGAAGTCTATGACGGAGTAGAGATGTGAACACAGGGCTCCCAAGTCCTGGGCTAATGCCCTAACCACTGGCCCAACCTTCTTCTCTAGGGACTTTTTATAGTGACTTGTAGAAATTAGTTTAGGCTCTGGTTTAGTCATACTTACATGGCTGTTTTTGGGTTTTTTTTCTTTCTTACAGCAAATTTTCTTAATAGGTAGATTTTCCCCAAGCTTCTATGTTCTGCTAATGAGAACAGAATGTGCTATAACTTTCATTCCCTTTAATTTTCCTTTAAAACCAACCGTCTTTCCCTACTGCTTATATATGTTTCCATAGACCTGACCCTGGGAACTGCTTGTCCTCCTTGCGGTGTCCAGCCCCCAGACAGTAATGATAAAATACCTGCTTAGAGTTAATACTTCAGGACAGCCAACTCAAATATTCGTATCATATTTTAATGTTTATATTACAATATTCCCGATCAGGACCAAAATGCTGTAGGCACTGTGCAATACTGGTACAAACAGCTGGATCTTCTAATTTCCCACTACCAGCTGTTACAAAAGACATGCAGCTTTGTTGTTGGCTGAGATTTCTTCCAGGCGTAGAATCAGTCCATGTTTTTATTTGAATGATATTTCACAGAGCAGTTGCTACCTGCTCTATTTCTCCAGTGAAATACTTCTATATATTACTAATTACTTATACCCCCTTATAATAGTATTAACCCACATGCTTCAGGGCACAAGCTAGCTACTAACTGCTTATGGTTAGAAAGAATCTGCCCCCATGATCAAGTTATTCCATTAAGGATGTTTTTGCTGGTATTAGCTTCTGTTGGAGACAGGATATTTGATCAGATGAATGGATGATAAGAGCTGGTAAGGTATTTTGAATGTTCCAAAGAAGGTCATGATGAGAAACTCGCACAGTTTCTGTCTCTTGCTTCATAGAGGGAAGTTAGTGGCCTGTGTGAAATGCAGAATTCAGAGATACGGTATTGCTTGTTGTCTCACTGCCCACGACAAAGTCAAGTGCTTTTATAGCACTGCAAATGATTGCTAAGCAGAGTTCAAGCTAGTTTTATGGTACAGTGAACCTCTCCTTGCTGTTGCTCTCCTTACCACTGAAATATCATTTAATTTAGAAACCAGATTTCAGTGGTATCCATTTGCAGCAGAATAAACAAGGAAGTAACACAGGTCATTTCTAACTACTTTTCTGATTAAAAAAAAGTGTGTAAAATGTGCTGCTATGTGATTTGTAATAATGTATTTATTTCAATGGTATTGAGGAAATCAGAGCTAAAGCAGTCTAAGTTACTGGTGTAAAGAGATATCTGGGGCTGGATAAGGGTCCTTACATTTCAGAATCAGCCAAGATACTAAATCTGCCTTGTCTGATTGGTGCTTCATTTCCTAGCAAATGAAAACAAATGATTCATTATGAAGTTACCATGAGCCAAAACCCAAAAGAGCCAAAACTCAAAGAAAACGGTTAGATAAATTCACCCTTATTTTGAATATTCATCAAGTCCAAATTTCATGTCCAATTTGCCTGAAACTTTCCAGCCAGATTCTGCCCTTGCATAAGATCACACCTGTGAAATTTGAGGCAAGTTGGTTTCGTTTTGGCACAGTCAGACCTTGCTCAAAGTAGAAAAAGATGGCATATATTTCTCACTGCAGCAGGAAGGAAATATGGGTTGCACTTTAGATTAAGGTTCCATTTATAAATGGTTTATATACAGTTAATAAAAGATAAATGTATATTATATAAGCATGTAACAAACCTGAGTAGTATGTGTTATAGATATAAATAATGCCTATAACTAAGCAACCTATTGACCTGTCGGACTCCATATCAACTGATTTAACCTTTCAGTAAAACATCATTAATTTATTAGCCCTTTTATAAACTGTTTATAAATGGAATCTTAATACTAATATAACCAAAATATGTATTGATTCATGACTAGCATTACAGATATTGAACTGTGTATCTGTAACCCCTTGGGCCTGATTCTTGGGTCTATTCAGACTAATTTGCATGGCAAAATAACCAGAACCCAGTAGATCTGGCCCTCTGAGGATTCTCCCTGCTCAGGGAAAACAGAGCGTCTATTGGAGTGGTGCTCTGCCTTTCCCCTTCTTATACTGAAGTGGACATCTTTACATCTCCAGGATACCAAGCTGCTAGAATAACCTGTGGGGGTCATAGGTACAAAGTGTAAGTTAGAGTTACTTACTGTGAAAGATATTGCAAGAGCATGTAGTATTTGGGAGGACCATATTGCATTATGTTTATTAATGTATTACGTATCACTGTGGGCATGGATTCTGTACAACTCTGGTGGGAATTACCACCACAGTCAGGGGTGATTAACTCCTTCTAGAACCAAAAACTCAAGGTGTCTATTCAAAGGGTGATTAAAGTGAATCACTTACATTGTAAATACCTCCAGAAAGGTACCAGCCCCTGGGGAGGCTTGCATATACTGGTTTGAACTGGGTTTTCCAGAGACCAGCAGACAAATAATGGGTCTTTGATTTAAAAGACTGGGTTTAAAATGACTTGGGGCCTCTTTTTCCTGATCCAGCTAACGAACAAGACCATCTGTCAAAAGGTGGCTGAACACCTTGTGAAGGGTTGGACAGACTTTGGTGTACTATAAGACAGATGAGTGACATCTAGTAAGCTTTTTAGCATGCATATAGGATTAAAAAAAATTTTTTTTTCTCTGTGATGCTCTTATGTTTAGAAAGCACTGTGTGGTAGCTTGTAACTGCTGGCAATATGCTGTTCATAGCCCTTGGCAAGCAAGCAAAGCATGGGCACTGGCCTTTAGGCAGTCTGGCTGGCTTGGATATTATGATGTAAGGCAGGGAGCTGTGCAGCCTTAAAACTCCAGTCAGGAGGGAGAGAGACATGGGTCTTTACCTGAAAGAGGTGATGGCTGAGAGCCGGAAACCTTACATGAGTGCTCCCAAGGGACCATGGAGGGGGAATACAGGTGCAGTGACCCTGAAATTGATACCTACATCCACTCTGATGTATGCCAGGCCAGCCTCAGACTGGCTCTGAGATCAGTGAAACACAGAGACATTCCCTTCTGTCCCCATCCTGCAGCACAGGCAGTTTAGCCATAGCAGAGAATGTCCCCTTGTTTTAAAAAAGGAGAAATGTCAACCAGAAGCTCTGAGGCTAGTTAGACATAGTGAGTACTTTAGGGGTAAATAGATTACAAAAGCCTCTCTACAGGTTAATACATTTAGAGTCTTAAAATTTAAGGCCAGTAAAGACCACCAAATCATCTAGTCTGACCTCCAGTATATCTCAGGACACCAAGACACCCCTCCCTCAGTACCCATACACTAAATCCACTAACTGAAATTAGACCAGAGCATACAGCCCTCAGGAGACTAAACTTTTGTGTTCCATGGGCAAAGAATAGGTGTTTCTCGTATGAGGTAATTACAATTCACTGAAGCCAACAGCTCCATCTCTGGTTTTATGTAACTTTTAATAAACCACAAACCAAAGGAAGTTTTCCACTTTAACTGGCTGAAGTGCATAATTCCCCCACCCCCCCAGCACTGAATTCTATCAATAGTAAAGAGATGAAAAATTATCCACAGTTAATCTGAAGTAAAATATTTACCATAATAAGATCAATTTGAATGCACATTGGAGTGACTCTCCGTTAAAATGAAAGTGCAGATAAACCTGCAGATCACACTTGCGCTTTATTGGCTGTGGAAAGTGGGTATTGAAGCAAAGCATTTCATCGTCACAGAAACATTAATGGTGGGTAATAGGCTTTAACAGCATCAGCGCTAACCAGATCATCATCTGGGGACTATCTGGGCATGAGGACAGCTGTAGCTTTCAAGGTTGTGCTTGTGACATGCTAGGGGATCAGTGGGGAAACCTGGAAAAAGGGGCATCGCTTTTCCATCTTCCTCCTGATTTACGCCTCACTGAGAGAGAATGGATCTAGAGAAGGGAGAGCCAGAGAAGTTGTTTACATTTCATTCCTGTAGTTGCTATTCCACTCTGAGCCATGGCTACACTCCCACGACAGTGCTTTGAAGTGCGAGTGTCGTCGCGCACGAGCACTGGGGGAGAGCTCTGCCAGTGCTCCTGGCAATCCACCTCCGCCAGGGGATTAGCTCTGAGTGCTGGGAGCCTGTTTACACTAGCGCTTTAAAGTGCTCAGACTTGCTGAGCTCGGGGGAGTGATTTTTAGCCAGCAAGTTAGAGTGCTATAGAATGTAAGTGTAGACAAGCCCTGATGAGAGTGCCTCCTTGATGTGATGCCTCTCTCCATCATAGAGACTTGTCCCAAAAGCTGGGAGAATTTGACAGTTGCAAGTGCAAAGCAAGAAGGAAATAAAAAGTTTATGAACTAAATCTTTCAAGCTGCACAGAGCTCCTCTTCAAGTCTGGGAAAGATTCTAAGGGCATGTCTTCACATACAGCGCTACGGTGGCGCAGCTGCACTTAGAGCAGATGCTACTACGCCAGTGGGAGAGCTTCCCCCATTAGTGTAGTTAATCCACCTCCCAGAGAGGCTGTAGCTATGTTGATGGCAGAAGCTCTCCTGTCTCCCTACATGGGGGGTTAGGTCGGTATAACAATGTCACTCTGGAGTGTGATTTGAGCTATGTAGTTATTCTGATATAGGTCTGTAGTGTAGACCTGGCCTTAGTGTCACTGCTAAATACAAGATCGAACAGGTAGTTTAGCATAAGTAGTTAGCATATACTCTAAGGGACCATTCAAGGTGCCATGGTCTGTTAATACCCCTGTAGTCATAGAGCTACAGGCTACAACAACACTGCATACAAATGGAAGGCAGACTATTTTGAAAAATAGGAAACTGGACATAAAAGTTCATTTTCATGAAAAGTACCAGTGTATCCAGTTAATCTGTTGAACAGGTATTGTTAAATAGTGTCTCATAGCTTCATTAGACAGGATTGATTTATACAGTGTTGTGGAGGAGAGAGACAAGGTGGGTGAGGTAATATCTTTTAGTGGACCAACTTCTGCTGTGAGGTAAGACAAACTTTTGAGCTTACATAGAGCTTGTTGAGGTCTGTGGAAATGTATTCTGAGTGTCACAGCTAAATACAAGATAGGGTTACCAGATAGCAACTGTGGAAAAAACAGGATGGAGTGGGGGATAATAGGCGCCTATATAAGAAAAAGTTCCAAAAAATGGGACTCTCCCATTTTTAAAGAGACAGTCCCATCTGGTCACCCTAATACAACTTGGAACACCTTGTTAAGCATAAGTTAACACACATTTCAAAGGATCATTCAAGATGAAGTGGCCCATTTACACTTCCCCAGTCATTTGGGGGAGGGAGGGAAAGAGGGGAAAAAATCCAGAGGTGTGCGGGTTATAGATTAATGTGTCTATTCAGTCTATGATTTCTAGTATCTAGCAAAGCTATGAATCTAAGCTTCCAGGCTTATCTTTTGTGCAGTGTCTTTGAGGATGAGGACTGATACGTCAGATACAGTCTGATAACTTTGTGAAAAGTGTTCTCTCACTGGTGATATGGTATTCTTTGTCTCATCATCTTTCTGTGTGGGTTCATTCAGGAGTGTCTCGGCCTTCTGGCTAAGAGGGGTGAAAACATTATCTAAGTTTTCTGGTTTCACCTTCATAATTGCTCTTTGAACATTCATGAGGTACAGCACATGTTGTGATAGGCATATGTAAGATCCATGAATCTTGAAAGGTGTGTTGGGGGGTGTTGATCATTGTAGCAGTGGAGATACGTCTACAAGTTTTGTGTCTGATCTGGTAGGGTTTTGTGCTGCTTTGAGTTGGTGGGTCCTGGGCTGTGTGAAGCTTGCATCTGATGGTTATCTCAGAATAGATTGTCTAATCCACAGTTTATCTATCTTGTGCATGAAACTCACCATAGGTGGTTGTGTGAAGTGCATTGCAGGTAAACATCACAGACCATCATTCTGCAATCTTTGAGCAACAGAATCTGGTACTTTGAGTTTCAGGTGAGGCAAGAAGTGACTTAGAAACAACGAATGGAACTTCCAAGACATGCAGAAGGTCATTAGGAGATGATTGAACAAAATGTCAGATTTGTATTTATAATTGTAGGAATGGAAACTGCAAAACAACTCCCCAAATACGTGCTTCTGACTCAGGATGTGTAATGCAATAATCTGCTCTTTCTTGTACCTACGAAAAATAAATGGATGCAACAAGTTTCCCAGCCATATTTTTATGCAGTTGCATTTTACTTAGAGATTTCAGATACATGTAACAATTATTTATGTTAATATTCATCTGTTTGCCCTAGCATTAATTACAGCTTAATCTTAGTTTCTTCAGGTATTTTTGTGATACATAATGTAACTCTAATTTTGTGCATTAGAATAATTCTTTTTATTTTGGGTTAAAAAGAGTTTTCCTACATCATTTTCTGTTTATTTTAGGAGTTCCTGATATCCCCCTTTGCACCAAATGTATGCCAAGACCAAAGGTAATATGTACTAAATAAGACTAAGTGAAAATATACCCCAGATGCCTAATCAGCAAACATATTAGAGATGAGATGGTAAAATACTTACTCTTGTGATAATGTCTGTTAAGTCTCATGACAAAAAACTTAAGCAGTGGGTGTGTTGTGATCATAATTTCAAACCAGTGTCATAATCACCTCTGTTACCTTGTGCTCACCTGTCTGTTTCTTGCATCCACCTCTTGTCTCCCAGTATATATTTAGAATGTAAGCTGTTTACACAACAGCCCTGATTGGGACCTTTTAAAAGCTCCCAAACACAAATAATAATACAACTTTATTTTGGGTCCAGTTCCAGGTTCATTTCTATCTGATTTTTGTGTAAAAGGCTTTGATTCCCTTGGGTAGGTAAGTGATTCCTCACACAAAAATGTGTAACTCTCATTTCCAAGGCATGAAACTGGGCTGGGGTGCTCTTTTAATTTGTATTGTAATTTCACTTTCAGTTATTTTTTTCTACATGCTGTCAGTCACATAGTGGCTCTTTGGATGTATTTGTAAAAAACGTGACTGCATACTTCTGCAAAAAACTGCTGGGTGTGACACCCAAACATCTTTTGAATAAAATTACCGTAATGTATTATTGTTCTGGGCCTTATTTGAAAATGGGTAAGAATTACTACATTGAGAGGCCCAGGACTAGAAGAGCTGTAGGTGTTTCAGGTCAACAATGAAATATATAGGCAGAGCTTTGTGTATTAAAGCGATTGCCTACCACACTGTGCTTGGCTTGGGCATTGCAGCTAATCCTCCACCTCCCACTCATGAATCCATCAAATTCACTCTTAAATGAAATAAAAAAATAAAACAAACGCTCAGTAAATTTCTCAGGAGGATGAATTGTAAATCCTCCCTGAACAGTGAGGAGCCTTGTGCAATGTAACCGCTGAGAATCAAATGGCTCTATTACTTCCTTTGGCAGAGATTTTGTTCTTTTAAAAAATAAAAGTCCACAGTGTCACCACATGCTCAGTTAGACACCATTATTGTGTGGGGAGAATTTCCAACCTACCCTAACTAACTTGCCTCATGTAGACACTTCAGTCCATGCTTTCAGTCCAGTAAATAAATCCTGTTATCTTTCATGCTCTGCTGATGAGGGATGATCGAACTTGTTTTGCCTAATTTTGAACCCACTCAATCATTGTGGTTTGAACGTTCAAGTCTAGCTCAGACATTACTGTTTTTGTGTTCTTTAGAAGAAAGATGATGGAGCAAAAATCCACTGGAGGTGAAAGATTAAAAACAGGACCACAGATCAGACAGAATTAAAACTTCCATTTGAAAAAATGAGGTGGAGGAAGAAGAATTCCAATGAGAAACCGATTGAAATTTCTGCATTGTGTATATATCGTCACTCACTTGACCCACCCTGGGTTAATTTGCATGTGAAAGAAGGCTATTCTGCCTTTATATAGGATTGGTATACTCCTTTTATTGAGAACATTTTCAGTAGATTATCAGGTATCTGTTAAGCCATGTTTCACAATGTTATTTTCAAGGTCACTTGTGGAGCATAAAGGAATGTTACCAATTTTTTCTATTTGTTTTCAAAGATTTAAAATGTGGTTCTGTTTTGAAGAGTGGCTCTGTAAATATATTTGGCTAATTCTTTTTTTCTTATCTTCAATAGCAAATTCATTCAGTTCACAAATTAAAAAAAATTAATTGGCCAATATTTTGAAGAGAGACTAGTGTCTTTGGTTGCCCAAATTGAGAAGCCTGATTTTCAGAAAGTGCCACACAATCCATCTTTGAAAATCAGGCTCAAGTTGAGCACCCAAACAGAGCACAACAAATAAAAAAAGCATATACAGAAATCAAAATTCCCGTTAAGAGCAGAAAGTGGGAAGAAGCACATGATGCATTCACTCTTTTCTCTTACAACTGAAATCTGGTTTCTAAATTTTATATTTCAGTGGTAAGGAGAGCAAAAGCAAGGAGAGGTTCACTGTACCATAAAACTAGCTTGAACTCTGCTTAGCAATCATTTGCAGTGCTATAAAAGCACTTGACTTTGTCGTGGGCAGTGAGACAACAAGCAATACCGTATCTCTGAATTCTGCATTTCACACAGGCCACTAACTTCCCTCTATGAAGCAAGAGACAGAAACTGTGCGAGTTTCTCATCATGACCTTCTTTGGAACATTCAAAATACCTTACCAGCTCTTATCATCCATTCATCTGATCAAATATCCTGTCTCCAACAGAAGCTAATACCAGCAAAAACATCCTTAATGGAATAACTTGATCATGGGGGCAGATTCTTTCTAACCATAAGCAGTTAGTAGCTAGCTTGTGCCCTGAAGCATGTGGGTTAATACTATTCTAAGGGGATATAAGTAATTAGTAATACATAGAAGTATTTCACTGGAGAAATAGAGCAGGTAGCAACTGCTCTGTGAAATATCATTCAAATAAAAACATGGACTGATTCTATGCCTGGAAGAAATCTCAGCCAATAACAAAGCTGCATGTCTTTTGTAACAGCTGGTAGTGGGAAATTAGAAGATCCAGCTGTTTGTACCAGTGATTGCACAGTGCCTACTGCATTTTGGTTCTGATCCTGATTGGGAATATTGTAATATAAATGTTAAAATATGATACGAATATTTGAGTTGGCTGTCCTGAAGTATTAACTCTAAGCAGGTATTTTACCTTTACTGTCTGGGGGCTGGACACCACAAGGAGGACAAGCACTTCCCAGGGTCAGGTCTATCGAAACATATATAAGCAGTGGGGAAAGACGGTTGGTTTTAAAGGAAAATTAAAGGGAATGAAAGTTATAGCACATTCTGTTCTCATTAGCAGAACATAGAAGCTTGGGAAAAATCTACCTATTAAGAAAATTTGCTGTAAGAGAGAAAAAACCCCCAAAAAACAACCATGTAAGTATGAATAAATCAGAGCCTAAACTAATTTCTACAAGTCACTATAAAAAGTCCCTAGAGAAGAAGGTTGGGCTAATGGTTAGGGCATTAGCCCAGGACTTGGGAGCCCTGTGTTCACATCTCTACTCCATCATAGACTTCCTGTCTGACACTGGGCAAACCACTTAACCCTCTGTGCCTCAGTTCACCTACCTCACAGGATGTTATGAAAATAGATACCCTTGAGATTCTGGGGCACTCAAGTACTAGTATAATAGGGGTTGTAAACATTCCTAAGATAAACAGAACCGGACCCAGTAGTCCCTGCATTGAACCCAATAACTTGTGGTTGAAGTAGAAAGACATCCCATCTTGACTTGAAGACCTCAGATGATGAAGAATTTTATCACATCTCTCAATAGTCTGATTCCATGGTTAACTGATTCATTGCTAAAAAATTATGCTTTATTTCTGGTTTGAAAATGTCTGTTCAATGGATCTAGTTTTATCTTTGTCTGCTAGATTAGAGCCCTGTAGTATCATATATGTTCTGTGTAGGAATTAACAAATTGTGATTAAATTCTTTGAAAAAATTGTCAAGAAGAATATTAAATGTATTAATTTTAGAGGTTGGTGGGAGGGATAGCTCAGTGATTGGAGCATTTGCCTGCTAAACCCAGGTTGTGAGTTCAATCCTTATGGGGGCCATTTAGAGAACTGGGGTAAAAATCTGTCTGCAGATCAGTCCTGCTTTGAGCAGGGAGTTGGACTAGATAACCTCCTGAGGTCCCCTCCAACCCTGATATTCTATGGATGTTATTTCCTGATTGTAATATATTAATTTTGCATAGTTTCTGTAACAGTACAAGAGTGGATGGTAGGGCACGTTAGAAGTTAGGCATCTTACTAAGATTCCAGTCATCCCCAATTTCCCCCAACTCTAATGGGCTATTTGATTGTTCAAACAATGTAGAATGAGACCAAAATTTCCTTCCTTCCTTTGTCTCTCTGTTTTGTAGATGGTGGAGGAAGACCGGGTCAAATTCAGCTTGCAATGACTTTGGCATCAATAGAAGTGTTTGTTTCCACTTACTTACCCCACAACTGAATTGGGCCTGGTGATTATATGAGAAAGAGAGAGGCCATGTCTAGCAAGTGCTGAATGTGTGTTGCTTGTCTTTCACAATGAGTATTGGACTAAGTGATCATTCTTTGGCAGCCACAAGGTCACCTGCTCCATATGTTTGCTTTTCTTGTTAATAACATGTTCACATTTCAGATGAACATTATGTTAAATTAACCTAATTATGTGTGACAACTAATTTTCTATGTGATAGAAAAGTGCAGGATAATCAAACCAAGTCTGTGACAGCCTGGCAGTCCTAGCCTGGTGAATGAGCTTGTGTTGGTGAGGGAAGTTCACTGAACTAGGGAGGGCCACTTTAGTTGATTGAGAGAACAAGTTAATAATTAGAGCAGCAAGAAATGTTAATATTAAAAAATATTACAAATCCCTAGAAGAAATCCAAAGAGGTTGGATGCCATATCACTTTCCATCAAGGGAAGGAATGAATACGTCAAGGACACAGTACATCAAGTATTTTGAGGACTGTAGAATGAACACAGCTTTACTCATTCAACCTTCTCCAACAGCAGAACCTGAGAGGTTTTCAGAAGTTGGCTCAACTCTGCTCTGTGGAAGTCAGTAGGTTTTACCATTGCGTTATTTGAGGAGCAGAGTTGAGCTGACAATGAGAGCTTTTTAAAAACCCCATTCATAGCATGGAGTATATTCACTAACTGTTTGATATTACCAGCAGGAGAGTTAAAAATGACTTTCCCATGCACTCTACTTTAAGCCATCTGATCCCTGGTCTGTTTCACAAATTTCATAGCATAAGTAGTCCTATACTATTTAAGATCTTCTGTTAGTTCTTCTAGTTGTTTGGCAGGCAGGCTTTTTTTCCAAAGCTTCCATGCTTCTGCTAATAAGAACAGAAACAACCATAACTTTTCTTTTCTTTTTATCAATAGATGTCCTCTCTGATGGTCTGCTTCTGCAGAGTTGTAAAAGTGATTCCTAGCTCATACTTTATGTAATCCTTCTGCCCCTCTGAGTTGGCAGCAGCAAGGGCCGGATTCAGTATCCAGGGGTTCCGTGTCAATAATACAATGCATAACCGGCTCGAGCCCCCACCCAGTGACCTGGGACACTTACATACCACCCCCTGGGGCGCCTCTAGGAGGCAATACGTCCCCTCTCGCAAGCATGGAGACTGAGTGTAGTAAAATCCTTTTAATAAAGGAGGAAAACAATGCGGCATCACATTGGAGAAACACCACAAACAGGATTATAACACAAACCATAAGCAAAAAACCCACCTCCAAGTACGTTTGGCAATGTCCTTTCCCCCTTAGGTCTTAAGTCCAATCACCCCAAAGTCCAATAACCCAAAAGTCTCTGGTCAGTGCTACCAGAGTTCAAAAGTTTATCTGCAGAGTTTTACCCCCCCCAACCTGGGTGGAAATGGGGAGGGGGGCCCGCACAGGGTTGTGGGGCCCGCACAGAGTGGTAAGGGGCACCTTACTTGGGCCAAGGCCAACTGCTCCGCCTCTCCGTGGAGTTCTGTTGCAGCCTTCACCACGACCAGCTCCACTTCACCAGCTGTGCCGCTCCTCCAGCCAACCCGCGAGCCGCTCCAGCCGTCCCCGCAAACTGCTCCACTCTGCTCACTGTTCCATGGGCTGCTCCAACATGCTGCAGACTGCTCCGCTCTGCCAGCCGCTTAGCGATAGGTCTTCAGGCTCCTCCACTAGTTAGCACAGCATTCAGTGCTCTCAGCTCAGTAATTCCAGCTCTTTAGTGATTTCAACTCTTAGCAATTTCAGCTCATAGTAGGACAGCCCCGGTGCTGGTGCACCATTGGCCCAACATGAATTCAGCTCATCAGCCTTCAGATGGACTCCTAATGGAATTAAAATTAGCTCTACTCTTTAACAGTGGAGAGAGGAGAATGCGCAATTGATGTTCCAGGCCCTCAAAAGGGGCCCATACCATCAGGCACACACACCAGTCCCCAACCTCTCTCAATTCACTGGGTTTTGGAACCCATGTCCCTTGTCTAGCAAGTGCTACTTAATTGAGATTGAGTCATTTCTGTCATAAAGCAGTCTCATAGTTCCTCATTCACACAGTTAGGATAACACCACTTTATTCTTCCTGCCCCAATAACAAAGAAATTGGGAATCTCAGAGCTGTCAAAATAACCATCCCAGGCTGCTGTGGGCTATGCTAGGTGAGGTGGGTGTGCCAATGCAAATACGTGAAATTCCTTCCCATGCTCCCTGAAATTCTTTCCACACTCCCCATAATTCACCACCAGATGTTTGGGTAGAGTGCATCCTGACTCTGCTTACACTTTATATGATGGTTCCATTTATAAACGGTTTATAAATATGTTCCAGACATGAATAGGATATGTTAATGGCTATAAGCCCATGGGTAGAAGATGTTATAGATGGTTATAAACAACCTATTTATCTGTTGTACTCTATTAAAACATCTAAGAATTTATTAACCTTTTATGAACTATTAAATAAATTCAACCTTGGTATAAAATGAGGGTTTATATGAGGGTTTAATTTGCACTTTTCAGCACTTGAAAACTTTTAAAAACATACAGTCCTTCCTAAACAGAGTATTTTTCAGATATTTAAGTGGTATCATTTAATCTTGGCTTGCTTCCTCAATATAGAAGTAAACAAAATCATCTTTGTTTTTCTGTAGCCATTTCACTTCCTGTTGCACAGTTCTCTCCAGCAATATTTCTGCTCACCATATTACAGTCATTGTTGATTGGATTGGGAAGAACCTCTCAGATAATGCAATCCAACTCCTTTTATCAGAGTACAACAAAGTACTCTAATCACATCATATATGTGTCTACAGTATAACCTGATCTTGAAAAATACCAATGGTGGAAGAACGTTTTCCATTCCAGTGATGGTGCCATAATTTACTCATTCTTCAAGAACATTATATTAGTACTGTTTCCTAATATCTCAGTAGTATTGTAGAACACAAATGGCTAATATAAGCTGTCAAAACTTTGTCTTCTGTAACTATCCAAAAGAAATCGTCTAAGAGGAATTGGAGGACTGAAATTCACTACGTTACTTTTAATGTCATAAATTGTTTGGATTTGCATGCTCTATCTGATTGCTTGCAGGTTTTTACCATTTAAAAGAAGAGGAAACTATAACATTATCCTAATGCAAAATGTATGACCTAAAAATACCTTCCTTTAGCACATCCATTACCCGCCTGAAAAGCAGCTGTCCTTTGAGTTTAAGCATTGCAGAATATATCTAAAACAATGAGACACAAGGCTGCTGTGGGGCAACATAGCCTGCGTGTAAAAGGCCCTGGAAACTGGTGGATGCCCCAGCATATAGCAGGTTTGGGGGGTGATCCCTGCAGCCTTTTCTGTTGGGGAAGGTGGAGGGCTAACCTTACCCCATTCCCTGATAAAATATAAAGGGTGGGGGGATCTCCTCAGAGTTTTCTAACCCTGAAGCCTCCTCCTACAGACTTTTCCATGGGAGAGGTTGATCTGGGCTTATTTATGTTGTCAGTTAATATTTTGGCATGAAATGAGTTGTTCCATTTAGAATTTATAAAGACTACATAAATTAGTCAGTGAAGGTGACTTCATTATAAGCTCTAAGAAAAAAGTTAATATGTAATGAGTTTCACACTTTATACTTACATATTAGAAAAATTTCCAAAGGCTGAATTTGTAGGACAGGATGTCTCACTACTGTATATCAAACACCTTACCTTGCTGACATTAAATACTGGAATCTTGTATTGAAGTCTGTTATCCTGAAAGTATCCAAAGAATACTCTCTATATTGTAGAAATTATAGGAGTATTTTCAGTCATCTCAAAGACTGAACATACAGAAACAAGACAGGTAGATGAATGTAAGCTTTACATTTCACGCACAAAATAGCTATAGTATTATATTTTTCTCCTTCTGATGGCACACAAGCCATGTGCAGTTCTGTTTTCTGTGTTCTTGAACATTTATTTACTGGGTTGCTGTCAGATGTTAGTTTGGATTCCACTTTTTAATTTAATAGGGAAAATCAAAACGTTTTTGGAGTACACTTGCTGCAATGTTGTTTAGCTGGTTGGTCCTAGGATATTAGAGAGACAAGGTAGGTAAGGCAATATCTTTTATTGGACCAACTTCTGCCGGTAAAGAAGACAAGCTTTCAAGCTTACACAGAGCTCTTCTTCAGATCTGTATTGTATGTAGCCGAGATACTGAGTACCTTTCCCAGACTTAAAGAAGAGCTCTGTGTAAGCTCTAAAGCTTGTCTCTTTCATCAACAGAAATTGGTCCAAAAAATATATTACTCACCCACCTGCTCTCACTACACTATATAGACAGACATTTAATTGTGTCCGTCAATAAAATTCCATCCATTTTTATTAGAGTAATTTTTTTCTGAGGAACAAAGGGATTTAGGCACCCAAATCCCAATAAAATTTAATTAGTTTGGCACCTAACACCTTTAGGATCCTTAGAAAATCCCTGCCAAAATTCTATTAATTTAGTAAATTAGATTTTAAGCCAATAGACTGGCCTACCTGAAGGACTGCCTCTTTGATACTACCATACTGGCACTGCTGAGGCCAGCTAGATCCCCCGGGTTATAAAAGAGAGTGGGCAAGGCATATTCTGTGAGGGCTCCAAGATTTCCCGCTTTGGTCCAAAAAAGTCTAAATTGGGTATGAAATGCTGGACAGAACACAAAAAACACCTGTTAAGGTTTTTGGAGCGAGTTGAGAGTATGCTTTTCATACTGATGAAGAGGTGGAAAGGAGTTTCTGTAGGTGGCTGGTTGAATTTCTATTGGATTGATTATTTTAATGCTGCTGAGATTTAATTGTATTATTAACAGTGTATTCAGCTCCTATAGCCTTGGATTAGGCATCTTTGATTCTATATTTATTTTTATTTAAATAATCTATTTTTTACTTCCTCCTCCCCCTTAATAAATATCTCTGACAAAGGTAGTCTCTCTTATTTAGAGTTGAATTTTTTTTTATGATAGCAAAGATTAGAACTGAGCTGAATAATATTTTTAAAAAATAAAGTCTATTTGGAAGGATGTTCCTAAGCCACGTGCTTAGCCCTTTAGGTGTCCTGCATGATAACATGACTGTTTCTCTGACACTCTCTTCCTAATTCTTTAAAAAGTTGTTGCCTATATCGTTATGAAGTGTATTACTGCATTTCCATATGGTCATTAAAAGGTGCTCATCACAATCACACACCTATTGCAGCTTGTATGGCTCTCATTGTTGGTTGGGATATTTGCACGGGTGAGATGTTGCTGGCATGGTACGAAGCATGACATACATACTGTGGGAATTATAAACCAAGTCAAACCATATTTGGGCACAAATGTGGAGCCACATTCTCACAGATAGCTCTCTGAATGGAGATCTGGATAAATGTTAAGGGCATTGTAAATTATGCCATTTTTAGGACTGATTTAGGAGTTCTTTGCTTTGTGTAAGCTGAAATGCTGAGGCTTTGGGGACAAGCTTTCAGCATCCACCACCGAGTTTAAATCCACAGCTTTTCTGGTTCATGTGATAGAATTTAGACATAATTTGTGAACAAATCAGGTACTCAGATGTCTAAATTCTGTCATCTGTACCCAGACCTAGCCATGTCTGCAAAATTGCCCATGCAGATTTCAATACTGAGTTGATGCAACTTTTTAAAAATTTGGCCACCAATGTCATTAAGCAAGTAAAAATTACAGAAATTGTGAAGCTAAATAAATCCTTGTTTGTATATTTGGACAGACCTTTTCATGGCACCTTAAAATTAACAGCTATTTTCTGTTATATAGCCATTGACAATTATAACATTCCCAGACTTTAATTATATAACAGCTACTGTAGCAAATAGATCAGAAGCAAGTGGAATGTTAAGTAAAAAACCCTTTATCCTTTAATAAAATAAAATTACAATATGGATCTTTCAACTTTGTCAGACATGGGTATGTTCCAGATTACAGATGCTTACTCAGCCGCATGGTTTCATTTAAATATAAATGAAGTGTGTCTTGCTGTTTACTAGCGAGGCAATGACCAGCAAGGAAAGTAAAGCTCTTTAAGTGAATCCCTATTAATTAAGGTTACAGTCTGCTGTTCATAAGTGTATGTAACTCCCATTAGTGGTAATGAGTCATGCACAGAGGGATTTAAGACTAAATATCCAGCACAAAAATTTCTTGTGCTGTTTTTATTCTTATTTGCAAAGTTCTACTGCACATGGTCTGTAGTCTCATTTTCACAGCACAAGGCTGTTCTCGCAAGATAAGAATACCTTCAATGTTAATGGAAAAAGCAGATGGGCTTGTACAATACCAAGGATTTATTTAACTCCCATTTTCTCATAGGCCCGTTACCATTTGGCAGGAACTGTGTTTGTCCTTTAAGAATACAGGATGTCAGAGAGTTTTAAACTAAATTGCTTTACAAATACAGATCAGTTAATGTAGTTAAGTTTTAAAGATAGTAATATAAAATGTCTGCACTTATATTTTGATGATAGGTTCAGTCTCTCTCAGATAATACAGAGCTACCTTACCCTGTACATTTAAGGGACGTGGACAAAATCCTGGGGCTTTAGACACTTAAAGCTAGACTGGAAAAAGCACAAATAAATTCCATATGTAGAAATTTCCTGAAAATCAGCTAAGGAGCCTTTTTGACAATCTATCCACTCACCTACCCAGAAGCTTAAAGCCTGAAAGGGAATGATTTAGCAAAGGGGAAAAGGGGGCCAAATTTTTCAAGTGCACGATGACTAGTTGGCGAGCTTATCTTCACCTGTATTACACATGTACTCATGCCATGGAAGACTGCCAGAGCAGAAGACAGTTAAATTTGATGGGGTTTGTAGAGGGGGGCAAATATAACTCCTATTTTCCTCTTTCAGGAACACCAGTCCACTCTGAGATACTGAAACAGGCAGGCAATGAAACTCAAGCAGATGGCTCGAAACCCTGCTCTTTTCCCCCTATAAGTTCCCAGAGATCCTTTCTCAAAAGCAAAAGGGGAAAAAGACACAGTATTCCCTTAGGAATCACTAGATGGAATCAGATTAGTGTTCTATCTAGTCTAGTGTCCTGCTGCAGAGGAATAAACCTTTCAGTAGAGAGAACCTGCCCCAGGGAAAGTTGTCTGACAGTCTTCCGTGGTTAGAAGCTGGTTTATGTCTCGTTGCTTGAATTTATCTCCCTTCCATAAATTTTTTTTAAACTATTATTTTAAGTATTATTGTAACTGGATGTTCTTGCTTAATATTTTTTTTTAATCCTGCTATGTTTTTGGTCTCAGTGATACCATGTAGTACTGAAATTTTCAGTCCAGTTGTGCATTGTGTGAAGACGTGTTTCCTTTTTTCAGTTTTGATATTGCCACCTTTCATTTTTATTGACTATCCTCATGTTCTTGTATCTGATCATCACACGCTACACTAGTCCTTGTTTTGAATTATTTCATCATGGTGCTTTTTATTTGTCTCCTCTCTTACAGGGCACTAGCCTAAGACTTGGAAGACCTGAGGTGGTGGAAGCTTGTGAGGTAGTCAGACAGTACAGTATAAGGGTAAGTGTGTGTGTGTGTGTGTGTGTGTGTGTGTGTGTGTGTGTGTGTGTGTGTATGAAATAATCTTTGATAGATAAATTTGCCAAGGTAACAGGCCCAGTCATTTCAATATCTCTTAATATAAGATTTTACAGACAAATTATTCTAAAATGAATAAAATTTAAATAAAATTCCATATAATTTAAAACCAACCAATAGTATTTAATTGAGAGAGTGACATCCTGCAATGTTGTTTTAAAAATTCTTGTCTACTTTTTTAACATTCTGCAGGACTTTTAAAATCACTGGATTCAAGTAAAATTTGGGGGCCAAAAGGCCACATTTTTGGAGAGGGAGAAAGAAGGAAATACTTCTCTGGCAGGTTGCTTAAAACCAAAATGTATGATCAGTGGGCAGAATACAGGTGAAGCAGGTCCATAATAAAGAACTTTTATCACACAGCAGAACATCTGAATTTAAAAAAAAGGCTTGTTTAGAATTGTGTGATTGTTTTCTCATTTGCATTCTCTTTGGATGTGTGTGATTCTCATTCGCACTAACGCCCCTTTAAAGGGCCCTAAAAGTGTAATGTAATGTAATTTGTACCAGAGCTGTATAAAGGATCCTTAGTATAAATGAGAAACAGTCCTGTATGTCTCTGTGGATTTTTAAGGCCGATGTATGTACCTACAATGATCACCGTTATAATCTTGCTATTTAAGCCTTGGCTATATAAGGTGGTAGCTGCTGTTATATGCAACAGAGTCCTCAATGTGCTGAAGAATCACAAAAGTAGGCACAGTCCCTGCCCAGAGGTGCTCACACTCAGTGTCTGCCTGCATTTCCTATAATTGCCTTACCAAATACTGGAACACATACAGAGGTACATCATTGAGTTATCAGAGGCAATAAGCAAGTTTTTAAGGATGACTACAGTTGTCTGTGTGGATACATAGGTATGATAGGTTTCATTTTATTATTATTCCCCGAAATGGTGCATTATCCAAATTTCAGACTGATGATGTACGTGAAAAATAAAACCTTTTGCTATGCCGTCTGCTACAAGATATTTTTAATTAGTACATGCCACACGGATGTTACAATCTGACAGTGAATTTCTTTATGAGGCTTGTTGTTCAGGGTCTTGCATAGTCACTTGCTAGTAGCAGGGCCAGTCCAACCACTTAGGCAAACTAGGTGGCCGCCTAGGGCGCCTAATGGTTGAGGGCGCCTAAAAGCCCGCTCGGGGAGGAGGTGGAGTGGAGGTAAGCTGGGGGGGGGCACAGGGAGTGCTGCCTGCCTGCAGTAACAGAGGGGGGGGCGCACAGGGGAACTGCTCCCCACCTCAGATTACCTCCACTCTGCCTCCTCTGCTGAGCACACAGCACCTGCTCCAAGTCTCCTCCAATCGGTGCCCCAAGCCTGGGAGGGGAGGAGAATTAGAGCAGTGCCCGTGTGCTCAGCAGAGGACAGCTCGGGCGGGCTTCCAGAGCGGGGTTAGCTGCCGCAGAGGGGGGTGGGGTTAGCTTCTGCAGGGGGGCTCCCCGGGCGATGTCAGCTGCTGTGGAGGGGGACAGGGTTAGCTGCCGCAGAGGAAGGGCTTGGAAGGAGGGTAAGCTGCTGCGATGGGGGGCTCCGCGGGGGGGGGGGGGTAGCTGAGTGGGGGGGTGGCACAAGGTGGAAGTTTCTCCTGGGGTGTGAAACTTCCTTTCACTGGCGCTGGCTAGTAGCTTCTTGAAGGGATTATTTTAAATAATTTTTCACTGTTCAATACCACAAGAACTGGACTCTATATTATAACCCTCTTTTCTTAACAAAGCTAAATTGGCCATACCTCGATGATGTGGCCATTTTTTCTGACTCCTGGCCCGAACACCTACTACACCTGGAAAAGGTCTTTGAGCGCATCAGGCAGGCCGGACTAACTGTTAAGGCCAAAAAGTGTCAAATAGGCCAAAACAGAGTAACTTACCTGGGACACCAGGTGGGTCGAGGAACCATAAACCCCCTACAGACCAAGGTGGATGCTATCCAAAAGTGGCCTGTCCCAAAGTCAAAGAAACAAGTTCAATCCTTCTTAGGCTTGGCCGGGTACTACAGGCGATTTGTACCACACTACAGCCAAATCGCTGCCCCGCTGACCGACCTGACCAAAAAGACCCAGCCAAATGCAGTTAAGTGGACTGATGAGTGTCAAAAGGCCTTTACCCAACTTAAGGCGACGCTCATGTCTGACCCTGTGCTCAGGGCCCTGGACTTTGACAAGCCATTCCTATTAACCACGGATGCATCTGAGCGTGGTATAGGAGCAGTTCTCATGCAGGAAGCAATGGATCACAACTTCCATCCTGTCGTGTTTCTCAGCAAGAAACTGTCTGAGAGGGAAAGTCACTGGTCAGTCAGTGATATGCCATTGTGTACGGCCTGCAAAAGCTACGCCCATATGTTTGGGGATGGCTACAGCTACAAACCGACCATGCTGCGCTGAAGTGGCTTCATACTGCCAAGGGGAACAACAAGAAACTTCTTCGTTGGAGTTTAGCTCTCCAAGATTTTGATTTTGAAATTCAGCACATTTCACGGGCTTCTAACAAAGTAGCTGATGCACTCTCCTGTGAAAGTTTCCCATAATCCAGTAGTTAAAAAGTGTTCTTAAAATGTAAAAGTCGGTTAGTTATATACTGAGTGGTATATGTAAAGGTGCATGTGTTGTATTACTCTGTTTATTTTAGAGTTCTAGGAAGAAATCGCCGCCAGTGAGATTCCCCACTGTCTGCGATTTGGGGGGCGTGTCATAAACAGATAGCTAAGGGTTAATGTCTCTTTCACCTGGAAAAGGGTAACAAACAACACCTGACCAGAGGACCAATCAGGAAACAAGACTTTTTCAAATCTAGGTGGAGGGAAGTTTTGGGTGTGAGTCCTTTGTTCTTGGTCTGTTCTCTTTCTGGGATCTGAGAGTGACCACAGGAATCTCCAGGCTTTCTAATCTTCTGTTTCCAAGTTGTAAGTACAAGGATAGTAAGACAATAGGTTTATATTGTTTTTTTTTGTATTTACCTGTGTGTAGTTGCTGGAATGTGTTAAATTGTATTCTTTTTGGATAAGGCTGTTTATTCATTTTTTCCTTTAAGCAATTGACCCTGTATATTGTCACCTTGATACAGAGACCATTTTATGTCCTTTTTCTTTCTTTTTATATAAAGCTTTCTTTTTAAGACCTGTTTAAGTGTTTTTCACTGGTTAAGGCTAAGAAACAAAGGGAGAGGGAAAATCTCTTTGTGTTAGATTTACTAAGCCTGACTTTGCATACCCTCTGGGTGAGGGGGAAGAGAGATTAGATCTCTCGGTACTTGTGTTTCAAGGACTTGAAGCAGGGAGTATCCTAGGGTCCCCAGGGCGGGGAAATCTGGGAGGAGGTAAAGAGGGGGAAGGGAAATGGTTTATTCCCCTTTGTTGTGAGACTCAAGGAATCTGGGTCTTGGGGACCCCTGGGAAGATTTGGGGGGACCAGAGGGTATAAGGCCCTAAAATTCCTGATTGGTGGCAGCGATATCAGATCCAAGCTGGTAATTAAGCTTTGGAGGTTTCATGCTAGCTTCTCATGTTCTGAACTCTAAGGTTCAGATCTGAATAGGACAGTTATGACAGTGGGGTTAGCTGCTGCAGGGGGACAGTGGGTGGGGTTAGCTGAGTGGGGGGTGGCACAAGGTGGAAGTTTCTCCTGGGGTGTGAAACTTCCTTTCACTGGCGCTGGCTAGTAGCTTCTTGAAGGGATTATTTTAAATAATTTTTCACTGTTCAATACCACAAGAACTGGACTCTATATTATAACCCTCTTTTCTTAACAAAGCTAAATTGGCCATTGTTAGAATAGTGTGACTATCAGTCAACAAGTATTATAGTATGGAATAATTTACAAAATGAACCGTAAGTAGATACATCAGTATCTAAAAGTAATGATGTGCTGAATGTAAAAACATGTGATATTTTAGAAAGTAAAACCAATTCATCTGCATTGGACTATTGGACTATAAACAGAGGTGGCTATTTTTGGATATTTACAATCAGCTTTTAGAACCACACACAGTACATTAAAATAGGTTTGCTGAATATAGGTGATAGACACCTTTCAAAACAATTTGTTCTGGAATTAATGGTAAATGGAAGCAAACAATGTGAAACCATTCTGTTTACATTTCTGTGTTTGTACACTACTTTTGGATTGGAGTACATTCTCTCTATGAATGGATCTTTTAGTGTCAGGGTATGTCTGGCAACAGATGTTTGCGCAGTAAATTGTGATCCCTGGCCCTTGAGAATCTGAACTCTTCTCATGGATGCTACTGTTTTACATAACTGTGTTTTGAGACCACCAGAATGTCTGGGGCATGATCCAGTTTAAAAAAATTGTTCTGTGCATAATAAACCATGAAGCTGTCAATGACCCTCCCCTCCTTGTGGCAACATCAGCTTTGCAGTTTAGTCTTTTTTAAGTGTGGGGTTGATAGTTTATGGAGGATTTCACTTAGGCTGTCATCCTTCTCCTTCTCCTCCTTGAGCCAGATCTTTAGATCTATCCATAACCCCTATCTTTATATGACACACAGCTTTTAGTGATGAGAATTACATACATGTGAATTCACTGAGCCTCCTCATGGAAACACCTGGTGTCATCACTTCTAGGGGAAGCGTCTACCATGGCTGAGTACTTACAAAGGATATTGATTTATAACCCAATAGCTATTGTGATTTCTTTTCAGGATGGATTATGGGCATATTGTAGTTGATCAAAATGAGAATAAGATGTTCTGTAACAATGTCTGGCCAAGGCAGGCCACCAATATGGCTGATCATCCATGAGTGCTGGGGGGAACTAGTTGAATATTGTTTGATGGAGAAACAAACACACAGCTTAAAAAAATACTATCAAAAATAATCCACCCCTAATTTGAAAATCCAGACACTTATGGAAAAAGGATTTGGAAAGAATGAGAACTCCACTTGTAGATTATATTATCTTGGACACGAAAAAGAAAAAAATAGACGAAATTAAATGTAATCTAAATATCCTTGTCGTTTGGAAGTGCCTGGATAACTTATGATGAACAGGATCCTTTAAATTGGGAGATCCCACCTTGTCAGCAAGTTATTTTTTTATCCAACAAAGTTCTTTCTAAACTCATTGGAAAAAAAGGGTTTAAGATTGGCAGTTAAACAAATAATTGTCTCCTGCAATAAATTCTATTCTGATGCACCTAGATTGTGTGAGGCAAATTCATCCCTGCTAGTCACAGGCTGTCATAACTGATTCAGCCATTGATGGCTGCCCCTAATTTGGGTACCAGCTTCCTGACCACAATGGGCTAATGCTGGGGTGGAGGTGGGGACAGCAGGATCTCTGGAATGTAAGTCCTTTCCAGTCACACCCCATTTTGACCCCAGCCAACTCCAGTAGGTCTCCTGAAGTCATGGCTGCTGCTTATGGTCTCAGGACATTCTGCATCAAGCAGATGGCACAGGAGGCCTTTGTGGTGCAGAGGGGTTGTAGTGTAATAATGAACATTGTGCATGGCTGTCTGTCATCTGTACTTGAGTCATACCTCTCTCTGTACTCCCTCCCCGGTTGATCAGCCTTCTCTCATGCCAAATCCCCAATGGCCAGTGGACGGTAACTCGGAGATATGACAGCAGGTACGTTTGAAGGGAGATGCTCAGCAGAATTTAAAAGACTGGTGTTGATGCATTGCCGCTTTCCATGTAATATGTGTTTCAGACACAGTTACGCACTCTCTCTTAAGGAACTTACTTGAGGAAGTAAAGACGTCACTGTGCTTCGTTATGCTACTCTATTCCTTTTCATTGAGGGTGTTCCTTTTCAAGACCCAGAATAATACTGATACATTTTATAGTCATCCTGTGATGACAGCACATTTTATTTTTACAGCATGGGCAGAGATTTTATTTATATTTTATGCAAAACAAAGTAGCCAGCATAATTAGACAGTAATTTGTAACTTCCAATGTAAACATTTTAGGAGCTGTAGTCTCAAGAGTGAGTGCTAATTAGAGAGCTGTTAGCTAACATATATAATTGGGAACAGATTGACAGGCTATTCCAAACAGCAAGATATTTATAACTTCTTACTGTTTTTAAATTATATTTTGTTTAATAGACTTTGGACAACTCATAATAGGAAAGCTTCACAACTTGATTTGCAGTTTAATTTCTTTAAATAAAATGAAACCTTGCAAACGTGAATGCTGCAGAGGCTAGCTGTGATAATTAAAAAGTATTATTAACTGGATGACTTTCTGGCTGTGTCATTTGAGATTCTAATTTCTTTAGGAGCACGGGCTCCCTGAAGAGAGTGATAAATTCAAGTATTATTTAATTATGCTTTTAACAATAAAGGGCACTTTAATCAGCAACCTCTCTGAAGCCTTTGCCTTGTAGTCATTTATTCAAACAATGAAAAAGTCAAGAGATATTTATATTAGAAACTCTTCTGAAAGTTCAGAGTACCTATTCACAAGCCCTAACTTATGTCATAACCATTCTGGGACACTTGACCTCCAATGTCACTATAAAATAAATTATTTAAAACATTGTCAGCTAGCCGAGCAGTGACTTATACCTGGATTTTTTAAAGAAGACTTTCTTATGAGAAATCCATGTATAGTATTCTTACATTAACATGTGAAGTCTGATAACCATCCACTGAAGAATGTATCAGGCACCAAGAGTGGAGGTAAAACAAAATGCACCCCTTACCCCATGTCCTCAAAGTCTTTGTCTGAACCAGCATGGAAAAAAAATGGATCTTGCTTAAGGCTCTCCCCCTCCCTTGGGAGTTGGGCAGGGAGGTGGTTAAGAATAGCAGGAAGGCACCACCTGAGCTGATGAGCTGGAGCACTGGGACTCATGTGAGCCATTGGCACCTGAAGGAGTGTACATAAGCCCGTCTCTCCAACCTGAGCCCAAGGGGTGGTGGGAAGTCAAGGTTCATGCACAGTTATCTATTATAGAAGATCTTTTTCAGATGGTGGCCATGGATATGTGGTGGGGGTGGTGAGGGAAATACCTCAGTCAAGGGACCTCATGGAGGTGAGCAGAGAGGAATCTGTCCCTGGGGAAGAAATACAGATATCCCAAAATAGGGAGAAGGTTTCCTCATATATATACACAGCCCAGAGGTATAGACATGCCCCCCAGAGAGGGCATAACATAACTGAGTGGGGAAGCCTGAATCCCTTCCCCATCCGATGCTGGCTACCTGGTGCCTAGGAGTGATTGCTTGGCTAAGACCAAACTCTGCATGTGGGGGGCCACCTGGATCCACTTTAATTTGCAGCGAGGGTGGGTTTGAAAGAGGATACAAGTCTGATAACTTTGTTGCAGGCTGGCTGGTAGGTTAGGAATTCTGACAGCAAATGGAACACAGAGAGCCCTACCCTCCTTCACGAGGCTGACTTGGCTGGAGACTGAGTTAGATACAGAGGTGGGTATATCTACTTATTGTTAATAAACGCGCAGTCTTGTGAAAGTTGGCTGAGAGGGCTGGGTCATCCAAGAAGACTTACAAAGTAATCTTCCATTTCACACCCCAAGATGAGTGTTCTGCACTTCTAGGCAGTGGTGTTCTAGCCATGTGAGTCCCAGGATATTAGAGAGATGAGGTGGTGAGATCATTTCTTTTACTGGATGGACTTCTGTTGGTGAGAGAGAGAAGCTTTTGAGCTCTTCCACCTCAGTCGTGGCCAGACCCAATTTATTATTAAGGATAAATTAAGAGAGGGAGGTTTTACTGAGTGCTGGACAATCCTGAATGGATTCAATAGGATTTCTTTTGAAAGGAGGATTAGAAGCCAGAGTTGGACCTAAATGTTAATTTGAATGCACTGGGAGATGTAGGGTCTGGGATTTTCACCAGGGCATGCAGTGGTGAGTGGCTCTGGGAGTGGATAGCAAAAGATATGACCCTAGGGGAGCTCCATCTAGGCTGGGTGGCCAGGATTGCTTCCAGGGATGAAGTCAGGAGCAAAAGAGGTGATTCTGAAGTAAAATACAGGCAATGGTCACATTGGTAACTGCCAATTCTTTGTGTCTGTCATAAACAGATAGCTAAGGGTTAATGTCTCTTTTACCTGAAGCACCTGACCAGAGGACCAATCAGGAAACCGGATTTTTTCAACTTTGGGTGGAGGGAATTGAGTGTCTGAGTCTTTTGTCGTTTGTTTGCCTGCCTGCTTTTTCTGAGCTTTGGAAAAGTAGTTCTACTTTCTAATTTTCTGTTTCTAAGTGTAAGGACAAAGAGATCAGATAGTAAGTTCTATGGTTTCTTTTCTTTGGTATTTGCATGAATATAAGTGCTGGAGTGCTTTGATTTGTATTCTTTTTGAATAAGGCTGTTTATTCAATATTCTTTTAAGCAATTGACCCTGTGTTGTATCATCTAATACAGAGAGAACATTTGTATGTATTTTTCTTTCTTTTTATATAAAGCTTTCTTTTAAGACCTGTTGGAGTTTTTCTTTACTTCAGGGAAATTGAGTCTGTACTCACCAGGGAATTGGTGGGAGGAAGAAGTCAAGGGGAGATCTGTGTGTTGGATTGCTAGCCTGACTTTGCATTCCCTCTGGGGGAATAGGAAAGTACTTTTTGCTTCCAGGACTGGAAACAGAGAGGGGGAGTCACTCTGTGTAGTTTCACAGAGCTTATGTCTGTGTATCTCTCCAGGAGCATCTGGAGGGGGGAAGGGAAAAAGGATTATTTCCCTTTGTTGTGAGACTCAAGGGATTTGGGTCTTGGGGTCCCCAGGGAAGGTTTTTCAGAGGGACCAGAGTGCCCCAAAACACTCTAATTTTTTGGGTGGTGGCAGCAGGTACCAGGTCCAAGCTGGTAACTAAGCTTGGAGGTTTTCATGCTAACCCCCATATTTTGGACGCTAAGGTCTAAATCTGGGACTAAGGTTATGTCATGGTGTTAGCGGTGGGATATAGACAGAATCCAGAAGCCAGTGGAAATATTTTATTTTTCTCTTCTCTGCTAAGGGCTTTTTAGCAGAGAGAAACAGTTTGGTTTTAAAAGGGAACCAAAGAGAATTTTTTTTTTCTGCTCTCTCTGGCAGTTTGTGGCTTGCATGTTAAGCGAGAAGCCATTAAGAGACTGTTGAGGGTCTTTTGTCATGCAATAGCCCTCCCATTAGGAGGCAAGTACCAGCACTTATATGCATGCAAATAAAGTGGTTTTTCTGGTTTCCCTTCATTGAACATTAGCTAGAGAGAGAAAAGGAAAAAAGCACTGTTGCTAGGCAGACTTCAAGAGGCAACAGAACCTGCAGTTCAGAAAATAAACACCGGAGGGCACCCCAACACAAGAAAACAGGAACCATGACTTCTAAGGCAAAAATTGAGGCCGAAGACCAAATCAAAGAAGCTGAACACAGGCGACAGATGGAGATAAAAAAAAAGGAAGAAAGCATGAAACTGGCAGCCTTCCAAAGAGAACAGGCAGCCCAAGAGGCAGCACACAAAAGAAAACTAGAAGAAGAAGAGAGAGCCTACCGAAGGAAACAAGCAGAAGAAGAGTTGGCCCACAGAAGGAAGCAAGAAGAAGAGGAGGCGGCCCACCACCGAGAAATGGAAAAACACCAAAAAGAAATGGAAAAACACCAAAAAGAAATGGAAAAACAACAAAAAAAATGAAAAAAACAACAAAAAGAAAATGAAGAGAAGGAAAAACAAAGAAAACATGAACTGGAGTTGGCAAAAGCTGGGCTGCCTGTGCCAGCCAACCCTAACAACCCGGCGCCCATTATTGCTCCACAGCACAGGAAATTTCCCACCTACAAGGCAGGTGATAACACCGAGGCCTTCTTGGAAAATTTTGAAAGAGCCTGTCTTGGGTACAACATCCCCGAAGACCAGTACATGGTAGAATTGAGGTCACAGCTCAGTGGACCTTTAGCAGAGGTGGCAGCTGAAATGCCTAAGCTGCAAATGAATGACTATAAACTTTTTCTAACCAAGGCCAGATACCGAATGGGGATAACCCCAGATCATGCCCGTCGGCGCTTCAGAACCCAAAAGTGGAAACCCGAGGTGTCATTTCCCAAACACGCCTACTACATTGCAAAAAACTATGAGGCCTGGCTAACAGAAAACAACATTCAAACCTTGGAAGAACTGAACCTCCTCATACAAATGAAGCAGTTCTTGGATGGTGTTCCTGAAAACATCACACGGTACATACAAGATGGAAATCCCAAAGATATCGCTGAGACGGGGAAGATTGGAGCCAAATGAATGGAACTGGCAGAAAGCAAGAAAGCTACTGTCAAGGGAAACAATTACCCCAGGGAGCACACAGACCATAAACCCTACAACCGAGGACAGCCAAAGACCCCACATACCACCCAAGTAAAGCCACAGATACCCTACCCTTCAACCTCACCAGTCTCCAGTAACTCACCTCGGCCCAGTGATCCATCAGATGGAAGATGCTTTAAGTGTAATGAACTGGGACATATCAAGGCCAACTGTCCCAAGAACACCATGCGAGTGCAATTCATTACACCACCATCACACCAAAGATCCCCAGGCCCGGATGCCTCTCAAATACCCTTGGAGCGAAGGGAAAATTTGAGAGTGGGCGGAAAGAAGGTTACTGCGTGGAGAGACACGGGGGCACAAGTGTCAGCTATCCACCAATCCTTCGTTGACCCCAAATTCATCAACCCAAAGGCCAAAGTTACAATTTACCCCTTCATGTCACAAGCTGTAGACTTGCCTACAGCTCAACTGCCTGTCCAGTACAAAGGCTGGTCAGGAATTTGGACTTTTGCAGTCTATGACAATTATCCTATCCCCATGCTACTGGGGGAAGACTTGGCCAACCAGGTGAGGCGGGCCAAGAGAGTGGGAATGGTTACACGTAGCCAAACCAGGCAAGCTTCCAAACCCATTCCTGTTCCTGAGCCGTCCACAGAGGCCCCGTCTGTGTTACCAGAGACCCAGACAGAGGTAGTGGACCCAGATTCCATGCCAACCACTGAAACAGCCACAGCACCTCCAGTCCCAGGCCCGGAACTGGAACAGCAACCAGCACCAGCAAGTGCAACCACATCTTCAAACTCAACGCCAGAGGGCGCCAGCGAGCCACAACTGGCAGAAGCAACAGACAGCCATACCCAAAAGGCTCAGCCAGAGCCTGAAATACCCTCAGGTGCACCAGCGGAGAGCGGTTCACCAGCAACGGAAACAACCCCATCACCTACATCGCTTCCAGAGGGACCAAGCCCAAGTCCACAGTCTGAGGAAGAACTGGTGACCCCAGCCTCAAGGGAACAGTTCCAGACTGAGCAGGAAGCGGATGACAGCCTTCAGAAAGCTTGGGCGGCGGCACGGAGCACCCCACCGCCTCTCAGCTCTTCTAATCGATCCCGGTTTGTTATAGACCAAGGACTTTTATACAAGGAAATTCTTTCTGGTGGACACCGGGAAGAATGGCAGCCGCAAAAACAGTTGGTGGTTCCAACTAAGTACCGGGGGAAGCTCTTAAGCTTAGCCCATGATCATCCCAGTGGCCATGCTGGGGTGAACAGAACCAAGGACCGGTTGGGGAAGTCCTTCCACTGGGAGGGGATGGGCAAGGACGTTGCCAAGTATGTCCGGTCTTGTGAGGTATGCCAAAGAGTGGGAAAGCCTCAAGACCAGGTCAAGGCCCCTCTCCAGCCACTCCCCATAATTGAGGTCCCATTTCAGCGAGTAGCTGTGGATATTCTGGGCCCTTTCCCAAAAAAGACGCCCAGAGGAAAGCAGTACGTACTGACTTTAGTGGACTTTGCTACCCGATGGCCAGAAGCAGTAGCTCTAGGCAACACCAGGGCTAACACTGTGTGCCTGGCCCTAACAGACATCTTTGCCAGGGTAGGTTGGCCCTCTGACATCCTTACAGATTCAGGGTCTAATTTCCTGGCAGGGACCATGGAAAAACTGTGGGAAACTCATGGGGTGAATCACTTGGTTGCCACCCCGTACCACCATCAAACCAATGGCCTGGTGGAAAGGTTCAATGGAACTTTGGGGGCCATGATAAGAAAATTCATCAACGAATTCTCCAATAATTGGGACCTAGTGTTGCAGCAGTTGCTGTTTGCCTACAGGGCTGTACCACATCCCAGTTTAGGGTTTTCACCATTTGAACTGGTGTATGGTCACGAGGTTAAGGGGCCATTACAGTTGGTGAAGCAGCAATGGGAGGGGTTTACGCCTTCTCCAGGAACTAACATTCTGGACTTTGTAAGCAACCTACAAAGCACCCTCCGACACTCTTTAGCCCTTGCTAGAGAGAACCTAAAGGATGCTCAAAAA
Organism: Gopherus flavomarginatus; assembly: GCF_025201925.1. Classification (NCBI taxonomy): domain Eukaryota; kingdom Metazoa; phylum Chordata; order Testudines; family Testudinidae; genus Gopherus; species Gopherus flavomarginatus. Next base: position 24,565,757 of record NC_066630.1, on the reverse strand, counting down.
GAGCAAAAGGCCTGGTATGACAGACATGCCAGAGATCGGTCCTTCAAGGTAGGAGACCAGGTTATGGTCTTGAAGGCGCAACAGGCCCATAAAATGGAAGCATCATGGGAAGGGCCATTCACGGTCCAAGAGCGCCTGGGAGCTGTAAACTACCTCATAGCATTTCCCAATTCCTCACTAAAGCCTAAAGTGTACCATGTTAATTCTCTCAAGCCTTTCTATTCCAGAGACTTACAGGTTTGTCAGTTTACAGTCCAGGGAGATGATGCTGAGTGGCCTTTCTCTGAGCTTTGGAGAAGTAGTTCTACTTTCTAGTCTTCTGTTTCTAAGTGTAAGGACAAAGAGATCAGATAGTAAGTTCTATGGTTTCTTTTCTTTGGTATTTGCATGAATATAAGTGCTGGAGTGCTTTGATTTGTATTCTTTTTGAATAAGGCTGTTTATTCAATATTCTTTTAAGCAATTGACCTGTATTGTATCATCTTAATACAGAGAGAACATTTGTATGTATTTTTCTTTCTTTTTATATAAAGCTTTCTTTTAAGACCTGTTGAAGTTTTCTTTACTTCAGGGAAATTGAGTCTGTACTCACCAGGGAATTGGTGGGAGGAAGAAATCGGGGAGATCTGTGTGTTGGATTGCTAGCCTAATTTTGCATTCCCTCTGGGGAAATAGGAAAGTACTTTTTGTTTCCAGGATTGGGAACGGAGAGGGGGAGTCCCTCTGTGTAGTTTCACAGAGCTTGTGTCTGTGTATCTCTCCAGGAGCACCTGGAGGGGGGAAGGGAAAAAGGATTATTTCCCTTTGTTGTGAGACTCAAGGGATTTGGGTCTTGGGGTCCCCAGGGAAGGTTTTTCAGAGGGACCAGAGTGCCCCAAAACACTCTAATTTTTTGGGTGGTGGCAGCAGGTACCAGGTCCAAGCTGGTAACTAAGCTTGGAGGTTTTCATGCTAACCCCCATATTTTGGACGCTAAGGTCCAAATCTGGGACTAAGGTAAACCCCCTACAGGCCAAGGTGGATGCTATCCAAAAGTGGCCTGTCCCACGGTCCAAGAAGCAGGTCCAATCCTTCTTAGGCTTGGCCGGATACTACAGGCGATTTGTACCCCACTACAGCCAAATCGCTGCCCCATTGACCGACCTGACCAAAAATACCCAGCCAAATGCCGTTAAGTGGACTGATGAGTGTCAAAAGGCCTTTACCCAACTTAAGGCAACGCTCATGTCTGACCCTGTGCTCAGGGCCCCGGACTTTGACAAGCCATTCCTAGTAACCACAGATGCATCTGAGCGTGGTATAGGAGCGGTGCTCATGCAGGAAGCAACATATCACAACTTCCATCCTGTCGTGTTTCTCAGCAAGAAACTGTCTGAGAGGGAAAGTCACTGGTCAGTCAGTGAAAAGGAATGCTATGCCATTGTGTACGCCCTGAAAAGCTACGCCCAGATGTTTGGGGACGGCGGTTCCAACTACAAACTGACCATGCTGCACTAAAGTGGCTTCATACTGCCAAGGGGAACAACAAGAAACTTCTTCGTTGGAGTTTAGCTCTCCAAAATTTTGATTTTGAAATTCAACACATCACAGGAGCTTCTAACAAAGTAGCTGATGCACTCTCCCGTGAGAGTTTCCCAGAATTCAGTAGTTAAAAAGTGTTCTTAAAATGTAGAAGTCTGTTAGTTATATACTTAGGAGTATAGGTAAAGGTGTATGTGTTGTATTAATCTGTTTATTTTCAAGTTCTAGAAGGAAATCGCCGCCAGTGAACTTCCCCACTGTCTGCAATTTGGGGGGCGTGTCATAAACAGATAGCTAAGGGTTAATGTCTCTTTCACCTGAAGCACCTGACCAGAGGACCAATCAGGAAACCGGATTTTTTCAACTTTGGGTGGAGGGAATTGAGTGTCTGAGTCTTTTGTCGTTTGTCTGCCTGCCTGCTTTCTCTGAGCTTTGGAAAAGTAGTTCTACTTTCTAATTTTCTGTTTCTAAGTGTAAGGACAAAGAGATCAGATAGTAAGTTCTATGGTTTCTTTTCTTTGGTATTTGCATGAATATAAGTGCTGGAGTGCTTTGATTTGTATTCTTTTTGAATAAGGCTGTTTATTCAATATTCTTTTAAGCAATTGACCCTGTGTTGTATCATCTAATACAGAGAGACCATTTGTATGTATTTTTCTTTCTTTTTATATAAAGCTTTCTTTTAAGACCTGTTGGAGTTTTTCTTTACTTCAGGGAAATTGAGTCTGTACTCACCAGGGAATTGGTGGGAGGAAGAAGTCAAGGGGAGATCTGTGTGTTGGATTGCTAGCCTGACTTTGCATTCCCTCTGGGGGAATAGGAAAGTACTTTTTGCTTCCAGGACTGAAAACAGAGAGGGGGAGTCACTCTGTGTAGTTTCACAGAGCTTATGTCTGTGTATCTCTCTAGGAGCACCTGGAGGGGGGAAGGGAAAAAGGATTATTTCCCTTTGTTGTGAGACTCAAGGGATTTGGGTCTTGGGGTCCCCAGGGAAGGTTTTTCAGAGGGACCAGAGTGCCCCAAAACACTCTAATTTTTTGGGTGGTGGCAGCAGGTACCAGGTCCAAGCTGGTAACTAAGCTTGGAGGTTTTCATGCTAACCCCCATATTTTGGACGCTAAGGTCTAAATCTGGGACTAAGGTTATGTCAGTGTCGCTAGGAGTGTGAGGGTGGAATTTGAGAATCAGTGCTAGAAGCCAGCAAGGAGCCCATTCAGGTGCAGCAGAACCTCTGAAACTTGGGTCTTGATCAATTTTTTTCTTAATGCAAAGTAACTAGCATCTTGAACATTCAGGGGATTTGGAGGATGTGGAAGAAATTATTCAACTCCACTTGAGGGCAGGAGTGAGCTCTCTCAGAATGCGATATTAGGGAAAAATAACTTTGGAAGTTTTGAAAACTCATTCAGATCCTCTCTTTTAAGCTATCTGGCTTCAGAATTATATTAGGTTTTGATCCAGAATTGTAAAGTTCTACCTTGTTGTTTTGGATAGGCTCTTTGGAAGTAAGCTGTGATTTTCTTTGAAACAGGGTTCTCCTTACCTTGCTGGGTCTGTGGTATTTTCTCTCTCATCCTTTAAGTTCACACAGCCCAGGGAAATTCATTGCATTGTTTTGTGTACCACTGGGAGAAACCAGATACATTAGCATAAGCAAAAATTTCCTTGACATCATTAATGTTCAAGAAAATCGTCTTCTTTCTCTTCTCTTGGATGATCAGGCTGCAAACATGCTACAACTTTCTGGGAGCAAGGCTGACAAGTATGATATCAGTTATATGGCAACAGTTCTCTTTTTATACTCTAACCTTATCTACTAGCACTTGAACAATGATCATATCGTTATCAGCCATTATACTGGCTTCAACTGCTTCATCAATTGTAGTATAAAAATGTACACTATCCCTTTCATCAATATGCCGCTTACAAAAGGAAATGGCAAATGAATATTTAATGTAATGTGAATTATAATGTTGCTTGTTTGGAGAATCTCCTCTGTTGCTTTCATAATGCCAATTTAGTGAGATAGCTGATGAGTCTTGCTGTTCGTTAAATAAATCCGAAGTCCAGAATGTTGCAAAAGAGGCCTTTATTGGTAGAAAACAAACCATTCTAATAATCTAAACCTAGTCCACAAACAAAATTCAGCTATCACTGGTGTGTCAGACATGCCATGGCCTTCCGGGAACAATACCTCTGCTTCATTCTGAGATGAGGCCAGCTGATTGCCTCACCTCTTCCCCCTCCAAATTTTCCGTCTGACTGTAGCTAGGCTTATGTAGCCTTCACTCACCAAAGTCTGTGCACCTGGCCACCCTCCCTTCTGGGGATAAGTTTTCCTCACTTTCAGTACTCATCAAATAAATAAAATGAGGTTGTGCCCAGAGTTTGCATATACTGGAGAAAACTAAGGAAGAGGAGCATCCCACCCAGTCACAGAATCCCTGTTTTCAGAGAAGGTTAAAGTGGGACACTAAGTCAAGAGACTTGTAATTTGTTACAGCTGATTTTTTTAAATGAACTATTTGGAGTCCCTCTGAAAGTGTTTCAAATGTTATGTGAAGAGTTTCACATCAGTGCTGGAGCCTGTGTATCCATTCTAAAGGCAGCTTAAAATAAGAACGTAAGAATGGCCATACTGGGTCAGACCAAAGGTCTGTCTAGTCCAATATCTTGTTTTCTGACAGTGGCCAATATCAGGTGCCCTAGAGGGAATGAACAAACAGGTAATCATCCAGTGATCCATCCCCTGTCATCCATTGCCAGCTCCTGGCAAACAGAGGCTAGGGACACCTTTAAAGTGTTTCTTACTTTAAAATATTCCTTAAAAGATCTTTATACTGTAGCTGTGACTTGGAAATCATAGCAACTGACCTAACCAAGTGCAGGAATGTAGTCAGGAAGGGAATGATTATCTTTTGAGGACATTAGACTTGAGAACCTCAGATTTAGAGAGATTTTCTTGTTATGGCCATTAGTATCTCTTTACCCCACCCAACTGATACTGATAAAAGGGTTATAATGATTATGATGATTCTAGTGCAAGGAATTAATTTATTGCCTTGGGTGACATTTAAAATTAATTGTGAATGATCAAATAATCAGACCAGTAGCATCCAAAAAGAAACCAGGTTGGGTGTGTGGCATTTGAAAAAATAGCAAGAAATATGGAGCACACAAATTTTCCTAACTACTGTCTTTCCACTCCCCCTCATCACTGCGAACTTCCTGGGTGACCATTTCAGAGGCAGGATGTTAGGATGTAAACTAAACTGGCAAAAAATATAGTGCAGGATTGGAAGGCACACAGCACAGGCTTGACAAGCTTCAGAGATGAGTTGGAAGCTTCTGCTCAAACAACTTGATTTTTGTTTTTTTCTTTTCTGTAATTCTTTGTTTTTCTGGATTTGCTGATCTTGATAAAATGGGCAAAATGCTCACAGGTATTTCATTCCATGCTTTGCGGCTTTTTTCAGTACCAGTCTGATTGCACAGCATTTCCCCCATTCTCTCTCTCACACTCAAACATGCACAGTGGATCTCTGGAGCCATGTTCTATGATATCTTGGGCTCCTGTCAGGTAGGAGTGAGAGCTAAGAGCAACATGAGCTATGCTTAATCTGCCACTGCTTTGATGTGCTATGAGGGGCATCCAAGTTCCATTGTCACCTGGAAAATTCCTTTATAGGTCAGTCCAAGGCATTGTACAGTTCTAGAACCAGAGTTGTGGTCCAGAATTTGCTGCTAGACAAGTGAAAAGTTTATAGCTTCCCTAAAAGGTTAACTGGAATTCTCCTGTCACATAAAGTCAGGAGAGCCTGATCTAGGCTACCTATTCTGTAACTACCCCCTCATCCACCCCTGTTTGGGGAAGTCCCGGTTGTCCCAGAAGCCTTCTCAAAGTGGGCTGTGCATTTGATGGAATGGTCTGTCAGGGACTATTCCAGCCGGCATAAGTTAGAGCAGCCCTGAGACTACCCTAATTTATGTGAGGGGTTGGCCCTCACCTTGAGCAAGGCAGAAAGGTTGCTTAGAAACACATTTGCCTCCCTCCATCCCCAGCCCCCCTGAACATGAGCTGGTCACAGTTAAGTCTTGAGCCTTCTGTTGTCTTTAAGAGATGTAATTGCTGATATGGTTTGACCTCACAATTACATCTTGCATAACAGTCCTGTTGATTGTGTCATCTTGTGTGAGTCAGAACAGAATCCAGGTCACTGTCCTATAACCGTGTTGGGTTTGCAGTGCCAATAGGAACAAAAAGTAATAAAAGCACCTTTTGTCCCTAAATTAAGCAGATGTGATTCTGAACATGCACAGGGAGCAGATTTGTTGAGCAAGATGCTATTTTTGACATCGCTATTCAAAGTACAAGCACGCTTTAAACACACACATCTTATTTTTTAAAAAAAGGACAGAAAACTACAAAGTTTTTCTGTGAAACAAATATGTTTACTCCACAATATGTTTTCCTCAGTCTGAGTCGGATCCTGCAAACTCATGGGAATAACTTTACTCATGTGGGTAATTCCATTCAAATCAAGGGACTATTCATGTTAGTTACGTTACTCGTGAGCGCCAGTAAATACTGTACTAACCGGGTCCCCAGTTTGTTTTTACAGTTACGCTGAATTCCCATTTCTAGTGTTTTATACAAACTCTAAACATGTTTGCCAGTCCAACTGAAAGATTTATGTTAAACTCTAAAGTGCGGCTGTGCAGTTAACATGATTGTAATGTTCTTGATGCAAATGTTGCCTTCCTAACTAACCTTCATCATAGATGTTAAAATCCAAGAGTGAAAAACTTCTATATTTGATACAAGAGATTTCTTTTTTTTATTAGTTAGTCATACATAAAAAGGGCATTACTGTATCTTTATGCCATTCCCTATTGTGCATAAAACATAGAAGTGGGTGAAATTATTCTTTTTACAATTTTATTTTTACTCTAAACCATAAAACCAATATTGAGCAGAAGTGAGCTTGAGAAGAGTCTGAGGACGTATAAGCCTGAAAGAGTTTTCAAAAATAGTGTAGGTTATTTGCTAAAAATTCCATATCCTCTTTTTTGCTTTCTCAGCATGAATGGCTGCTATCCTGGGAATCAGAAAGATATTTTCAGAAATTTGGCTCCATCACCTGTGATATTATTTCTATATTGTATAAAGGAAGACTTCACTCTTAAAAAGACACAGTAGTGATTTTCTGTTGAGAAGCTCTCTCAGATTAAAGAGGTCTAAGATCAAGTATATATATATATACACATATACATATAAATATAATAAATGTAATTTTCTTTTCCATATTTCTCCCCTTTTCAGTATTGTCCAGAAGCTTTTTACATTTGAAAGTTAATCATGTATCCGTGGAGAAACTTCAGTAAAATAGTGACATTAGAGAGATTTCTTGTTTACTTATCTGCACAAGGTTAAATGTCTGATTTCTCTCCCCCCTCCACTCCACCCCCGACTCTACAGTCAATGATCTAACAGGCAGGGCTTGTCTATTTTAATCTTACTTTCCCTGCTTAAGCAGTTGTGTTCTTGCATACTGGGTGAAGATCTCAGAGAACACAAGTGCCTCTGTTCATGTTTGGCTGCAGGTTATCTTCTGGTGTGATGTTGACTCAGTATCTTAGAACCATTTTAACTCTTACCAGTTGGGTTGTCCAACAAGTTTACCAGGAAGTTCTGATTAATTCACACTGCAGTGCTTATACCCAAGACCTGGACCATTTAGGTTGTCCAACAATACTTCCAACATGATTGCATAATGTTTCCAGCACATATCCTGCTGTCTATTTAGGCCTCTGTAATGACGTGAGGAGGAATTAGATTTGAGGCAAAATCTAGGCAAGGTTTCAGGCTTGATGGCTCCAAAATCTTCAGTCTTCTTAGATAGTGTACCTTTAAGTCATACAGTATTTCAATCATCACCATACTGTCTTTTGTTTAAACTTATAATCTTGTTTCTCCTTTCATATTGTGGCAATAGAAAGTGCCAACTTATGGTATGCATTGAGAAGGATGAGTTTTTTGTAATGGAGGTAACCTTTAGAAAGGCCTGAAAACCATTGATATACTGGCAAATGTTTAACATAGGGCTAAATTCTACTACCAGATATGCATAGGCAATTCCTACTGACATCGGATCCACTGGGTCAGTTTCAGAACAAACAGGTGGAAAATATGGGAAACATATCAATAATGATAGGTTATCTTTTTGAATTACAAACCAACCCTACGAGATACAGCGCATGGCTTAATTTGCCCAACAGCCTCAGCATAACTCCTGAAAACCACACAGCCTTCAGTACATTTGAGAAGAAATATGCTGTAATCTCTTTAGCCTGGAGAGAATTACTTACATTGTGCATTGCAGTAGCTCCCAGAACATGACAGATGGTTTTTGAGCACAGAGCTAGAGGACAGTTCTCACCCCAAAAGTCTAAGGTCCCAATCTTGCAATTGATAGTATGCTGACAGACTGCTGTGCCCAAAAGGAGCTCCACTGAAGTTATGATGCCTGGGTGACCTGCCTGCACTCTACCCACTGCAAGCTCAGAGCCTACAAGCCCCCTCCCCTCCCAAAAAAAGACAAAATGATAAAACAAACTTGTAGAGTAGTCATATCTCAGGTGAGCTTCTTGTTTATTTGTAAAGGGTGTGTGCAGACTAACCTAAAACTGACTCTCTATCTAGCCAGTACTTAGTAGTTCTTGTTTACAATTTTAAACATTTTGTTTGTTTTTACCATTGCCTAACTAATTAATTTTTTACCAGTGACAGAGTCTGATTACTCATGTTGATTAGTGCCCTATTCTATGTGTAGTCCATGGATTTCAGTGAGATTAACTGTACAGCATGGTGCTATTCAAAGTGAAGGAGTGTCAGAATCTATCTCACCGTTCTTCTCTTCATATGCCTTTGTTTGTTTAACTCTCTTACCCTACCTTAATCCATTTTTCATTTCTGCCTTGCTTTAATCCTTGGCATTTATTCATTTCCCCCTTGCTACAGCATTTTCAAATTTATTTTGTTTGAGAAAACAAGTAAACTGAGAGGTGGAGAGAAACACCTGGCTCTGCCAGAATCCAGACAGTCGATTTTATCCAAGGAAGTACATGAGAGAAAAAACAATCCTTTATAGTAAGTCTGGGAGTATCTAAAGCCTGAATTATAAAGGCATTTTTGTTTAAAGCTGGGTCAAATTGTGATTTGTTCCAGATTAATTCCATGCAGCCAATAGTTGTCTAGATTTACATCATTGTAATTAACAGGCATTTAACCCTATATTGGAAATACCTGTTTGGTTCTGAGCTGAGCAAGACATGAGTCAACATTCATTTGTCAAAGGTCTAAATGTTTGTCTTCAATAGCTTCTGTCATATGCCAATAAGTATGGATATGGTCGTAATTACCTATGTTTAGTGTGATTTTTCACTTCTAGACTTCTCCAAGCAAAGAAGCAGGGGCAATTTTTATAACCATGTCTATAACTTCTGTCATCTTAAGCAGATGTTAAATCTTACAGGCTTAAAGAATGGCGCTTTTCCCCCTAAAGAGATTCAAGATGTCTAAACTAATCTTCTGCTAATCCTCTCAGTATCCCAGAGAGTTTATGAAAGCTGTGAATTAAGTATTACTGAACACGTGCCATTATAAAAGCAGCATGATATTGAAGAAACCTTGCTATCAGTGCCCTTCAGCTATAGTTATTGATTTTAACCAATTTGCCACAGCACCATTTAAAAAAATTCTGTTGTTCTCACTATGAGATATCTGAGGTGTCCATCATAACCTTAAGGGTACATCTATGCTGGAATAAAAGACTTGTGGCACATCCGCAGTTGGCCCAGGTCAGTTGACTCAAGCTTGTGGGGCTATAAAATTGCTGTGTAGATGCTCGGGCTGAAGCCCAAGCTCTGGGATCCCATGAGGTGAGAGGGTCCCAGAGCCTAGGCTTCAGCTTGAGTCCAAACGTCTACATAGCAGTTTTACAGCCCTGCAGCCTGAGCCCCATGAGCCCAAGTCCACTGACCCAGGCCAGTTGCTGGTGTTTAATTGCCTGTGTAGACATAACATTAAAAGTGCCCTTTCCAGGCTTGTGAAGAGTATTAGAAATGAAAGAAGACTTAAAGTAGAAGGACCTTTTAGAAAGATAATCTAAAGAAAAATAAGTTTACAAAATGTTTTGAAAATATGTCATCATACATACTTCACAAACTGTCTCATTGTTACAAGAGACCAAGATAACCCTCCTCCTGAAAATCTATACATTTTTAATTTCTTGAGTATTAAAACAGTGAACTTATCACTTGAACAGTTTATACAGAAGAGCTTACAGGATAGGAATAGGAATAATTTGCTGAACTGGGGCTATGGGGTATATAGGTGCACGTAGGCTTGGTTGTATTTTGTGCCTAGTTTTTAGTCTTAGGGTTGGTAAAATTATCAAGTATCAAATTTGAGGCAGTATGCAGAAGCAAGCATGCTTCCAATTGAATTTGTTCAGGCAGTTTGACATATCTTCAGTATATACTAACAGTTGTCAAAGAAGGTACAAAATTATCTTGTGAAAATTGAATTTGTGTATAAATTATTTGCCTTAGTTAGACAGTAAATATGTGATTTGTCCATTCAATTTTATCTCCAGTGTTGCACATTGCTTATTTGTGTGTATAAATGTGTACATTGGAAACCCCAAGAAAATGAAAATATTGAGATTAGGGCTTGACAATGAATTTTAATGGAAGTTCTAATTGTTAACAGTTTTTAATTGAGCCTTCTGTTTGAGTTTATTTACTTTTGAAATGTAGGAGAATACTGATGGGAATTGCTTTTGTCTTTTCTTCATTGCCATTCCCTATTGTGCATAAAACATACTCATCTTAGTATCTCCAGGATGGAGTGGACTCATTCTGATGTAGATGCTCAACAGAGGGACAACTAATTGAAGCCAAAGCTATTTCAGTTTTTTTGTTTGTTTTGGGTTTTTTTTACACAATTGCTATAGTGATATCCTGGCTTTGATTGTTCTTGCACTACAAGAGGAGCATGGTACAGTTCTTTTAGGAATGTCACCTCTGAATTCAGGTGCCAAGACTATATGTTAATTGGGGATGTAATTGAAAATTCTCTCTTCTGATGCAAGGGAATCAGTGCCAGTAATACTGTGTGTGATGGCTTTGCTTTTATTTAAGCAACTGTTGACTAAAGTGAAGGTTGACGCAATCATATTCCTATGATCTTTGTTCTAATCTTTATAAAATTAAAGTATGAACAGGTTGGGGCTTTTATTTCAGAAGAATGTGTATACACAGAAACTTTAGGGTTTGATCTAGTGCCTATTAAACTCAATGGAAAGACTCTTTCTGACTTTAACTGGGAGCTGGACACCCAAAACACATCAATATTTGACAGGAAAACATCTTTTCAAACCTCTTAAGCATTAAGGTATATAACTTTAAAACTAGGTAGTCTATGACTTTTTTCATTTAGAAGATATAAATTGAACCATCTGGTGACAGATGTTATCTAAAAATGGCTGGATATTTCTGGGCATTATAGCATTAGGCAACATACTGTTTTAAAAGTTTGGCTGTGTGGTTGTCCAGCATGAAAAATTATTAAAGGTATAGAAACATGGAATGCAAGTGTGTCAACTTGAAATTTCTGAGGGAGGAAGTGTGTGTGATCCAACCGCTTGAGTCAGAAACTCCAACTTGATAGTCATTGCCATTCTCTGATGGCCCAAATGGGAAGAAATAATAATAATAGAGCAGTAAGGTATGACACCATTGAAGCCAATAAGTGTTTGTCATTGAGTATAATGGGGCCAGGATTTTGCCCAGAGTGTATTCCAAAGCTGCTGTTGCATGCCTGGGGAGTGCTCTGTGTGATATGTAAATAGCCTACTAATGCATACCCTTTTACCACTTACTGTTTAGTGTAGGGTGACTCTTTGATTTTTACATTTCACTTTCTAAATAAATCTTACTCAAAAATATTTTTGTGAAGCTGTATCTAATGTGTCCCACTATGAAAAGAAGTTTCCTAGTAAAAGGTTAAGAGAAAATAGAAGCGAAAAGGTGAGAATGCCTTTTCTTAACTATTTTGAATATACAGTTATCTTTTTCTAACACTTCTCCCCAATCTCTCTTGTTAAGCGTTATTTGAGCCCTTGCCTTTCCCTTTTCCATTGATGCTCCAAAGGCTTAGTTGATCTTTCAGCAGCTTGTTTCAACTTAATTTTTTCTGTTAAAAATCTTGTGGATTCTTGAATAGTTCCTGGTGTAGATTTTGTATCAGAAAGTGGGTTAAAAGTGTACTATAGGTGTGCTAGCCACCATCTGAGCCAACACATCAGTGATTGAGCCAGGGACCTCCAGAGCTAAAAGCATGAGCTGCTATAGTTTGAGCTGAAGAGCCAATGGTTTGCATTGGGGGGACTGTGACAACTCATATTCTCTGCAGATCAGCACAGCCGGGGACCTGTAACACACATTCACCAGTGAGCGGGTTGGGTTAAGACTATAGGTCTAAACTTTAAGCAGTACTAGAAATCTTGGATGTCACAGTTGTTGGGTGCCCAAACTGAGACATGTTAAAGGGCCTGATTTTCAACAGTTGGCTGCTTAGTATTTTCTAAAAATCAGGTCCTGTTAAGGTGCTGGCCACCCCCAATCACTTGTCCTTTTAGAAAACACAGGCCAAGTGGCTCATAAACTCTGAAAGAGTGCTGAATATCTCTATCACTGCTGAAATTTCAGGGTGTTGTAATTGCTGGGGTTCTGATGCAAAAAGGAGTTGGGGGGGGTCAAGGTTATTGTAGGGGGATTGCAGTACTGCTCCTTCAAAGCTGGGCAGTGGCAGTGTGGAAGTAAGGATGGCATGGTATGGTATTGCCACCCTAAGTTCTGCACTGTTGCTGGCAGGGCACTTCCTTCAGAGCTGGGTGCTCGGCCACCAGCTGCTGCTCTCCAGCCACCTAGTTCTAAAGGCAGCACAGAAGTAAGGGTGGCAATATCGCAACCCCCTAAAATAACTTTGTGACCCCTCCACAACTCTCTTTTGGGTCAGGACCCCAAATTTGAGAAACGCTGGTCTCCCTGTGAAATCTGTATAGTGTAGGGTGAAAGCACACAAAAGACCAGATTTCACGGTGGGATACTAGATTTCATGGTCTTTGTGACATGTTTTTCATGGCTGTGAATTTGGTAGGCCTCTAGCTAGTGGGAGTCCGCATCACTAGATGTTTTGGTTTCAGTGAACTATTATGCCAAGTGTTACATTATTTAGGGTTCGTCTTCCTTATTGGAAAAGAGAAATTAAGAATTAATTTAAGTGGTGACGTTGTTCTTTAAGTTGTTAAGCTGAAGTAGTGCATGACATGCTGACAGCATGACCACTTCAAGTTACTGCAGTTAATTGCTTTCAATTACTATTGCTTACATGTAGTTATTGCAAATACTTCTGGTGCTTCATGATAATTAAGTACATAAATTGTGTTATTTACTATATTCCACTAATTATTCAGTTAAAATCCACTAAGGGATTCTTTTCCTTGACTCTACTGGGCTTTGGGTCATTCTGGTGGGTAGGGAGGATAAAAGAACTTTGTAGTATTAAACTAGGACATAATAAGGTTCATAATAAGGTTTTTCATTTCCCCTGAATTCACGGTCAGCTCTTATGTCTTCCTCAGTACCTAGTATTCAGAGCCATGCTAAAGTACTGCCTAATTACTGTCTTTTATATCTTACTTTACAATTTGATAAGCATCCTCCTAACACAGATCACTCCACTCATGTTTCCATTTATTCTGCGTCCATTCTGCTTATAAGTTTGTTACTGAGGTCACCATTATCCTGCTATGTTCAATAAATTATGCAACTTAAATCTAAAACATATGACCCACTTAAACATGAAATTCTCTGAATGTAAGTCTGTAAGGAACAATGCTAGTTAGGCTATTTTACAAGTCTGAGTTTATGATCATGCTATTTGGTTTGCTTGCTATTGCAGGGTTCACTTGCTTTTTCTTCCATATGCTTTTCACTTCTAATTTTTACTGAAAGTGTTATAGCGCTAATTTGATTGCTGCCTGTTGATCCCTTTGATCAAGCCAGGGTAACGAGGAGAATATATTTTTAAGTGGCTTAATTGCTAGATTAATATGATGCTTCCTCTGCATTACCTGTTAGATATTAGCAAGAGCAGCAGCAAAGAATTAGTGGCCACAGATGATGACAGATGTTTTGGAACTCTGATCTGGTCACTTTTTCCAGGGGCTTTGTATTATAGCATATTTGTCCCTAACTACCTAGCATGACTGATGAAAGCCTTTGCTTTATTGAATATACTTTTTCTTAGGGGGAAATGCTGCCATGTAACCTGGAGGGACATGATTTTCAAAAGGGATTAATTATTTTGGGTATCCAATTTGAGACTCCTTTTAAGAGGCCTGGTTTTCCAAGAGTGGGTGCTCAGTACTTATTAAAATCAGGCCTCCTAAGGTCTCATGTTGGACAGTCCAAAACAGAAGCATTCAAAATGACTAATCACTTTTCACTATCTTGGCCTATATGTCTGTGAATCTTGTAATACAGCCTAACCCTTTAGCATTTATCAAATGTATTAGTAGCGAGGTCACGGTATTTGGAGGGGGGGCTGTTGTGTTATCACATATTACAGAACATTACTACTAAATCGTCTGACAACTGTTACCAGATTTGCCCATTACTTTGGGGAATGCTCATTTATTCGGGTTACTTTTCTGGGGAAGGGGAGTCTGTAATTCTATCAATGTACTGCTTGGGTCTCTTGTGTGTTCATATGGAGCTCTACTTCTCCCTTCTGCAAGTCCCCTCCTAATGGAGCTATCTTGCAGGACCTAGGTTCCCCAGGGCTGGGTTTCTCCAGCTCCAAAACCGGATGAGCACACACCCACCCACACATACAGTAACAGAGCAAATCTGAGGTGACCGGATCAATCAGCACTGTCACACTGACCCCTTATATGTCCCTGGACTCACTGGGCTGGATGAAGCAGCACTTTCAAGCTGACTCTCCTTACGTGCCCCTGGGCTCCATGGACTGGGTCAAGCAGCACTTTCAAGAAGTGTCCCTGGAAGAAAACAGCACCCATAGCCAAGAGCAATCAGCTCCTTTTGTCTAGTCTACAGAAAATCCTTGAGTTATCAGCCTTACCTATAAACAAATCTATTGTTCTCCCTTGAACTACTGTATTTTCTCTACAAAAATCCCTACTCACCCTCCAGTCAGTGTTTTGATGCTTAGATCCAAACTAGGCATCAGTTCCACTGGAACTCCATCTTCTCCTGGCTGATCGTGCTGGGGCTTCTGCCTGTCTCCAGCCCTCAGGACCCTGAGCTACTAGCATCACTGGGAACCCCGACCAGTTCAAGCCTCATGGAGGCTTGTGTGCGCTTATATGTCCCAGATTCAGCACGTCTCTATCCCCACCTTCACAACACAATTGTACTGGCAGTAAACTACTTGATGAGCAAATCCCACAGTAGTCTGGGTGCTGCAGGGATCTTTAGCTTAGGTAAAAGAAGTATTGCTACAGAGTAAATGGGGGAAGCTAAAAACACAAAAGAGTAAGGTTCAGCAAGAGAGAGAGAAGCAACCAGCTTAACCATAAAAGTTATTTATTGAATAACAGCGATAACTACACAAGGAGGGCTAAACCAACATAACATACATTATTAAAGGTTAATACCTGAGGTAGAAAGGAAAACAGAGAGGGGGAGGGGTCTCACCCACTCCATGAGGCACCTATAGCCAAGAGCAATCAGCTCCTTTTGTCTAGTCTACAGATTACTGTGGGGTTTGCTCATCAAGTAGTTTACTGCCAGTACAATTGTGTTGTGATTGTGGGGATAGAGACGTGCTGAATCTGGGACATATAAGCGCACACAAGCCTCCATGAGGCTTGAACTGGTCGGAGTTCCCAGTGATGCTAGTAGCTCAGGGTCCTGAGGGCTGGAGACAGGCAGAGTCCCCAGCACGATCAGCCAGGAGAAGATGGAGTTCCAGTGGAACTGATGCCTAGTTTGGATCTAAGCATCAAAACACTGACTGGAGGGTGAGTAGGGATTTTTGTAGAGAAAATATAGTTGTTCAAGGGAGAACAATAGATTTGTTTATAGGTAAGGCTGATAACTCAAGGGTTTTCTGTAGACTAGACAAAAGGAGCTGATTGCTCTTGGCTATGGGTGCTGTTTTCTTCCAGGGAGCTCACAATGCAACTAGGCGGCTTCACTATTTGGATATCAGTTAAGGATTCATTACTAGAATTGGTCTGATAATTGCTGAGCTGCGTGTGTGCAGACATAGGTTCATTAGCATCTGGAGCAGAGATTCCCATGATGCAGTGCTTCCCTGCTTTTTCTGGTCCCAGAATTCAGTGTGGTTCTTTGTTCTCCATTCTGTATGTAAATTGAGATGTCTTTCTGTCTCATTTTTCATGCAGATGAGGCTAGGGGAGTCGTCTCTGCTCTCCATTCTGTATGCTAACGGACATGTCTTAATCTTGTCAGTCTTGTCAGGAGGGGTCTAGGTGTGTCTCCCAACGCCCTTCACTGCTCTCTGCAAGTTTTTTTCCTCTGATGGGTTTCGGTTTAAGCGGAGGCTGGGGTGAGGGTGTCTTTCATGAGTCAGGCTGGATACTGCACCCTGGTTCCCCAAGAACGCAGAGGTGTCTGGCATCACAACAGTTATGCTTATGGACGTGACGCTATCCAGGTACTGTTGCAATAGTGTCAGAAGGTGGAGGCAAGGCCAAGGCACTTTCCCCGCTTCATACACTGGCCAGCTGTGGAGGAGATTTATCTTGGCAGTTTTTCAAGAATTAGCGTGATAACTGTGCTCCTCCTGTTTGTCCTTCTCAGCTCCACATCACCTCCAACACATGGTTGTGCATACAAGACACAACCCAGCTCTGAGCATTTAACATAAAATTTTACACTCATATGAAGGGTTTTCCAGCCCCATGCTGAAATTTGTCCTGGCATAGCCCACTGTCCGAAGACACCATGGCCTTTGACAATCGTCTGAAAAAAGGTGATTTGAACAACAAACTGCTTATTGGTACAGATGTCTCTGTCTAAGGAACTCTGCTCTAGCAGGAGCCATTTTCCTCAATATAAATGTAATGTAGTGACAGTGAATGTTTGCATGACTTCATTGCAAAGATGTGGAACTTCTGTTACTTTTCTTCTTTCTAGTCTCATTGTGTGCTATGCTTTGGGAATGGTGTGAGTTCTATGAATCAGACAACCGTTGCAGGAACCTCATGCTCTTTACAATAGTCAAGCTTCAAAACTATTCAGCAAAGGCCAGCTTGTTTTAAGATTCCTCCCTGCCTCACACAGCTCCATAATGAGAGGAACATGGAAGAGTAGATTTTGGGGGAATTTGGCCTTTTCAGACAGGCAGCAGTATTCTCATTTTAGCTTTACTGAAAGCTCATTTTGCAGTGACTGAAAGAAAAATACATGATTAAAAAGAATTCAGGATAAATAGTAAGATGTTCTTTAAATACAGGAAACAAAGAACCAGACAAGGAGACCATGGAGCCATTAAGGGATCTGTTTTGAAAGTTGACGACAGATGTGGCTGATACTGCTAAGAGCCTAAATTAATTCTTTACCTTATTATTCATGAAAATAGGTCATATGCTAGAGATGGGGTAAGTTTTTTCTTTTGGGAGAGGTATAAAATGATAGAAAGAATTTTCATTGGTATCCAGGGCAGATAGTTAGGCAGTTTGAAAAGTTGGAACTGGTGAGACAGAAGGCTCAGACACATTCGTACCTCTTAAATTATTGGAGACTAAATGTGAACAAATGCCCCAAATGAGGAATACAGTAAAACCTAGCCCTGTAGAAAACCGCTGATGGGTTGTAAATAGCTTCATATTCACATATGAGGTTTGCTATAATTTGGCCTTCATCATCCTAAAGGATTTCGGGCTTATAAATGACACAGGACAAAATCAGACACTGTTTCTGTGTGGCCTAAAAATGATTTGGCTTATAAATGTGAGATGTTGCCCCCTGTGAAAGGAATGGTGGCCCGATGTAAAGCTGTGTGAGTAATGGATTTTCCAGTTTGCTGGAAATGCTAAATAAATAAATAAATTCTATATAGTGTTTCAGGTTGAACAAAACGTAATGGAACATTTTGTTTCTATTATCATTTAAAAATGTGTTTGACTTTAAAATTGAAGGAAATTTTGAGACAAAAATTTAAATGATTCATACTGAAAGTGTCAAAATGAAATGTGTCTACTTTTTTTGTTCTTTTTTAACATTAACAGTCTGAACAGGCAAAACCATCATACCTTCACATTTCAGTGTTGCCAAAAAAAATCTGCATTTTTTCACCAAAAAGTTTTTTGTCTAAAAAATGTTCTTCTTCGAGTGATTGCTCATATGCATTCCAGTTAGGTGTGCGAGCGCCGCGTGCACGTTCGTCGGGAAAACTTTTACCCTAGCAACCCAGTCGGGTCGGCTGGGCGCCCCCTGGAGTGGCGCCGCCATGGCGCCCAATATATATCCCAGCCGACCCGGCCACCCTTCAGTTCCTTCTTACCGCCCGTGTCGGTCGTTGGAACTGTGGAGCGCGGCTTCGCTGAACTCCACACTCCCTAGCAGCTCATTTAGCTTTCGTGGTATATAGTTACTCATTGTATATAGATAGTTTATAGTTGTCAATAGTTAGTAGTTTAGTGCTTTAGTTTAGTTTTTAGTGGTAACGAGGGGATCGGGGTACCCCCCCCTCCCCTCCCCCCACACGGGGAGCCGGAGCCCATGCCCGGCTCATCAGGTTTCAAGCCCTGTGCGGCTTGCCATAAACCTATGCCTGTGGGAGACCCTCATGACTCCTGCTTAAAATGCCTAGGGGAGTCGCACTTAACTGCTAAGTGCTCAATCTGCAAGTCCTTTAAGCCAAGGACCAAAAAGGAGCGGGACATTAGATTAAGACAGCTCCTAATGGAAGCGGCCTTGACACCTTCGCCCTCGGCTCAGAGCGCAAGCAAGCCGGTGAGCAAGGGCACCGCGGCACCGAGTACCTCCTCCAAGAAGGCGGCACCGAAGCCGAGCCAAGGCCGCTCCACCTCCCCGAGACCAAAGGCGGCGAAGGCACAAATCGTCTCGCCATCAGCCGCCCCGCAGCCAGACCCTGCGAAGACAGCGGATGGCCCGGCACCGATACCAGCCGCGGCACCGCCCAAACCGGTACCGTCGACTCCGGCCCCGAGAGGTCCGTCGAGTCCGGCACCTGGTAGCTCCCCGGTACACGCAGTGGTAGAGCTCTCTACACCTACTACCCCGGAGACATTTGCCGCGGCGAGGGAGCTGATCGCCATTACGGAGGCACCCATGCCCTTACCCCCGGCACCGCCGGTGCGGGTCCTGTGTTCTATGGGCAAGCCGACCCTGACCAGACCAGCTTCGGTCAGTGTAACAGACCGGCACCGCTCTAGGTCGCGATCCGGCAGACGCTCAGCTTCAAGACGACGTTCAGACTCACGGCGTCGGTCCCGATCTCGATCCCGATCCCGGTACCGATCGGGCTCCCGGCACCGATCACCTCGTCGGCGATCACCCAGGCACCGGTCGAGCTCTCGGCACCGATCACCTCGGTACCGCTCACGCTCCCGGCACCGCTCCGGCTCCAGGCACCGCTCCGGCTCCCGGCACCGGTCAGGCTCCCGGCACCGGTCGACGTCACGTGCGTCAACTGAGTACTCCCGGCACCGATCCAGCTCACGGCACCGCAGGGAGCACCGCGCCTACAGGAGCAGATCCAGACAACGGCGCTCGCGATCCCGGTCGACCTCCCGGCACCGAGCCGGTCGCAGGTCCCGGTCTCGCTCTCCCCACCAATACCAGCACCGGTCGCCAGTATCCAGAGGTGTGAGGTCGGTCGGCACCGCGGCACCGACCTTTGCAGCACCACCGTGGCCATCAAGAGCCACGTCGGCATCCTCCCATGCGGGTAGTTATTACGAACCTGAAGTACCGCTGGGCGAGTTTCAAGACCCACATACACAGGACACGAGTGCCCAACAGTGGGGCTTCTGGACACCATGGGCTTACCAACAGACCCAGGGTGCCCCCCTACCTCAGCCGCGTCCCGCTACCGCAGAGCATCGGGTGCCAGAGGCCACTGTTTCCCGACCTCCCGCGATTGAGTCGGACAAACAGCCACGTCCAGACTCACCGGGCTGTCACGAGCTGGAAACAGAGGAACAGCGAGACACCTCACAGGAGGACATCATCCCCGGTGTCTCCTCCTCCTCCTTGCCAGACGAGGCAGTGGCGGGGACTTCAACATCGGGACCTCCACCAATAGATCTCAGGGCCCACCAGGACCTCCTCCGTAGGGTAGCACTTAATATCAACCTCCCCGTGGAGGAAGTCTCGGAGGTTCAGGACCCGGTGGTGAGCATACTATCGGCAGATGCCCCTACCCGGGTAGCTCTGCCGTTTATACGGACTATTCAATCTACCACCGAAAACCTGTGGCAGTCACCGGCCTCCATCCCTCCGACAGCTAAGGGAGTGGAGAGGAAGTACATGGTACCCTCTCGGGGGTACGAATACCTCTATGTACACCCTCCCCCCTCATCCCTCGTGGCCCAGTCGGTCAATGACAGGGAGCGTCATGGACAACAGGCACCGGCCCCCAAGTCCAAAGAGGCCAAGCGCATGGACCTCATGGGTCGCAAGGTCTACTCAGCAGGGGCCTTGCAACTCCGTGTGGCCAACCAGCAGGCCCTTTTAGGGCGTTATAACCACAACATATGGGTGGAGGTGGGCAAGTTCGCGGAACTGCTCCCCCACGACTCACGCCCAGAATTCAATGCATTCCTGGAGGAAGGTAAGAAGGTGGCCAGGACTACCCTCCAGGCCTCCCTCGATGCAGCTGATTCGGCAGCCAGAACCATTGCGTCCGGAGTAACAATGCGGCGCATCTCTTGGCTTCAAGCATCCACACTACCTCCGGAGCTGCAATACACGATCCAAGACCTACCCTTTGACGGGAAAGGCTTGTTCTCTGAGAAGACGGACTCAAAATTGCAAAACCTAAAAGACAATAGGGTCATTATTCGCTCATTAGGGATGCATACCCCGTCCACCCAGCGCAGACCCTTCAGGCCCCAAACACGGCGCCCATACTTCCCACCCCGTCAGAGGCAAGACCTCAATAGACGGCGTGGACGCGGGGGACGCAGACGCCAACCCAGCTCCCAGGGAGGCCAGAACCAAGGGCCTTCCAAGTCGCAACCGGGCCCCAAGTCCGGCTTTTGAAGGTGCGCCCGGGGACGGCTTATCAGTCTCAATTCAGGATCCTTTCCCTACTTTCTACAACCGCCTCTCCCGCTTCCTCCCAGCGTGGTCCCAAGTAACGTCAGACCGTTGGGTGCTACGCACAGTGAAGCATGGATACCATCTACAATTTGCTTCTTCACCCCCTTCCCGCCCCCCTTCCCAGTCCCTCTTCAGGGACCCCTCTCACGAGCAAACCCTTCTACAGGAGGTTCGCTCCCTCCTGGCGGCGGGGGCCATAGAGGAAGTACCTCTAGCCGAGAGAGGCAAGGGATTCTACTCCCGTTATTTCCTGATCCCCAAATCCAAGGGAGGTCTCAGACCCATCCTAGACCTTCGGGGCCTCAACAAGTGGATGCTCAAGTTGAAGTTCCGTATGATCTCCCTGGGAACCATTATCCCATCCCTGGATCCTGGAGACTGGTACGCCGCCCTCGACATGAAAGACGCGTACTTCCATATTGCCATCTTCCCACCGCACAGGAAGTACCTCCGCTTCACGGTCACACATCAACACTTCCAGTTCACGGTTCTACCATTCGGTCTCTCGACAGCCCCGAGGGTGTTCACCAAGTGCATGGCCGTCGTGGCCGCCTACCTCCGTCGGCGGAAAATCCACGTCTTCCCGTACCTAGACGACTGGCTCCTGAAAGGTTCCTCCCAGTCGCAGGTACGACGACATGTAGAGGCTGCCACGGACCTCTTTTCCCGACTGGGACTACTGGTCAACATCGAGAAGTCCAACCTAGTTCCAACACAGAGGTTGGACTTCATAGGTGCGACCCTGGACTCTATTCAGGCCAGGGCCTTCTTACCTCAACCTCGTTTCCAGGCGATCGGGGCGATCATCCGGAGCTTGCAAGCATCCCCTCTCACCTCGGCTCGGACATGCCTCACACTCCTCGGTCACATGGCCGCTTGCACGTACGTGACAAAGCATGCCAGACTCAGAATGAGGCCCCTCCAAACGTGGCTTCACTCAGTATACCGACCAAGCAGAGACCACCCGGATGTGTTAGTGACGGTGCCCCCCGATCCTCTCCGCTCCCTCGACTGGTGGCTGACCCCATCGTTGGTATGCGCGGGGATGCCATTCCATCCGCAACAGCCATCGGTGACTCTAACAACCGATGCGTCATCCCTGGGTTGGGGAGCTCACTTAGGAAACCTGCGCACCCAGGGCCTGTGGTCGACCCTCGAGCTGTCACTCCACATAAATGTCCGGGAGCTAAGGGCAGTCCGCCTTGCCTGCCAGGCATTTCTCCGTCACCTCCAAGGCCGTTGTGTTTCCGTACTCACGGACAACACAACGGCCATGTATTATATCAACAAACAGGGGGGAACCCGGTCATCTCCACTGTGCCAAGAGGCCATTCGACTCTGGGACTTCTGTATAGCCCACTCGATAGACCCAGTGGCATCCTTTCTCCCAGGGGTCGAGAACACGCTGGCGGACAACCTCAGCCGATCCTTTCTCTGCCACGAATGGTCGATCAGACCAGACGTCATCCATTCCATCTTCCAGAGGTGGGGGTTTCCCCGCATAGACCTCTTTGCAACCAGGTCCAACAGGAAGTGCCAGGAGTTTTGCTCCTTTCAAGGTCTCTCCCCGGGGTCGATCACGGATGCATTTCTCCTGCCGTGGACCCGCCATCTCCTGTATGCCTTCCCTCCGTTCCCCCTGGTGCACAAGGTCCTCTTGAAGTTGCGCAGAGACAAGGCTCACCTGATACTGATCGCACCTGCGTGGCCGAGACAACACTGGTTCACCACCTTGATGAACCTATCTGTGGACCCCCCAATTCACCTTCCTCTCCATCCAGACCTAATTACCCAGGATCATGGCACGCTTCACCACCCGGACCTGCGAGCCCTTCATCTCACGGCGTGGCTCCTACATGGCTGAGCTCGGCAGAGCTCAGCTGCTCTATGCCGGTCCAACATATACTTCTTAACAGCAGGAAGCCCTCCACTCGCTCTACGTACAGGGCCAAATGGAAACGCTTCTCTTGCTGGTGCGCTTCCCAAGGGGTGAACCCCACGCAGTCCCCAGTTTCCACAATCCTCGACTACCTCTGGTACCTTAAACAGCAGGACCTGGCAACTTCCTCCTTAAAGGTGCACTTAGCGGCCATTTCAGCCTTCCGGCCAGGTGAAGGTGGCCGCTCCATATTTTCTCATCCGCTAGTCGCCAGATTTCTTAAAGGACTGGAGCGACTATACCCGCCTGTACGCCGCCCTGCCCCTACGTGGGACCTTAACTTAGTCCTGAACAGGCTCATGCTCCCACCATTCGAGCCACTGGCGACATGCTCGCTCACACACCTATCATGGAAGACAGCTTTCCTGGTGGCCATTACATCGGCCAGACGGGTCTCAGAGCTGAAAGCTCTCACAGTGGACCCACCTTACACCGTCTTCCATAAGGACAAGGTACATCTACGACCCCACCCGGCGTTCCTCCCTAAGGTGGTGTCCACCTTTCATACCAACCAGGACATCTTCCTTCCCGTCTTCTTTCCGAAACCACACTCTTCTCGGCGGGAGCAACATCTACACTCCTTGGATGTACGTAGAGCGCTTGCCTTCTACATCGAGAGAACCAAGGGGTTTCGGAAGTCCCCTCAGCTTTTCGTAGCGATTGCAGAACGCATGAGGGGACAACCTATATCCTCTCAGAGGATCTCCTCCTGGGTGACTGCTTGCATCCGCACATGCTACGACTTGGCTCGTGTCCCATCTGGCCACCTCACAGCACACTCCACAAGAGCCCAGGCGACATCAGCGGCCTTCCTGGCGCACGTGCCTATTCAGGAGATATGTCGTGCGGCGACCTGGTCATCGGTACACACTTTCACCGATCACTATGCGTTAGTCAGACAATCTAGAGATGATGCGGCCTTTGGCGTAGCAGTTTTAAATACCGCCACATCTCGCTCCGACCCCACCGCCTAGGTAAGGCTTGGGAATCACCTAACTGGAATGCATATGAGCAATCACTCAAAGAAGAAAAGACGGTTACTTACCTTTGTAACTGTTGTTCTTCGAGATGTGTTGCTCATATCCATTCCAAACCCACCCTCCTTCCCCACTGTCGGAGTAGCCGGCAAGAAGGA
Organism: Gopherus flavomarginatus; assembly: GCF_025201925.1. NCBI lineage: Eukaryota > Metazoa > Chordata > Testudines > Testudinidae > Gopherus > Gopherus flavomarginatus. Next base: position 24,541,752 of record NC_066630.1, on the reverse strand, counting down.
ACTGAAGGGTGGCCGGGTCGGCTGGGATATATATTGGGCGCCATGGCGGCGCCACTCCAGGGGGCGCCCAGCCGACCCGACTGGGTTGCTAGGGTAAAAGTTTTCCCGACGAACGTGCACGCGGCGCGCGCACACCTAACTGGAATGGATATGAGCAACACATCTCGAAGAACAACAGTTACAAAGGTAAGTAACCGTCTTTTCCCCAGTATTAGACCAAATAAATTCTCCCAAAAGAAACAGGAAAGCAACTGGTATGGATTACCCAAAAGCATGAGTAATAATAATAGGGCTCAGATTTTTCTGGATGTGATAGCTGATGGATTTCTTCACCAAGTAGTTGAAGAACCAACAAGAGGGGATGCCATTTTAGATTTGGTTTTGGTGAGTAGTGAGGACCTCATAGAAGAAATGGTTGTAGGGGACAACCTTGGTTCGAGTGATCATGAGCTAATTCAGTTCAAACTAGATGCAAGGATAAACAAAAATATATCTGGGACTAGGGTTTTTGATTTCAAAAGGGCTAACTTTAAAGAGTTAAGGAAATTACTTAGGGAAGTGGATTGGACTGAAGAACTTGTGGATCTAAAGGCGGAGGAGGCCTGGAATTACTTCAAGTCAAAGTTGCAGAAACTATCAGAAGCCTGCATCCAAAGAAAGGGGAAAAAATCATAGGCAGGAGTTGTAGACCAAGCTGGATGAGCAAGCATCTTAGAGAGGTGATTAAGAAAGAGCAGAAAGCCTACAAGGAGTGGAAGATGGGAAGGATTAGCAAGGAAAGCTACCTTATTGAGGTCAGAACATGTAGGGATAAAGTGAGAAAGGCCAAAAATCATGTAGAGTTGGACCTTGCAAAGGGAATTGAAACCAATAGTCAAAGGTTCTATAGCCATATAAATAAGAAGAAAACAAACAAAGAAGTGGGACTGCTAAACACTGAAGATGGAATGGAGGTTAAGGATAATCTAAACATGGCCCAATATCTAAACAAATACTTTGCCTCAGTCTTTAATAAGGCTAATGAGGAGCTTAGGGTTAATGGTAGGATGACAAATGGGAATGAGGCTATGGAGGTGGATATTACCACATCCGAGGTAGAAGCAAAACTTGAACAGTTTAATGGGATGAAATTGGAGGGCCCAGATAATCTTCATCCAAGAATATTAAAGGAACTGGCATATTAAATTGCAAGCCCATTAGCACAAATTTTTAATGAATCAGTAAACTCAGGGATTGTACCGTATGACTGGAGAATTGCTAACATAGTTCCTATTTTTAAGAAAGGGAAAGAAAGTGATCCGAGTAACTATAGACCTGTTAGTCTGACATCTGTAGTATGTAAGGTCTTGGAAAAAAATTTGAAGGAGAAAGTAGTTAAGGACATTGAGATCAATGGTAATTGGGACAAAATACAACATGGTTTTATAAAAGGTAGATTGTGCCAAACCAACCTGATCTCCTTCTTTGAAAAGGTAACAGGTTTTTTAGACAAAGGAAATGCAGTGGATCTAATTTACCTCGATTTCAGTAAGACATTTGATACGGTTCCACATGGGGAATTATTAGTTAAATTGGAAAAGATGGGGATCAATATGAAAATTGAAAGGTGGATAAGGAACTGGGTTAAAGGGGAGACTACAACGTGTCGTAATGAAAGGTGAATTGTCAGGCTGGAAGGAGGTTACTAGTGGAGTTCCTCAGGGATTGGTTTTGGGACCAATCTTATCTAATCTTTTTATTACTGACCTTGGCACAAAAAGTGGGAATGTGCTAATAAAGTTTGTGGATGACACAAAGCTGGGAGGTATTGCCAATACAGAGAAGGACCGGGATATCATACAGGAAGATCTGGATGACCTTGTAGACTGGAGTAATAGTAATAGGATGAAATTTAATAGTGAAAAGTGCAAGGTCATGCATTTAGGGAGTAATAACAAGAATTTTAGTTATAAATTGGGGACACATCAGTTGGAAGTAACAGAGGAGGAGAAGGACCTCGGAATATCGGTTGATCACAGGATGACTATGAGCCGCCAATGTGATATGGCCATTAAAAAGCTAATGCAGTTTTAGGATGCATGAGGTGAGGTATTTCCAGCAAAGATAAGGAGCTGTTAGTACCATTATACAAGGCACTGGTGAGACCTCATCTAGAATACTGTGTGTAGTTCTGGTCTCCCATGTTTAAGAAGGATGAATTCAAACTGGAATAGGTACAGAGAAGGGCTACTAGGATGATCTGAGGAATGGAAAACCTGTCTTATAAACGGAGACTCAAAGAGCTTGGCTTGTTTAGTCTAACCAAAAGAAGGCTGAGGGGAGATATGATTGCCCTCTATAAATATATCAGAGGAATAAATACCAGGGAGGAAGAGGAATTATTTAAGCTCAGTACCAATGTGGACACAAGAATAAATGGATATAAACTGGACACTAGGAAGTTTAGACTTGAAATTAGACGAAGGTTTCTAACTTTTAGAGGAGTGAAATTCTGGAACAGCCTTCCAAGGGTGGGGTCAAAAGACATATCTGGCTTTAAGACTAAGCTTGATAAGTTTATGGAGGGGATGGTATGATGGGATAGCCTAATTTTGGCAATTAATTTGGCAACTGATCTTTGATTATCAGCAGGTAAGTATGCCCAGTGGTCTGTGATGGGATGTTAGATGGGTTGGGATCTGAGTTACTACAGAGAATTCTTTCCTGGATGCTGGCTGGTGAGTCTTGCCCACATGCTCAGGGTTTAACTGATCAGCATATTTGGGGTCGGGAAGGAATTTTCCTCCAGGGCAGATTGGCAGAGGCCCTGGAGGTTTTTTGCCTTCCTCTGCAGCAATGGGTACTGGTCACTTGCTGGAGGATTCTCTGCAGCTTGAGGTCTTCAAACCACAATTTGAGGACTTCAATAACTCAGACATAGGTTAGGGATTTGTTACAGGAGTGGGTGGCTGAGATTCTGCTGCCTGCATTATGCAGGAGGTCAGACTAGATGATCATAATGGTCCCTTCTGACCTTGAAGTCTAGGAGTCTACAGAGGGTTGGACAGGGAAGAAAATACTGCATAACAAGAAAGGTGGACAGTGTCTTTCTTAACTAGGGAAAGTAACTGTTTACACAATTGATGCTGCACTCTAAGCAGAAATAGTGTGCATAAATTTCCAAAAAGTATTTGAAACAGAAACATGAAAAAACATTATTTATGAAGTCTGTATGATACAGTGAAAGTCACTGAAATGAATTCAGTTCTTAAAGGTGGGATATGTAGGTTTTGTAACAAGTACACATTTAGAATAGAATTAAGGCTTGTCTACATGGGTTTTAAACCGCATCAAGTTGAGTTGATTTGGTTTGAAAAGTCTTGCAAACACATGACACAACCTGTCACTGCACATTAACTCTGCATTTATTGAGAATGCTGGTATTCTCTTGCAAAGTGGATTAGGTTTGCTTCTAATTACATTAGTTCAGTCTTTTATTTGCGTTCACGCAATTGCTGCACACCACTTTTTGCATGCTTCCAATGGCTATCCCACTGTGCATTGCAGGTCAGCCGTTACTGACCAATCCATTTACTTGTGTTCCCTCTCTGTCCTGCTGTCAAGTTTCCAGGATGACCCTTCACCGCTTTAAAAGGTGGCACAGAGCCAAATTTTGCCCATTTACTCCTGGATCCCTCTGTATCATTACTCTGGCGATACAATTGCGACAGCACTCCAGAAACCCCACAACATGCCTCATGCAAGTCCACTGTTTAACTGGATAATATTGTATGGTTATATTAGACCTCATCGCAGACGCTGTTTTGGAGCCAGCTGCCACGTTGTCTCTCCTACCCAGGATGACCAGCTAAACCCATTGGAGGATGAGCAGGAGCATGATGGAGAGGAGCTTCCCCCGAGAGCCAGGATCTTTCTGTTATGTAGGACCCTGGCAATGGCCAGCTGGAAAGCCAGCCTCATCTTGCCCTTCTGCAATGGGCCCTGATTCCTGCCCTGCATTGCCTGAGCCTGAGCCCCAGCTAGAAACCCAGGCTGGGACCAAGGAGTCAGATCCCCTGGAGGGAATTTTGGAATGTAAGAATCTGTTTACAATTTTTATTATTGTTGATGGATGTGATCTAGCATCCTCCCCCTTCCCCTTGTGCTGCTTCAAAAGGCACCCTTTAACACGGGGCAGTGACAGTCTGTACCCCTAGCCCCCTATGGTGGATTTAAATAACAAAAACATTCATTTGTGTAAAATTCAACAGTTTGAGACAGTTGCTCACAGGAACAGAACTTTTGTAGTTTCCATGAGGTATAAATGCACATGGCACGCCTGGTCAAGGCAGAAACAGTTCTGCTGCCCACTGAGGTACAAATGCCCTGTAACATGCCTTGTAGCTGACAACCATTGTAGGACCCTATTTATGTTTCTCTGCACTTCCTCCATGTCTTCAGGGTAGTTACAGCAGAATTTAGGACTGAGAAATAGCTGGATTTTGTTTTGCACGTCACAGAAAATAGCTGTACACCTGTGTCCCCTGGTATAGTCTGAAAGTCCTTCTACTCCTGCAGTGCTTCGGGGGGTGGGGGAGGACGACCATCTTGATGAATAACTTCACAGTATCTCTCACTGATCTTCCCTTTGCCTTTTTGAATAAGGCCATTCTCTGCCTCCTAGTCATCTGCCTCAGAATAACATCATCGAGAGTGAGGACAGCTTAGAGGGGATGTCGAGAAGATTTACACTCCAACACCACAGTAATGCATCCAGCATACAAACAAAACTGCAAGAACAAACATGGAACATAGCTTGACTACCATATCTGCTTTCGTGCTGTTAGCATTGGGGTAGACTGAAATCCAAATGCACTCAGCACCTTCTGCATATGCAGACCACCTATCTCTAAGGTTCCCCCAAGAATGGGAAGAGTCTCGGGGAGGTAAGGTCACTAGATACTAAAAAAAACCATTATGACTTGTCTGGGATATGAACAATAAGCAACTGTCCTCCACCCTTGGCCCCCCAGCCACAGCCCCTGCAATGGCCAGAACATCAAGGACAAGGCCTCTATGTAGTGCTGACAGTCTGGATGACCTGAGGGGAAGAAAAAGACAGACTTGGGATGAGATGTTTGCAGAACTCATTGCAGAGTCAGGTAAGTACTAGCTGGCTATGAAGTGAAGGACCCAGAAGGAGAAAGAAATGCAGCTCTCCCAGAAGACTGTGGCAGTGGATTTTTAAATGATCAGAAAATGCTGATTTTGTTAAAACTGAAACTGTTTGCTGGAAAAGGTCAGTTTTGACAAATTTCTTGATTCAGAAATTGTGGTGATTTTTTTTAATTGTTGAAGGGTTCCACTTTAACATTTTTCTAAACAAAAAATAGGGGATTTTATTTCAGTTTGAAGTGACTTTTTGTTTCAAAATGTAAGTCAATTATGGTAAAACAATGTTAAAACAAATAAAAATGAAATGCTTTGGTTGACCCAGACCAAAATTTATTTGGGTCTTCCATTCACAAAAATCTTTGTGATTTTGACTTTTGTCCCAATTCACCATAAGGAACATTTTTGAAATCTTGGAATTTTTCCAGGGATGAGAAAAGAATCGTCGGGCCACCTCTAAGAACAACCTCATTATTTATTAGAAATTTCCATCTCTTATTTTCCCCAATCTGAATTGCTTTCATCAGATAGGCACCTAGTCTTGTCATTATTAAAATATGAATATTTTTGTTTGGTTTTGTCCATGTACTGTTTCTTACCATTTGTGCCTAATTGAAATGTTGTTTTTAAAGGTGGATCTACTGCCCAGAAATATAGGTGCCCTCAGGGACAGAGACCTGTCATATACAGTACCTGACTCATTTCAGTAGATTCCTAGTACAGCACTTATCTACATTTTATTACTTAATCATCAAAATAATATAGCACAGTAACTCATGGGTTGCTGCACAGTCTCTTGTGGCCTCTTTCTCTCTGCTTCATCTAAAATTGCTTCTGGAGTTTGTCTTGCTGAATGTTTGCAAGACTGGCATTAATATGTTTTAGAAACTTTTTGGAGCACTCTTCCTTGCTTTACATGCTAAAAGCCCTAACTAATTGGAATGCTTATACAAAGGGGTTCATTTAGCCCCTACTTAGAAATTCCTGACACTAAGCTGTGCTGCCTTGAAAATAAAGCAAGCTTTGGATTCTTTTACCACCTGCCTGTGTAAGGATTTATTTGAATAACTAGCTGTCCAGGTTTTTAGTAGGATTTATATTGCCCTAAATCTTACAGGATGCATGAGGAATAATTTACTGATCCACCAAAACCTTTGGATACTTAACATAACTCAAGCTTTATTTAGCATTTCTAACTTCATGCTTGAATCTTAATATATTGAGTAATACAGTGAGTAATAGAGTGAATAGTTCTGTGTATATTGTGTAGGTGAGAGTTCATCTTTTGCTTCATTTTGAAGGAATGATACATGTTAAAAGAAGAAAAAGAGATTGGCTGCAGGGTGTTGTCACAATGTTCATGTCACTGTTAAAGTGTAAAATGTTTCAAACCTGTTTTAACTCTGCTAGTAGCTGCTAGTGCACTCCTAGAAGCACTTAACAAAATGGATGTGAAAAATCAGTCAGGGAAAATAGGAACAAATTTGAATCCACACTTGAAATGGGAACACATTTATCGTTGAGTTCCAACAAATTTGTTTTAAAATATGTATTGTGACAAAGTTCCTCCTCTACCTTGGTGGGTCCTGCGCTTATTGGCGGATTTGCTCACCTCAGTGATCTTCCCCTCTGGTGGAACCCACAGTCTGGGTCAACTCCTCCTATGTCTGATTGGGAGTTGCGAGGTTTGGGGAGAACCCAGGCCCGCCCTCTATTCTGGGTTCCAGCCCCGGGCCCTGTGGATCGCAGCTGTCTATAGTGCCTCCTGTAACAGCTGCATGACAGGTACAACTCCCTGGGCTACTTCCCCATGGCCTCCTCCAAACACCTTCTTTATCCTCACCACAGGACCTTCCTTCTGGTGTCTGATAATGCTTGTACTCCTTAGTCCTCCAGCAGTACTCTCTCTCTCAGCTCCTTGCCCTCTTGCTCCCAGCTCCTCATGCACACTCCTTCTCCTCTGGCTCCTCCCTGTCTGACTGGAGTGAGCTCCTTTTTAAACCCAGATGCCCTGATTAGCCTGCCTTGATTGGCTGCAGGTGTTCTAATTAAAGTAGCTATCTCCACTGCCTTCTAGAAAGATCCTAATTGGCCCCAGGTGCCTTGATTAACCTGGAGCAACTGCCATTTGGTTACCAGGGTCCTAGGGATTTGTTTAGCCTGGGGCTAACATGCCTGTTTCTCAGTACTCTACTGTAGCCATCTGGCCTTGCCCCATCACAGTATATTGCATTTTCTCATCACTTTAAATTCTTTATTCTGTCTGGGGATAGAGTCAGAATTGTTACCATGGTATTTCCAGACTGATCAGAAGAGTAAAGGCTGGAAATGTTACAGCAAAGAGTGTTCTCATGAGATTTAGCCCAAATTTGCAGACCTCTGATAAACACCTAAATTTCTGGGTGATTGAACATAATCATACCGCCAAACCTCTTGAGATTCACCTGTCATGAGTTACCATTAAGCTTTTTATTTCCTTTATTAGTATAGCTACAATTTTCCATCTTATAGAATGTCAATGGTATAGCTAAAATCCCAATATCTGCACTCTTTTTGTATGCTGTAAAGTAGGACTAAGTTGTCCAATAGAAATTTCAACTATGAACAAAGTCACCTTAAAAATTGTCTTCCTTTTACTCCCTTGATAAGTCAGCTGTTACTAGAACACTTCTGGCCTTCCAATGGGAAGGCAAGAGGAAGCCTTTAACAAGGCACATTTAACAGCAGAGAGATAGCACAGAGCCACTAAGGGATACTGTTAGCTCAAGAAAACAAGGGTGTTTGCATTTGAGGGGAGCAGCAGATGATATCGAGTGCTTGGTGGACAAAATAGGAAGACGGCATGTTTTTGAAGGATGAATAGATTGGAAGGCAGAAAATATCATGGAAGCAGCCAAACTGATTAAAATATACATATGAATATTTATGTGTAAAATAAACTGAATTTCCAGAAAATAATCACAAAAATCCTAATTATAAAGTGCTATCTCAGGAGTTCTCAAACTTCAGTACACCAAGACCCTCATTCTGGTAACAAAAATTCCTACGTAACCCCAGGAAGGGGAGAGTGAAGCCTGAGGCCGCCCAAGCCCCAGCGCCCCAGGAAGGGGACCAAAGCCCAAAGGCTTTAGCCCCAGGCAGTGGGGCTTGTGCTTTGGCCTCAGTTTCTAGCAAGTCTAATGCCAGCCCGGGTGACCCCATTAAAACAGGATTGTGATCCACTTTGGGGTCCTGACCCACAGTTTGAGAACCGCTGATCTATCTGAAATTTCCTATACAATAGGGATCTATTACAGGAGTGGTGGGTGAGGTTTTGTGGCCTTCAACATGCAGGTCAGATTAGATGATCATGATCTCTTCTGACCTTAAAATATGAATCCACGAGTCTATGCTGCAATTGTTAATGTTACCAGATAAAATATACTGCCTCATTACATATTTGTTTCCATTAGATACTTGTTGTCCTGATGGCATAAAAACCAAGATGGTTAGTCTATTCTCATGAAAATTAAAGATGAACTGTTTTCAAAACTAAGACACGAGATTACTGTCCATTAATTTAAATTTAGGAAATGAACGTGCAGACTCACCTTTAAATATATGGCAAAGCTGACTTAAAGAATGTGAAATAATGAAACTCTGATTCTATGAAGAAAGTGGCAAATTTCCAGTCAAATGAAAATTAGAAGGGAATGATGTGAGGAAACACTGTTCACACACAACTTGAGAACTAAGCGTAGAAGGATTCACAGCACAGATATGCATGAATGAAAGATTAGTTCTTTAATACTCCTCTTCAAGCATTGTTTACACACATCTCTAAATTATTTTGATTTTATTTTTGTGGTAGTGATTTAAAATTAGGTCAACAGAAACTGCACCTGTATGAATTATCCAGGTGCCAACATAATTAATTGATATTTACATCAATTGATCATACTGAATGCTGGAGTAGACAAGGAAACACTCCTCTGCAAAGCAAGGCCTGGGGGTCCCATGGCTTAAAGGAGGACTCTCATCAGAATGCATAAAAACACAGACTTCCGGAGTCTTGGCCTGAGAGTAGAACTGGCTTGCATGGGTTTACTAAATAGATTAATACTTTAGGAGTGTGGGAGTAAACATAGTTGATTGTCGCTAACCCTGCAATAGTGCTGACCTGTTCATGGATGGAGAGAGACGAGAGTAAAATGAAAAGAAAGCTTTACATTGGATTCCAATGCTTTGCACTGGGCTCCAATTTCGGAGAGACAGATAGGTATTTGCAAAAAAAATAAAAAAATAAGTATTTGGAACCTTCATTATGTTTTCTGATACTAAAAAGAAACTCACAAGAACCAGATTTGGAAGTTAGATTGGTGATTATTTTATTGGTCACTGTGCAGTATAATTATTTTATTGAAAACCTGGGACTTATGATGATGTTCTTCAGAAATAACTAACTGTGCACATGTATACTGCAAGCTTAGTTTACTCAAGGCCAACTATTAGTGTGCTGTTGTGTTTGTACCTTCAGCCTTATGCACAAATCCATTATTTAAAATGTTAATTGTTGGGTCTGAGCTCCTCCTTCAGTTTTCTTGTGGTATTATGGATACAGGCTTATTCTGATCGGGACTCGCCTAAAAAGATTCTGATGACTAACAACCCTAAGAGACATTTTAAATGTGAGCTGCACTAGATGTCACATTTTCCAACATTTGCTATGTCTATGAAAACAGCTTGTGGTATTCAGAGTCACACAACTTGGAAGAGAACAGTGGGCTGGCTGATCTACTTGTATTGGCGATTTTGACCAAATGAATCTCAATTTGCTTTTGAGATATGGATTCTGCTCCTTGCTGCCATCGATACGCACATCTTAACTACAATGGATGAAGCCACTCCTTCCTTTAGATCCCTCTTTTGGCTTCTTGCCCAACACATCAGGTCCAGGCTTCTTGCCCTTGTCTGTAGGGCTCTGCATGGTTCTGCCCTTGCCTAATACTCTGCTTGCATTTTTTGTTGCCCTTTCTCCCCTTCTTTTCCAACTCTTATCTTTGTGCCTACAAGTCCCTCTGTCCACATAGTGCCAGTCCTAGGCTGTAGTTGTCCTTGATACAGACTTTGGCAATTGCCCACTGACAGCATTATCCCAAGATGAGTACAATAAACTCTACCACTGAAACCATGTAGTTCCAAGTATCACCTTGTCATAAACAGATAGCTAAGGGTTAATGTCTCTTTCACCTGAAGCACCTGACCAGAGGACCAATCAGGAAACCGGATTTTTTCAACTCTGGGTGGAGGGAAGTTGGTGTCTGAGTCTTTGTTTTCTGTCTGCCTGCTGTCTCTGAGCTTTGGAGAAGTAGTTTCTGCTTTCTAGTCTTCTGTTTCTAAGTGTAAGGACAAAGAGATCAGATAGTAAGTTATATGGTTTCTTTTCTTTGGTATTTGCATGAATATAAGTGCTGGAGTGCTTTGATTTGTGTTCTTTTTGAATAAGGCTGTTTATTCAATATTCTTTTAAGCAATTAACCCTGTATTTTGTCACCTTAATACAGAGAGACCATTTGTATGTATTTTTCTTTCTTTTTATATAAAGCTTTCTTTTAAGACCTGTTGGAGTTTTTCTTTACTTCAGGGAAATTGAGTCTGTACTCACCAGGGAATTGGTGGGAGGAAGAAATTAGGGGGAGATCTGTGTGTGTTGGATTTGTTAGCCTGATTTTGCATTCCCTCTGGGTGAAGAGGAAAGTACTTTTTGTTTCCAGGACTGGGAACAGAGAGGGGGAGTCACTCTGTGTAGTTTCACAGAGCTTGTGTCTGTGTATCTCTCCAGGAGCACCTGGAGGGGGGAAGGGAAAAAGGATTATTTCCCTTTGTTGTGAGACTCAAGGGATTTGGGTCTTGGGGTCCCCAGGGAAGGTTTTTCAGGGGGACCAGAGTGCCCCAAAACACTCTAATTTTTTGGGTGGTGGCAGCAAGTACCAGGTCCAAGCTGGTAACTAAGCTTGGAGGTTTTCATGCTAACCCCCATATTTTGGACACTAAGGTCCAAATCTGGGACTAAGGTTATGATATGAGTAGCAGCGGTGGGATATAGACAGAATCCAGAAGCCAGTAGGAATATTATATTTTTCTTTTCTCTGCTAAGGGCTTTTTAGCAGAGAGAAACAGTTTGGTTTTAAAAGGGAACCAGAGAGAATTTTTTTTTCTGCTCTCTCTGGCAGTTTGTGGCTTGCATAATAAGCAAGAAACCATTAAGGTGCTATTAAGAGTCTTTTGTCACAATAGCACTCCCATTGAGAGTCATTACCAGCACTATATACATGTAAATAAAGTGGTTTTTCAGGTTTACTTAACATTGAAGATTAGCTAAAGGCACTGTTGCTAGGCAGACTTCAGGAGGCAACAGAGAACCTGCAGTTCAGAAGATAAACACCGGAGGGCACCCCAACACAAGAAAACAGGAATCATGACTTCTAAGGCAAAAATTGGGGCCGAAGAACAATTCAGAGAAGCTGAACACAGGCGACAACTGGAAATAAAACAAAAAGAGATGGAGATGAAAGAAAGAGAAGAACAGATCAGAGAGGCAGCCTACCAAAGAGAACAGGCAGCCAAAGAGGCAGCACACAAAAGAAAACTAGAAGAAGAAGAGGTGGCCTACCGAAGGAAACAAGCAGAAGAAGAGTTGGCCCACCGCCGAGACATGGAAAAGCACCAAAAAGAAATGGAAAAAACAACAAAAAGAAATGGAAAAACAACAAAAAGAGAATGAAGAGAAGGAAAAACAGAGAAAACATGAACTGGACTTGGCAAAAGCTGGGCTGCCTGTGCCAGCCAACCCTAACAACCCGGCGCCAATTATTGCTCCACAGCACAGGAAATTTCCCACCTACAAGGCAGGGGATGACACCGAGGCCTTCTTGGAAAATTTTGAAAGAGCCTGTCTTGGGTACAGCATCCCCGAAGACCAGTACATGGTAGAATTAAGGTCACAGCTCAGTGGACCTTTAGCAGAGGTGGCAGCTGAAATGCCTAAGCAGCAAATGAATGACTATAAACTTTTTCAAACCAAGGCCAGATACAGAATGGGGATAACCCCAGATCATGCCCGTCGGCGCTTCAGAACCCAAAAGTGGAAACCAGAGGTGTCATTTCCCAAACACGCCTACTACGTTGCAAAAAACTATGAGGCCTGGATAACAGGAAACAACGTTCAAACCTTGGAAGAACTGCACCTCCTCATACAAATGGAGCAGTTCTTGGATGGTGTTCCTGAAGACATCACACGGTACATACAAGATGGAAAACCCAAAGATCTCGCTGAGGCGGGGGAGATTGGAGCCAAATGGATGGAACTGGCAGAAAGCAAGAAAGCTACTGTCAAGGGGAACGATTACCCCAGGGGGCACACAGACCATAAACCCTACAACCGAGGACAGCCAAAGACCCCACATACCACCCAAGTAAAGCCACAGACACCCTACTCTTCCACCTCACCAGTCTCCAGTAACTCACCTCGGCCCAGTGACCCATCAGATGGAAGATGCTTTAAGTGTAATGAACTGGGACATATCAAGGCCAACTGTCCCAAGAACACCATGCGAGTGCAATTCATTACACCACCATCACACCAAAGATCCCCAGGCCCAGATGCCTCTCAAATACCCTTGGAGCGAAGGGAAAATTTGAGAGTGGGCGGTAAGAGGGTTACTGCGTGGAGAGACATGGGGGCACAAGTGTCAGCTATCCACCAATCCTTCGTTGACCCCAAATTCATCAACCCAAAGGCCAAAGTTACAATTTACCCCTTCATGTCACAAGCTGTAGACTTGCCTACAGCTCAATTGCCTGTCCAGTACAAAGGCTGGTCAGGAATGTGGACTTTTGCAGTCTATGACAATTATCCTATCCCCATGCTACTGGGGGAAGACTTGGCCAACCAGGTGAGGCGGGCCAAGAGAGTGGGAATGGTTACCCGTAGCCAAACCAGGCAAGCTTCCAGACCCATTCCTGTTCCTGAACCGTCCACAGATGCCCCGTCTGTGTTACCAGAGACCCAGACAGAGGTAGTGGACCCAAATTCCATGCCAACCACTGAAACTGCCACAGCACCTCCAGTCCCAGGCCCGGAACTGGAACAGCAACCAGCACCAGCAAGTGCAACCACATCTTCAAACTCAAAGCCAGAGGGCGCCAGCGAGCCAAAACTGGCAGAAGCAACAGACAGCCATACCCAAAAGGCTCAGCCAGAGCCTCAAATACCCTCAGGTGCACCAGCGCAGAGCGGTACACCAGCAACGGAAACAACCCCATCACCTACATCGCTTCCAGAGGGACCAAGCCCAAGTCCACAGTCTGAGGAAGAACTGGTGACCCCAGCCTCAAGGGAACAGTTCCAGACTGAGCAGGAAGCAGATGACAGCCTTCAGAAAGCGTGGGCGGCGGCACGGAGCACCCCACCGCCTCTCAGCTCTTCTAATCGATCCCGGTTTGTTATAGACCAAGGACTTTTATACAAGGAAATTCTTTCTGGTGGACACCGGGAAGAATGGCAGCCGCAAAAAACAGTTGGTGGTTCCAACTAAGTACCGGGGGAAGCTCTTAAGCTTAGCCCATGATCAGCCCAGTGGCCATGCTGGGGTGAACAGAACCAAGGACCGGTTGGGGAAGTCCTTCCACTGGGAGGGGATGGGCAAGGACGTTGCCAAGTATGTCCGGTCTTGTGAGGTATGCCAAAGAGTGGGAAAGCCTCAAGACCAGGTCAAGGCCCCTCTCCAGCCACTCCCCATAATTGAGGTCCCATTTCAGCGAGTAGCTGTGGATATTCTGGGCCCTTTCCCAAAAAAGATGCCCAGAGGAAAGCAGTACGTACTGACTTTAGTGGACTTTGCTACCCGATGGCCAGAAGCAGTAGCTCTAGGCAACACCAGGGCTAACACTGTGTGCCTGGCCCTAACAGACATCTTTGCCAGGGTAGGTTGGCCCTCTGACATCCTTACAGATTCAGGGTCTAATTTCCTGGCAGGGACCATGGAAAAACTGTGGGAAAGTCATGGGGTGAATCACTTGGTTGCCACCCCGTACCACCATCAAACCAATGGCCTGGTGGAAAGGTTCAATGGAACTTTGGGGGCCATGATACGAAAATTCATCAACGAATTCTCCAATAATTGGGACCTAGTGTTGCAGCAGTTGCTGTTTGCCTACAGGGCTGTACCACATCCCAGTTTAGGGTTTTCACCATTTGAACTTGTGTATGGTCACGAGGTTAAGGGACCATTACAGTTGGTGAAGCAGCAATGGGAGGGGTTTACGCCTTCTCCAGGAACTAACATTCTGGACTTTGTAAGCAATCTGCAAAGCACCCTCCAACACTCTTTAGCCCTTGCTAGAGAGAATCTAAAGGATGCTCAGGAAGAGCAAAAGGCCTGGTATGACAGACATGCCAGAGAACGTTCCTTCAAGGTAGGAGACCAGGTTATGGTCTTGAAGGCGCAACAGGCCCATAAGATGGAAGCATCATGGGAAGGGCCCTTCACGGTCCAAGAGCGCCTGGGAACTGTAAATTACCTCATAGCATTTCCCAATTCCTCACTAAAGCCTAAAGTGTACCATGTTAATTCTCTCAAGCCTTTCTATTCCAGAGACTTACAGGTTTGTCAGTTTACAGTCCAGGAAGATGAGGCTGAGTGGCCTGATGGTGTCTACTACGATGGGAAAAAAGACGGTGGCGTGGAAGAGGTGAACCTCTCAACCACCCTGGAACGTCTGCAGCGGCGACAAATCAAGGAGCTGTGCACTAGCTTCGCCCCATTGTTCTCAGCCACCCCAGGACGGACTGAACGGGCATACCACTCCATTGATACAGGTAATGCTCACCCAATCAGAACCCCACCCTACTGGGTGTCTCCTCATGCCCAAGCTGCTATAGAACGGGAGATCCAGAACATGCTACAGATGGGTATAATCCGCTCATCTACCAGTGCATGGGCATCTCCAGTGGTTCTGGTACCCAAACCAGATGGGGAAATACGCTTTTGCGTGGACTACCATAAGCTAAATGCGGTAACTCGTCCGGACAACTATCCAATGCCACGCACCGATGAGCTATTGGAGAAGTTGGGACGTGCCCAGTTCATCTCTTCAATAGACTTAACCAAGGGGTACTGGCAAGTACCGCTAGATGAACCTGCCAAGGAGAGGTCAGCATTCGTCACCCATGCGGGGGTGTATGAATTCAATGTCCTTCCTTTCGGCCTTCGAAATGCACCCGCCACCTTCCAGAGGCTGGTAGATGGTCTACTAGCTGGACTGGGAGAATTTGCAGTTGCCTACCTCGATGATGTGGCCATTTTTTCAGACTCCTGGCCCGAACACCTACTACACCTGGAAAAGGTCTTTGAGCGCATCAGGCAGGCCGGACTAACTGTTAAGGCCAAAAAATGTCAAATAGGCCAAAACAGAGTGACTTACCTGGGGCACCAGGTGGGTCGAGGAACCATAAACCCCCTACAGGCCAAGGTGGATGCTATCCAAAAGTGGCCTGTCCCACGGTCCAAGAAGCAGGTCCAATCCTTCTTAGGCTTGGCCGGATACTACAGGCGATTTGTACCACACTACAGCCAAATCGCTGCCCCATTGACCGACCTGACCAAAAAGACCCAGCCAAATGCAGTTAAGTGGACTGATGAGTGTCAAAAGGCCTTTACCCAACTTAAGGCAACGCTCATGTCTGACCCTGTGCTCAGGGCCCCGGATTTTGACAAACCATTCCTAGTGACCACAGATGCATCTGAGCGTGGTATAGGAGCAGTGCTCATGCAGGAAGCAACAGATCACAACTTCCATCCTGTCGTGTTTCTCAGCAAGAAACTGTCTGAAAGGGAAAGTCACTGGTCAGTCAGTGAAAAGGAATGCTATGCCATTGTGTACGCCCTGGAAAAGCTACGCCCATATGTTTGGGGACGGCGGTTCCAACTACAAACTGACCATGCTGCACTAAAGTGGCTTCATACTGCCAAGGGGAACAACAAGAAACTTCTTCGTTGGAGTTTAGCTCTCCAAGATTTTGATTTTGAAATTCAACACATCACAGGAGCTTCTAACAAAGTTGCTGATGCTCTCTCCCGTGAGAGTTTCCCAGAATTCAGTAGTTAAAAAGTGTTCTTAAAATGTAAAAGTCTGTTAGTTATATACTTAGTGGTCTATGTAAAGGTGCATGTGTTGTATTAATCTGTTTATTTTCAAGTTCTAGAAGGAAATCACCGCCAGTGAGCTTCCCCACTGTCTGCAATTTGGGGGGGCGTGTCATAAACAGATAGCTAAGGGTTAATGTCTCTTTCACCTGAAGCACCTGACCAGAGGACCAATCAGGAAACCGGATTTTTTCAACTCTGGGTGGAGGGAAGTTGGTGTCTGAGTCTTTGTTTTCTGTCTGCCTGCTGTCTCTGAGCTTTGGAGAAGTAGTTTCTGCTTTCTAGTCTTCTGTTTCTAAGTGTAAGGACAAAGAGATCAGATAGTAAGTTATATGGTTTCTTTTCTTTGGTATTTGCATGAATATAAGTGCTGGAGTGCTTTGATTTGTATTCTTTTTGAATAAGGCTGTTTATTCAATATTCTTTTAAGCAATTAACCCTGTATTTTGTCACCTTAATACAGAGAGACCATTTGTATGTATTTTTCTTTCTTTTTATATAAAGCTTTCTTTTAAGACCTGTTGGAGTTTTTCTTTACTTCAGGGAAATTGAGTCTGTACTCACCAGGGAATTGGTGGGAGGAAGAAATTAGGGGGAGATCTGTGTGTGTTGGATTTGTTAGCCTGATTTTGCATTCCCTCTGGGTGAAGAGGAAAGTACTTTTTGTTTCCAGGACTGGGAACAGAGAGGGGGAGTCACTCTGTGTAGTTTCACAGAGCTTGTGTCTGTGTATCTCTCCAGGAGCACCTGGAGGGGGGAAGGGAAAAAGGATTATTTCCCTTTGTTGTGAGACTCAAGGGATTTGGGTCTTGGGGTCCCCAGGGAAGGTTTTTCAGGGGGACCAGAGTGCCCCAAAACACTCTAATTTTTTGAGTGGTGGCAGCAAGTACCAGGTCCAAGCTGGTAACTAAGCTTGGAGGTTTTCATGCTAACCCCCATATTTTGGACGCTAAGGTCCAAATCTGGGATTAAGGTTATGATACACCTTTCTTCCAGTGCCCTGCAGGCAAGAGAGAAACACTGCACCTTACAGCATGCCCTGAAAGTCAACATGCCCAGACTTACAGACCAAGATGTTCTCAATTAAATTTCCCCAAATCAGACAAAAGCAGTGAAGTTCTAAAGGCAGAATTGTGTATCCATTTAATCAATGGAAAACTGCCATTGACTTCAATAGGAATAAAATCAGGCCCTAAGGCACTTATCTTGCCCAAGTTCCGCACAGACCCCCAGACCGACAGAGCTGATTGGGCCACGCTAGTATCATCCTGTATCTCAGTAGGTGATTGTGCCTTATCTATCTTAGAGCTTGTCTGCACTGTCTGCCGGATTGGCTGGCAGTGATCGATCCAGCGGGGGGTGATTGACCACGTCTAGACATGTCAAATCAACCGCTGAGCGCTCTTCCGTCAACTCCGGTACTCCACCAGAACAAGGAGTGCAAGCGAAGTCAACACTGTGTAAGCTGTCAATTTACCACAGTGAAGACACCATGGTAAGTAAATCTAAGTATGTCGACTTCAGCTACTCTATTCATGTAGCTGAAGTAGCGTATCTTAGATTGACCCCGTGCGGTAGTGTAGACAAGCCCTTAGTTTGTTTGGATTGTAGGCTCCTGGAGGCAGGATCACGTTTTCCTTTGTTTTATGGTTTATTATTATTTTATTTTATCTATGCACAGAGCCTAAGTATGCATTATAACAAATAATGGCAAATGGGGGGAAAATTTTTAAAAACAGAAGTTTTTGCTGAAAATGTGGTGATATGGAAAAACATCAGATATTTCTAAAGAGGATTTAATAAATGAGGTTATTTTAACACAGAGTATGCCTGAGAAATTTCACGGAGCAGGATAACTAAAGCAGATCTAAAAATGGTAACAAATGAAAGCTAGGAAGTATATTTTAAGTATACTTGGCTACTGCTTTAACTTTATTTTTCAATATTAAATTTCAACTTCCATTTCTTGCATGATTAATCCTATTCCTGATTAATTTGAAACACTAGGTCTGTGCTACTCCCCCATATTACTCCTGGAGGGATAATGTGCTTCAGTGACAAATGTTAACTGAATGTGCTGCATTATCTTTTCTTGGCATAGCAAATAAAGGGGAAAAAATCATTTATTTCCAGCTTCAGAAAGCAGCCTTAGGGGATCAATGTGGCACTACTTCAACTTCAACTAAATGATTGTGGCAGCTTTTCCTTATTCTACCAGTAGACGGGAGTGATGACACTCTCACTCCATTAGCAGAGTCAAACATAAAGCTTTTATGAATTCTATGCCAGGTCAAAAGTCTTTATCATCTATGCAACACAGGCAAAGCTTTTGGGGCTTTCACCCCTTTCTGGAAAATGAATAATGCACCAACTGAACAATTATGGCTGGTTCTAGGCTGAGATGCTACAAGATAATGTGACAGTCACAATGACCTATTCAAATGAGATTCTTGCTGAGCTGAGCACTGATATAGGAAAAACACACAGACTGAGGGCACTGTTCTGCTTCCCTTGATGTCAATGGAAGTGTTTCCAATGAAGAGCAGTAGGGATGAGTCTTTCATGCTTGTATACATTTTTTTTCCATTTAAAAACAATTCTAAAGGGTTTTAAAAAGAGAAGATCATGATTATAATACAATTGTTATCCGACTCAGAGAACTGGTAGGCAAGGACCCATACGGAGAAAGAGGAGTTCAGGAGAGCTGGCAGTTTCTCAAACAGACAATATAAAAGGTGCAACAGCAAACTATCCTGATGTGAAGGAAAGATAGGAAGACTGGTAAGAAGCCAATATGGCTCCATCAGGAGCTCTTCAATGACCCGTTAATTAAAAAGGAATCCTACAGAAAGTGGAAACATGGACCAATTGCTAAGGATGAATACAAAAGAATAGTGCAAGCAGATAGGGACAAAATCAGAAAGGCTAAGGGACAAAATGAGTTCCATCTGGCAAGAGACATAAAAGGCAATAAGAAAAAAATTCTATGAATACGTTAGGATCAAGAGAAAGACAAAGGAAAGTGTAGATCCCTTACTTGTTGGGGAAGGAGAGCTAATAATGGGTAATATCAAGAAGGCTGAGGTATTTAATGCCTATTTAGTTTCAGTCTTCACTAAAAAGGTTAAAGGTGACCAGATATTCAGCATAATTAATGCTAACGATAAGGGGGGAGGAATGCTAGTTAAAATAGAGAAAGAAGTTAAAAATATTTAGATAAGTTAGATATATTCAAGTTGGCAGGGCCTGATGAAGTTCATTCTAGGTTATTTAAGAAACTAGTGGAAGCAATCTCAGGGTATGTCTACACTACTGGATTATTCCGATTTTACATAAACCGGTTTTGTAAAACAGATTGTATTAAGTCGAGTGCACGCGGCCACACTAAGCACATTAAGTCGGCGGTGTGTGTCCATGGTCCGAGGCTAGCGTCTATTTCTGGAGCGTTGCACTGTGGGTAGCTATTCCGTAGCTATCTCATAGTTCCTGCAGTCTCCCCCTCCCCTTGGAATTCTAGGTTGAGATCCCAGTGCCTGATGGGGCAAAAATCATTGTCACGGGTGGTTCTGGGTAAATGTCATTTACAATGGCACAGCAGACGGTACAGAACAACTGATAACTGTCTCTGCTATCATGCAAAGGCAAATGAATGCTGCTGTGTAGCGCTGCAGTACCGCGTCTGTTAGCAACATCCAGTAGATACACGGTGACAGTGAAAAAAAAAAAAGCTAAACGAGCTCCATGGTTGCCGTGCTATGGCGTCTCCCAGGGCAATCTAGGGAAAAAGGGCGCAAAATGATTGTCTGCCGTTGCTTTCCCGGAGTAAGGAATGACTGATGACTCATAGACTCATCGACTCTAGGACTGGAAGGGACCTCGAGAGGTCATCGAGTCCAGTCCCCTGCCCTCATGGCAGGACCAAATACTGTCTAGACCATCCCTAATAGACATTTATCTAACCTACTCTTAAATATCTCCAGAGATGGAGATTCCACAACACTGGAATAGATTGCCTAGGGAAGTTGTGGAATCTCCATCTCTGGAGATATTTAAGAGTAGGTTAGATAAATGTCTATTAGGGATGGTCTAGACAGTATTCGGTCCTGCCATGAGGGCAGGGGACTGGACTCGATGACCTCTCGAGGTCCCTTCCAGTCCTAGAATCTATGAGTCTATGAGTCATCAGTCATTCCTTCCTCCGGGAAAGCAATGGCAGACAATCATTTTGCGCCCTTTTTCCCTAGATTGCCCTGGGAGACGCCATGGCACGGCAACCATGGAGCTCATTCAGCTTTTTTTTTTTTTTTCACTGTCACCGTGTATCTACTGGATGTTGCTAACAGACGCGGTACTGCAGCGCTACACAGCAGCATTCATTTGCCTTTGCATGATAGCAGAGGCGGTTATCAGTTGTTCTGTACCGTCTGCTGTGCCATTGTAAATTGGCAATGAGATGACGGTTATCTGTCGTTCTGTACCGTCTGCTGCTGTGATGGGTGCCCCTGGCTGAGGTCAGCCGGGGGCTCAAAGACAAAAATGGGAATGACTCCCCGAGTCAATCTCTCCTTTATGGTATCTAAAAATAGAGTCAGTCCTGCCTAGAATATGGGGCAAGTGTACCAGAGAACCAGTGTACCAGAGAACCAGAGAGCACAGCCACTCTGTGTCAGATCCCGCAGAAATGATGAGCTGCATGCCATTCACGGGGGGTGCCCCTGCAATAACCCCACCCGTTGCTTCCCTTCTCCCTCAACCTTCCTGGGCTACCATGGCAGTGTCCCCTCCATTTGTGGTGATGAAGTAATAAAGAATGCAGGAATAAGAAACAGTGACTTGTTAGTGAGCTAAAATGAGGGGGAGGCAGCCTCCAGCTGCTATGATAGTCCAGCCAGGACATTAAGCGGTGTGGGGGAGAGGAGCTCAGCATCCCGCTGCTATGATAGTCCAGGCAGTACAGAATCTTTTCTTTACACATGAAAGGGAGGGGGCTGATGGAGCTCAGCCCCCAGTTGCTATGATGAAGATGGTTACCAGCTGTTCTGTACCATCTACTGGGAATGACCAGGAATCATTCCTATTTTTACCCAGGTGCCCCTGGCTGGCCTCACCTTAGGCCAGCCAGGAGCACTCACGGGCTCATGACCAGGATGGCTATCAGTCCTTCTGCACTGTACCGTTTGCCACCGGGGAGGGGAGGAGAGAGGATGCTACTGTTTACTGCTGCAGCACCGTGTCTACCAACAGCATGCAGTATACATAGGGTGACATATAAAAGTCAAGAAACTATTTTTTCCCCTTTTCTGTCATGGAGGGGGAGGGGGCTTAAATTGACAAGATAGACCCTGAACCACCCCGGACAATATGTTTGGCCCTACAGACATTGGGAGCTCAGCCAAGAATGCAAATACTTTTCGGAGACTGCTGGGGACTGTGGGATAGCTGGAGTCCTCGGTACCCCCTCCCTCTCTCCCTCTATGAGCGTCCATTTGATTCTTTGGCTTTCCGTTACGCATGTCATGCAGCACTGTGCTGTGGACTCTGTATCATAGCCTGGAGATTTTTTTAAAATGCTTTGGCATTTCATCTTCTGTAAAGGAGCTCTGATAGAACAGATTTGTCTCCCCATACAGCGGTCAGATCCAGTATCTCCCATACAGTCCATGTTGGAGCTCTTTTTGGATTTGGGACTGCATTGCCACCTGTGCTGATCAGAGCTCCACGCTGGGCAAACAGGAAATGAAATTCAAAAGTTCGCGGGGCTTTTCCTGTCTACCTGGCCACTGCATCCGAGTTCAGATTGCTTTCCAGAGCGGTCACAGTGGAGATAGCGCCCGGAGGCCAATACCGTTGATTTGCGGCCACACTAACCCTAATCCGATATGGTAATACCAATTTTAGCGCTACTCCTTTCGAGGAGGAGTACAGAAACAGATTTAAAGAGCCCTTTATATCGATATAAAGGGCTTCGTTGTGTGGACCGGTACAGCGTTAAATCGGTTTAACGCTGCTAAAATCAATTTAAACGCGTAGTGTAGACCAGGCCTCAGACTTGTTAGTGATTGTCTTTGGGAACTCCTGGAGAACTAGTGAGATCCCAAAAGACTGGAGAAAGGCAAACATAGTACCTAACTTTAAAAAGGACCCGGGGAATTATAGACCAGTCGGCCTAATTTTGATATCCGGAATGATACTGGAACAAATGATTAAGCAATCAGTTTGTAAGTATGTAGAGGATAATAAGGCTGTAAGTAATAGCCAACAAGAATAAATCATGCCAAATCATGATTTTTAATGATTCTTTGACAGAGTTACTGGCGTAGTGGATGGGGGGAAGCTGTAGACATGATTTATCTTGATTTTAGTAAAGCACAGTTCCATGTGAGTTTCTAACAAACAAACTATGGAAATGTGGTCTAGATGAAATGTCTATCAGGTGGGTATAAAACAGGTTGAAAGACCGTGCTCAAAGAATAGTTATAAATAGTTTGCTGTCAAACTAGGGGGAAGTATCTAGTGGGGTCCAGCAGGGGTCTGTCCTGAGTCCAGTCATAATCTGTATTTTCATTAATGACTCAGATAATGGACTGGAGAGTATGCTTATAGAATCTGCAGATGACACCAAGCTGGGAGGCATTGCTGGCACTTTTGAAGACAGGATTGAATTCAATATGACCTTGACAAATTGGAGAATTGGTCTGAAATCGACAAGATGAAATTCCATAAAGACAAGTGCAAAGTACTACATTTGAAGGAAAAATCGAATGCACAGCTACAAAATAATTGGACTAATTGGCTGAGCAATAGTACTATTGAAAAGTATCTGGAGATTATAGTGGATCACAACTTGAATATGAGCCAACAATGTGATGCAGTTGCAAAAAGGATTAATATAATTCTGGGATGTATTAACTGGAGTGTCCTATGTAAGGCATGAGATGTAATTGTCCCACTCTACTTGGGTTAGGGCTCAGCTGGAGTACTATGTCCGGTTCTGGGTGCCACACTTTAAGAAAGACATGGACAAATTGGAGAGAATCCAGAGACAGTAACACAAATAATAAAATGTTTACAAAATCTGACGTATATGAGGAAAGGTTTAAAAAAACTGGGCATGTTGAGTCTTGAGAAAAGAAGAGTGAGGGAGGGGACCTGATAAATAGTCTTCAAATATGCTAAGGGCTGTTATAAAGAGAATGGTGATCAATTGTACTCCATATCCACTGAAGCTATGACAAGCAGTAAAGGGCTTAATCTGTAACAACAGAGATGTAGGTTAGATATTAGGGCAAATTTTCCAATTATGAGGATAGTTAAACTCTGGAACAGGCTTCCAAGGGAGGCTGTGGAATCCCCATCATAGGAGTTTTTTTTAAGAAGAGGTTAGACAAACACCTGTCAGGGATGGTCAAGGTATCTTTAGTCCTGCTTTAGCACAGGGGGCTGGACTAGATGACTTCTCAAAGTCCCTTCCAGCCCTACATTTCTATGATTCTATTAATACCAATCAGACACAAGTGCTGGTGTATATTTGATGTGAATTAGCATGAGTGGATTTGCCAGTAATATGAGTAATGTACGTCTTATAAGAGAGCACACAGAAACACATTGAAACATTAGTGGCATGGAGGCAGCATTGTTCTTTGGATTGGACGTTTTGTTGCATAAAATATTAGTTTTTTTCATAATTATTATGACTGTTCCTGTGGACTATGTCTTTGTCATATAGCAATCTATCCAACTTGTTTAACTACATCGAAAGGTTCATATTAATTTTGCCATTTTCAAATTAGCATGCCTACTTGGTTATATGTTACCCTGTGCAATAACTTTTTAAAGAGGGAGAACTAGATCTACTCCACTGGTATATGAGTTCTTACTATATTTGTTTTTTCTCTGATGTCTTAGGTGCAGTAATGATAAACACTTACAGATAGATTAGGTGGATTGGCCCATGTATAATTAGTTGGAACACTTGATACTGGTCATTTAACATCAAAATACCATTATATATATTCCCCCC
Source organism: Gopherus flavomarginatus (assembly GCF_025201925.1). NCBI lineage: Eukaryota > Metazoa > Chordata > Testudines > Testudinidae > Gopherus > Gopherus flavomarginatus. Next base: position 24,517,395 of record NC_066630.1, on the reverse strand, counting down.
TCTTTTTAATTTGATATCTAATTCAGAGCAAAAGTATTCCATATGTTTACTTGGGATATTTTTTCATTAGGTCTCTCGGATCGGAAAAAGAAATAATCTGAAGTTCAAACAATATTTGGTTATTTTGTTCTTCCATAGAAGAATCTTTAAATCTTGTTGGCTTTTTTAAAATATATACACTTACTTCAAATTTACATCAGTGTTATGGTTCTGTATCTATAAAATGGCTGCTTATCTGATGCATCAAAACTCAAATGTAAGATGTTTCTCCAATATGGTTCACTATATTATTTACAAGGTGATTGTTTTTTTGGAGTATTGGAATTCGTCTTCGGATAGATTTGAAAGCTTTGGGGAAAATAATGACTGTTACTGCACAAACCAATTGGGTAATTGCTTGCACAAATGAATTTATGCACACATGATTGCCCAATGTGCGAACAAGTGTGACAATTGTGTTTGCAAATTAGGCATTCAATTGAATCCATAGAATGATAATACTTAGCTGTTGTATAGCATTTTTCAGGCAAAGATTTGAAAGCATTTTAGAAAAGAGGGCAGTAGAATATCTCACATTTTACAAATGTAAAAAATGAAGCCCAGAAAGTTACTGACGTGGAGCTTGAAAGCTCGTCTCTTTCACAAACAGAAGTTGGGCCAATAAGAGATGTTACCTCACTCGCCTTGTCTCTCTCCTATCCTGGGACCTACATGGGTATGACAACTGCAAACAACAGGCAAGTGGCAGATCCAAGAATCAAACCCAGGTTTCCTGACTTGCAGTCCAGTGCCCCATCCAATATGCATTGCTAGTGTTTATTTTGCACTTCCAGTTGTATTGTACATGTAAATATTTGGAGTGGCACATTTAAAGATGAAAGTCCAGTCTTGCTGCTGTGAGTAAGAAACTGGGGCTAACAAATGGAGATTGCGCCAAGCCTCTTTCCTATGCAGCAATATAAAGGATTAGGGCCTATCTTATAGTGCCCACCTTCTACTGGACCAAGTTTTGTTCTTGCTGAGCCAGCTCCCTGGGGTAACTCTGTCTGAGCTCTGAGTCCAGGGAAGCATTTTCCAGCAGGGTTAATTGTTTTATTTTAAGCTTCCTTTACAAAACAAATAAAAAACACTGCAGATTCTTCCCTTAAAAGTCTGTGCAGGTCAAGTAGTCCCTTCCTCAGGTTCGTCCCTCATAATAGAAACTTCAACAACCCAAAATTTCCTGGCTTTTACCTCAGAGTCTCAGTAATAAAGGACTTCACACAGTCTCCCTTCTGTCCATTTGGTTCCTGGAGCAATTCCTCTCGGCAATAGCTCCAGTTGCAGTCCATTGGGACCACAGTCCATCAGCTTTCTGGAGGGTATTTCCTTCTACCAGGTTAAAGTTGCCAGGTGCCTGGATTTTGACTGGAAAGTCTGATTGAAAGGGGACCTGTAGGGTGTCCGGTCAGAAGTACTGACTAGACACCAAAAGTCCGGTTATTGCCTGCTGGGGTGCCAGAAGAAGGGGGTCACTGCCTGCAAATGCTACTGCCAGCCTGCCCCCTGCCAACTTACCCCAGGGCATGGGGACTGGGTGAGACCATTGTGTGTGTGGGGGTGCTGAGTCATCAACTCACACCAGTCACTTCTCAGTTGGGGTTGCTTCCTACCTGCATCTCGTGGGCAGGCAAGCAGGTTCTGAGTCAGCTCCTAGCCTGGCTCTGCAGGTGGCATGTGAGTCCTGGGGCGTGGAGGAGCAGAGGGGAGAGTGAGTGAGCCAGCGACAAGGGGAGTGAGCAAGCTACAGAGTGGAGGGGTAGTGGGAAGTGAACTGGGGGGAGGCCTGTAGTGTTGGGTTTTAAGGAGTTTTAAAGTTGGTGACTCTACCTCTATTCCATCTCTTGCTGCCTTCTTTTATAAAGGATCAATTCATTAAGTTCTTGCTCTTTTCTCGGGTGTAGCAGGTGGAGCTAATCAGCCAGACAGCTGCAGGCTCTGGCCCCAATTTTTCATATACATTTTCCAGCTGAAAGACCTAACAATATCTTCAAGATAATATTGAGTCTTTCTTCCCCCATCATCATTCTTCCCTCTTGATTCCCTGACAAGAAACATCTTCTTTAACAATCAGGTTCCCAGATTTATATATGCTTACGTAAGCAATGTATGTTAAGGGGATGGTTTCCAACAACATCCGGAGTTTTTTATAGATATGAAGATGCCACAGATTAGTAGATAGTCTAATGCATAGAATTCCTGAATAGGGTTACTTACATACAGGTCAACAGCCAGTATTCTGGGTCTTAGAATTCAACATACTCTTTGTTAATACCATAAGATTCTAAAGAATAGTTGATATATCAATGAATCAAATATACAGAAAGAAAAGGACCAAAAGGGTTAGTGTTTACTAATAGATACTAACACAAAGGAACGGTATCCCTTATATCTTTTTTTTTCTTTGAGAGGTTTAATGATGAAACAAAAGCCAGCCACTGTTTACAGACGACGGCCCCAGTGACCACCCTTTCTGCGAGTGCTGTCAGAGGGGATGAGGGTGACATCCTCAATGTGCCCAGTCTTCTTTCCAGAATGAGCTAGAGCTCTGAGGGCTGACTGGGCACCAGATCCAGGAGTCTTGGTCCTATTCACAGGCAGCGGTGTTGGGATGATGAGAGGTCATTGGCCTAGCTACCAAAGCATCTCCCACTGAAGTAAGCTGAGGAATAGTGGCTTACTCTTTGCTCTCAGTCCTTGTTTCCTAGATAGGGGCTGGGGCTTCAGATTAGATGAAGAAAACCCCCACAGCACCAGTCAGTAAACGATTGTTCCAACAGATCTCTCCAAGTCCTGTAGCTGTTTGGGTGTATTGCTTACTGAATTACAAATCATTTGGAATATAATCCTGTTCTGTGGCTTCCTGTTCTGTAGCGTTAGTCCATTTCTCAGCCTGAACGGCACCACCAGATATAGTAATATTGCCCAGGAAAATAACATATAGAAAAATGTCACATTTGCTATACACCCTAGAGCAACATACCTGGATACTTGGAAGAGTCCTTCAAGGTCCAAAAGTTAACTCTTTCATATGGCAAAGTAAGTCATATAGTACATTTCTGTACTTTTACTCAGATCTACTTAAGGGATTTCTGAATGAGATGCCTGTGTCTCTGTGAAGTCCTGACCAGTAAATCTGGTTTACTGATACATAGGAACAGTAAGCAGATAAAAACACCCGGAAGAGGTAGCGGCCATAAAGCATATGCTGTGAAGGAGCAGCACTCCATAAAATGAACAGTTTCAAAGAATAATCCAAATGTGCAGCTAGCCAGATGTTCCGAATTATGACTAAAACTGTAGCACTTGAAACATGCATGCTTAACCCATATGAAAAGTATCAGTATGACTTCTTGGTTTCATGGGAGAACAGTATCTGTGACCAACAAAAAGTAAAACATTAAATGACAGGATGTCAGATGGCAATCTAGATTTGTATAAAAAATCCCAATATATTTGGAGAACTAGATTATGTAAAAGCTCCTCATTGTGGGGTTTTTTCATCAGCACTCTTCTCTTGTTTAAAATGAAGTGCAGTGAAATCCCATTGTATCCATTACCTGCTTTGTTAAACATACCATTAAAGGCTAGCATTGCCTTTCTGCACATCTCTGTTAGACATTAACTAGCTAAACATGACATAAAATATTTTAATGCTTCTGTGAATTAGAAGTGTCTAGCAAAGACTGACCCCCAGCTGGCGATCTTTTGAATTATACCAGAGCCCTAAAATGTTCTCTTTAATTATCATATAATACAGGCAATTTAGCTGTGCAAATCCCCTCCTACCCCCGAAAAAAAACTGACAACTCAGCAAAAGAAAACCACCATATTTCTAGGCTATAAGTAATGTTGTGCAGTGCTCTTATGTTTTCCCTTCATAGCCATACTGAGTAACATAAATATTACCCATGTCTTGGCTGGATCTCATGTGGAGAGTGACTATAAATAACATGGAGAATGGCATCTTAATGACTTTCATACCCAGATGGAAAAAAGGAGTGTATAATATTATTTCAAGTCATGCCAGCTTAGTTAAAAAGTTTGGGGCCAGATCTTTAGCCCCACTCAGTCTGTTTTGAGCTACTTCTTTCCACCTCCTCCCTTCTGCTCCCTTGGCTTTCCTCCCTTGGTTCCATATAGCTTCTTGGGTGGAGGCTGAAGAGTCCTCATACAAGAGGAATTCAGATGAGGGACCCTCCCTAACTGGAGAGCTATGAAGAAAGTGGCAGTTACCTCCTCCTCTTGTTACTACCTGTTGAACTACACTCTGTCAATGAAGCACAGTGGTGCACCAGTCCTCCGGTGTCCAGCACCAGCTGCTTAAAAACTAGGGCTCTGGGGCTGAGAATCTCACCATGTTAGTTATTTGTCATGTCTTCTACCTCTGGTGCCAATGCTTTTGGGGTGTGGGGTTCTCACCAGGTCAGGCCCTGACAGTGCTGGAAGGTGCGGACCCAGATGTGAGCATCAGGGTCCTGTGTGGGTGACCTCCCAGAACTGGAACCCTGAAACTGAAGGTGCCAGTGTCCAAATGTTGGAGGGAAGAGACTATATCGTCCTGGGCTGGCGGCACAGAGGGGTGGGCGGGAGGACGTGGACAGGACTACAGCACTTGTATGATATGCATACTGGTACGTAGCAGGCACTGTTGAACTATTTGGGCAATGCATAAGCTGGGAATATGAGCCAATAATCTAAGCAAGTAATTGATGATTAGAGTAAAAAAGTTGGACAGCGAAGAGGTGGTATCCCCAATTCCAGGGGCATTAAAGCTTCCTAAAGGATTTTAGTTTTAAATAGCTTCAGGCTTCAAGCACTGTTCAGAAAAGAGATTGATCTGATGAAATTTCACCACCCTGAGAAGGACATTTAGATGCTTTCATTCACTGTGCTATTTACTATGCACTGCTGTTAGAGGGCACATAATAAAGTGTTTGCTGTGCTGCACCTCACTCCTTGAACGTTTTGTTGCTGTAAATTGTGTTCTTCGCCTTTGTCTCAGTGCTGCCAACACATAATTTTAATGCTGGCGTTTTGAAAGTGTGCGGTCTGCTCTCTCAGGCTCATTGTGCAGACACAACCAGCACTGCGGCTCATTCATCATTCACACTTTTCATAGAAAGAGACTGCTTTGGTGCTGTGATTTCCCAATGCTATATACTAAAGCAATGGACATTAGCATTTAGCATCGGGAACATTGGATCTGCCAGTGCTAAAGGGCTACCTCCTTTTCTCTTATGAAACTATTATTTTTCAGATAACCAGAGTCAAAAATTCAGCAGAAAGGTATTTCTTATTAAATAAGTAACTTCACTATAGCTATTAATGGGACTCTTGAGTAGACGCATGCCACTTTCAGAAAACCTGTCTATTCTGAACGGAGTTACACGAGCACACTTTTCTATTCTTTCTAAAACAAGATGGGTCTAAACTACAACACTAGATACAAATATGCCTGGACTTTAGGGGTGTTTGGACTTTACAGACTGGGGACTGATTGGCTAAGCAGCAGTTCTGCAGATAAGGACCTGGGGATTACAGTAGATGAGAAGCTGGATGTGAGTCAGCAGCATGCCCTTGTTGCCAAGAAGGCTAATGGCATATTGGGCTGCATTTGTAGGAGCACTGCCAGCAGATTGAGGGAAGTGATTATTGCTCTCTATTCAGCACTGGTGAGGCTACATCTGGAGTATTGCATCCAGTTTTGGGCCCCCGACTACAAAAAGGATATGGACAAATTGGAGAGAGTCCAGCGGAGGGCAACGAAAATGATTAAGGGGCTGGGGCACATGATTTATGAGGAGAGGCTGAGGGAACGGGGCTTATTTAGTCTGCAGAAGAGAAGAGTGAAGCGGGATTTGATAGCAGCCTTCAACTTCCTGAAGGGGGGTTCCAAAGAGGATGAAACTTGGCTGTTCTCAGGATGGCAGATGACAGAACAAGGAGAAATGGTCTCAAGTTGCAGTATGAGGGGGTCTAGGTTGGATATTAGGAAAAACTGTTTCACTAAGAGGGTGGTGAAGGACTGGAATGCATTACCTGGGGAGGTGGTGAAATCTCCATCCTTAGTAAGGTGACCAGACAGCAAGTGTGAAAAATCGGGATGGGGTAGGAAGTAATAGGAGCCTATATAAGAAAAAGACCCCCAAATCAGGATTGGTCCCTGTAAAATTGGGACACCTGGTCACCCTAATCCTTACAGGTTTTTAAGGCCCAGCTTGACAAAGCCCTGGCCAGGTATGATTTAGTTGGGGTTGGTCCTGCTTTGACCAGGGAGGTTGGACTTGATGACCTCCTGAGGTCTCTTCCAACCCTAATCTTCTGATTCTGCAATCTGATGCTGGAGTCCTGCTGTGAGCAAAATAGATTTCATTGGAAGTGATGAGTACATAGGTCTATAAATATTAGACCTGAATAACCCACATTTCCAGGTGTTTTTCAGCATCTTATTAATGGCTTTTGGCATGTTTTTGCCAGGTGGCTGCCCTGGAGCTGAGAGAGAGGCAGAAAAACATATTCACAAAATTTCATGCAAAAATATCATTTATCAACATTTGTGGATGCAGAAATGTTGCTTTATGAAATTTCTGTCAAATGGCCATTTTCACATGTGAAATTTAGAAGCGAGAGACAATCTGTGGCACCAGTGTCTATTACACGCCATAATGCACTAAACCTGCATGACAGGAAAAGTTCTGCCTCCCTGCATGATGCAGGTAAAATGACTATGGAGGATGGAAATGAGAGACTGCGTCCATCTGGCAAAGGAGGTCTAGCTATATTGCTAGGGAACCAATAAAGCCATAGGAAGAGAGATGACTTGGTGGGCTGGAGAAGAGAGAAATACAGGGCCCATCTAACTGAATGAGAAAGGGAGAGGGAGCATGTTTGGTACAAGGGTGTAGTAGGCTCCGGTGCTGTGGAAAGGAGAGAAATGAAGGGAACTGAGGTGGAGTGGAGTGGATCAAAGAATTGAACATGGCATTACTAAGCAGGATGTGAGAGTGCAGAGAGAACAGAGAATAAAGGGAAAAAAAGAATGGAGCCAGGGATTGAATGGGGGAGGGGGGATATAGAGGGACCTCATATGGGAGGTAACAAAGGGAGGAAGAAAGTGGAGCTTGTTGAGGGGAAATGTGACAGAGCAGGAGAAAGTGGGAAGGGGACGTTCATAAAAAGAAAGAGCAGTGTACCTCTTCAAAGGAAGTAAAAGGCAAACAAAGATGTGTAGATGGAAAGAAGGGACTATCTAGCTCGAGAATGAGAAGAGAAAATTAGTTATTGATTCACTATTCATTGCTGAAATAGCACTAGTACCCAAAATGCAGTAGGTGGTTGCCTAATACAAAGCAAAATAGAGGGCCAGAGGAGTAGAATGGAAAAAGAAAAGAGAGGCAAGAAAAATATAAATGTGGTCAGTGGAATATAGTTAATGTATACTTTCCCTGCATTTAATTGCATTTTCATGGTATCCCACAGCCTGTACATCAGGGAGACAGAGGGTGGGAGAATCCTGCTGATGTGGGAATATACAGGAACATAACTCCTTTCACACTGGAATAAACTTTCAGATACTAAACATTTCCATCTCTCTGCCATTCAGCAGTTGTCCGTAACCTTCACGCTTCATGTAATTACTAAAATGATGAACTGCAAATGAAATGATGAAAATTTCATCCACTTCAGAAATCTCTGCTGAATATTCCCTTTGCTGGGCTAAGAGGGTCATTCAGTGCATTGCCAATAACAGAAAGGTTTTTGAAATTACAATAGTGCAATAGCACCTAGAGGCCCCAATTGGTGACCAGATCCCCATTGTGCTCGGTGCTGTACAATCACACAGTAAAAAATCAGTCCCTGTCTCAGAGAACTCTCAACAGGCAGATGGCACAACCTGGCCAGGTAATTAGGGGCACAAAGGCCGCTGTGGGCCAGTGCAGAAAGTGGTTCATAGTTGGTCCATTGATTCATCCCACCTATCAGAAATGACAAGCCTGAGTGGGAGGCTCACCACCTAGAGGGGAACAGGACAAAGGGAGGAAGTGGGCTTTAGAGGCTGGGTACCCGGAGAGAAAAGATTATTTGTTTTTCAACTGCCTGGAAAAAACTGGGTTCAGGGGGGTTTAAGAACTCAGGAGCCCGTGTCCAGAAGAGAGAGGAGCAGTGAGGCTTCCCTGAAGGAACCAGATTTTACAGTCTGTTCATCTGCTTGGTCAAGGCTGGTCCAGGTTTCCCTGAGGTAAGAGAAAGCCTTGGCACCTGCTACTCTCTGCTTTATCCCTTCTGATTTGAGTTCACAAACTGCTTGAAAGCCTTATGAATGGGAGAGGCTCTCCATGCCTCCCTGAAGGAAAGGGAAGCTCTAGAAATAGCCCAGAGAGGGTGTGTCATTTGGTCCCTCTGGAATGACCTCACTCCATGCCCATGTAAGGGCTCGGCTACATGGTAGGATCATGTGGACTGTTGGGGTGTGAGTTCTAAGGCTAAGTCTAGGCTGTGAGCCAGGGGTTGTGATTCCCTTGCTTATGTACACAAACTCACACTAGATCTCGTGGAGCAAGCACTAGTATAAATTACAGCGTAGCTGCAGTAGCACAAATAGCAGCAGTGGAGACGTGACGGAGCTGTGCCACGTACAAACTTGCCTGAAACTGGTGGGTATTTATTTGGCACAGCTCAGCCGTCGCTGCAGTTCTGCTGCCACTACCTGTGCTACTATGGTTATGCTCTATTCATGCTGGTGCTAGCTCGATGAAAGCTAGCGTGAGTATGTGTACACGAGCAGGACAATCACACTTCTAGCTTCTAGTGTAGATTAGCCCTAATGTGCACTAGTGCAATGTGTTAACTGGTCCATGTAGACCCTGTTGATGTGCTTTAGCATAGTGCTGCTTGAAACAGTACTACTTTAAAGTGCAATGGGCAACTTTTTTGAGCATCAGCAGGGTGCACCGAGTCAGTTAATGCACAGAACTTCAGTGCGTGTTAGAAATCACCTCCCTCTAGTCCACATTGTCCCACTGTGTAGACAAGCCCTTGATCTGTTGTTGGATTATTACTCTGATTAAAGAGATTTTTCCCCGCCCTCCCAAAACTTGCTTTTTGGTGAGTCCTGCTGTGGCCACTTGGCCCTCCTCCCATTTTGACTCCCACACAGACACATGTTAAAGTGGCTGAATTTCAGAGGTGCTGAGCACCTGCAGCTTCCATTGACCTCAGTGGCATCATGGACTTTTTGCACCTCTGAAGATCAAGCCAAATGTCTCCCTAGGTATCTCAGCTTGGCTTTGGCTTTAAATCACTCAAGGTTGAAAGATTGGGTTTGTTCTCCCTGCACTGAAATGCTCCTTATGATTCTAGCTAAGGGAATGTAACGGGATTTAGTTGTGTTTGAGTGCCAGGTTACCTTAGGTTTCTGGATAGTACGATTGGTTTCTTGGTGCTTTGAGTTTAGAGAACATAGACCCTAAACAAATCTCTAAGGAGGGATCTGATGCCAGCCTCTGCTAAGCAGGGTGTGCACAGCACTGATTATGAGGTTATTTTGATTTTGCTGACTTTTGTATCTTATTGTCCAGATTTACATACAGAGAAATAGTCAGCTATAGCCTGTCTAGACTGAGAACAACTGTGAAACTCCAGCTTCAGTACATTGTACAAACAGGGCCGGTGCTACCATTTAGGCAGCCTAGGCAATCGCCTAGGGCGCTAGGATTATTCAGGGGGCGGCATTTTGCCGGGGGGGTGGCAGGCGGCTCCAGTTGACCTGCCGCAGTCATGCCTGCAGAGGGTCCGTGGTCCACGGCTCCGGTGGAGCTGCCGCAGTCATGCCTGCGGATGGTCGGCTGCTCACGCTGCTCCTGTGGACTGCCTGCAGGCATGCCTGTGGCAGCTCCACCGGAGCCACGGACCAACAGACTCTCCGCAGGAATGACTGCTCCACCGGAGCCGCGGGATCAGCACGGGGGGCGGCGAAATGGCCGTGTGCCTAGGGCGCGAGAAACCCCAGCGCCGGTCCTGTGTACAAATATGATTATTTTTCCAAATTCATTGATGTCAGGGAGACCCAGTGTAAGAAGGTTTCTACTGTGAAGAGAATAAATAATCCGAGAGAACACTTTGACTAGTGGTGTATGACATAGCGGTTCCGCCAGATGTCGAACAAAGCCTGCCAAATCACTGTGACAGGGGAAATGCAAAACAAAGACCCATGCAGCCAAAAGTCTAATAGTATAATGTTGTTTGGCCACATGGAGTCTTATGGAGCTAGAGAATTAGCAATTGTATACCTTTCTTCTATTTTATCTCAAATGGATATTGGAACAAAAGTAGAGGATGTAGTACCTCTGTCAAAACTAAAATGTGACAACTCTTTGAATCTGTCCAGATGATTTTAACAGAATATTATTGAAAAATATATTTAAAATTACATTTGGGGAAGTGGAAACTTTGCTCAATGAAATTTAATTCTTCATACAATCTTTCCAACATAGAGACTGTTGATCATACGCACTTAACCAGAAAGCTGCCTTACAATCAATTCTACCTTGTATTTTGCTGTGACCTTTCCCAGACCTGAAGAAGAGCTCCTTCACTCTCACCATCAGAAGTTGGTTCAATAAAAGATATTACCTCACCCACCTGAATTAACAAAAATTAGTTAAAAAACAAAAACTCTTGCAAGCTGGAAGGACAAGTGTAGAAAATATTTTGTCAGAGAGATGCATTCTCCTAAAGTACCATATTCTGGGCCTTTTTACCATGAGATTGACCTCTCCAGAGTGGAAAGTTCTTGTGATGTTTCACCATCTTGCTGCATTTGCTTATAAAATTGAAAGTGCATTGTATCTCTCAAATGTCAGATCAAATCTGGCAAGTGACTGTTCATGTTCTTCAAATTTTAAACAGGGAATGTCCATAAAAAGGGAGAGAATTCATGTCTGTTTTAATTTACCACAAATAGCACCAGTTTGAGGTATAATTGGTGCATAAAAGGCCAAATTCTTCACTGGTTTACATCTTGTGCAACTCTGATGACTTAACTGGCATTACAAAGAGGTACAAGCAATTTTTACTATCTTGTCAATGTTGCTGTCAGAATGGGGTTTATGGGTTTTCACTCCAGGTCCCCATCCAACTTTGTGGTTGTACTTTTGGGTTTTGAAGTGGTACACATTAATTGAGATTTTTGGCTCCACATCAGTAGTCAATATTTCTACTTCACTTACAGACATTTTAACAGGACCCCAGAGTATTATTTAATCCAAAATTCTTATTTAAATGGACTACAATATAAATAAAATTAACAGGTAAAGTATAGAAGTGCAGTATTTTTCATTTGGACAGTTACTTTTCTTTATACAAACTCAAGTTGAGAAGTTATTTAATGTAAACTAACACATCTGCTCCAAGTTACTTGAGTGTAAATCTGGAGTAGCTCCAATGACTAGTGTGGAGTTATCCCAGATTTACACTGATTAACTGAAAATAAAATTTAGCCCATACATAATCTGCCTTAGACGTAGTAGGATAATTGTGTGTACATAAGACATTGTTGAAAAGAGGTATTTCCTTCTGCTTATATTTTAACATTAACTTTTGCTATGGTGTGAGACTCTGGATTCTTTTAGACATAAAAAGCCATTATTTGTCATCTGTGAAATTAAACTTAAAGCATCTATTGTTTGTCATGTTCAATTTTCCATTTGGTTAGTTCATTTTACCTGAAATATGTTTTCCTTCAATATTGAAGAGGCAATGCTTATGTCATTGTAGTGTATCATTCAGTTGTGTTATAGGGTGACCAGGCGTCCCGATTTTATAGGGACAGTCCCGATTTTTGGGTCTTTATCTTATATAGGCTCCTATTACCCCCATCCCGATTTTTCACGTTTGCTGTCCGGTCACCCTAGTTGTGTATGTTGTGGAATCCTTTTTTCTGTATTGCAATTTGGCTGTCTCTATTTTAAAATGGGAGATTTTTATGTACACGTTTTAGTTCCTTAGCTATTGGTATGAAATTCCTTGTTTGTTTTTTTTCCTCAGAACAAACTGAAGCCTCTTTAGACCTGCAGCTGAATTGATAACACCCAGTAATCAAATGGAGCTATTGACTTATGCTGCAGTCCTAGTTTCATTCTGAAATTACAGATGGCACATATTAAAGCTATATTGCGATAAAAAATGATTAAGGACATTTGTTGCTTAGAGCTTTTTTAGTTAGCTTTGACAAATGGTTCAATCGTCTCTTTTCAATAATGACAGTATGCATGAGAAAGTAAAGCATTTTAAGATCACTTATAGTGAATTATATAAGTGATGGCTGTTGAGCCATTAATCAAGTAGGAAATGTTAGAAGTCACTGAAGCAATATCTCTAGGATGGTGTTCTGTCTCCTACTATTTTTATGTGTGTTGTGATAAATGGGATTTTTGTAACAATGATTGATTGGTCTAGTTCAGTTTTGGTTATGAGAGTCACAGGGTTTCTTTTACGTTCAGGTAAGAAATCAAAGTCAGTTTCCCCAGTAGAGGACACTGTGCTTCTGCAGTTAGCTGTTTTGTTTTTTATTTTGCCAAAGAGCTCTGGAAATAAATCAAGTAAGATATGATTTTGTACTTGGTATTCTGTATGGACACCATGACTGACATTGCAATTATAGGTTTTTGCATTGTTTATGCTTCTCCAAAAGCATATCTGAGTGCTTTGAACCATTGGCTGAAAAGATCTTTGCTAGGTTTCATTACAATGCATAATTGTATTTACCCTTTAAGGCCTCCAAGTGTATTTGTGCTTTTCACAGCTCTAGCTCTGTGCACTTTATTCCTAATTAAATAGTGACTGAATGAAAAAACACCAAATCATTTTTCTAAAGAGTGATTTAGCATAGTTTTTGAGCATCTAGATAAAAGCATCCAACATTCTGTTCCTTCACATTTTTTACATTCCATTCAGGGATAATGCTTGACTTTTGGCTGCCTTAAATAAAAACGTGTTTTTTTCTAGAGAAATAAGAATTGTACCAGTAATCCTATTTATGACTACTAGTTTCCTTGATCCTGAACACCTCTATGGATTTCTTAAACAATATGGTAGAGTATATTCCTCTTTAATCTATTTTATGTGGAAAGCACTCAAATACTATGATGACATACGGCAGCACAAAACCCCAAGATAAGATATACTGTTTTAAAATGTCCTCAGAAGGTGTAAATTGGTGTAGCTCCATTGACTTCAGTACAGCCAGGTTACCACACATGAGCTGAAGATCTGGCCCTAATATTAACCTTCCATTCAGATATTTAGCAAAGGTATTTTCATAGTGAAATGCAGTGGCATCTGCTGAGTAGAATAGTACAGAATTAAATATGAATAGCAACTGGATGTTGAAAATAATTCATCCCTAATGCTGAGTAATTTTTCCGTAACTGAAATGTTCCTGGTAGCATATTCACCAAGGTGTAGTTTTAATCATCCCGATTTTTTATTCACAAATGTACAAACAGCTAGATCGCTGTGACTGCTGCTGCCAAAGCACAGAGCAATTATAAGCAACATATTAGGAAAATAATGAAGACAATGAGGGTTCCTTGTACAAGAAAGAAGTAAGATGAGAAGTCAAATTCACTGAGTTCTTTGACATGCTGCCATGAATTAGCTCCACATAACTATAGAATTCTAGGATAAAATAGACGATGCTAAAAATTATAGTATTCTTTAATAGATTTCAGAGTGCTTTCAAAGCAAAGCTGGTATCATAATCTCCATTTACAGGTGGAGAAGTGGAAGCAGAGTGGTGAAATGACTTGCCCAAGGAAGGTCACTCAGCAGATCAGTGCAAGAACCAGGAATAGTGCCCAGGTCTCCTGACTCCTAAACTTGTGCCCTATTCCATGGATCACGCTTCCTCCCTTATTATGCTGAGGTACAAAGTTAAAAATTTAAAATAAAGTGGCCTAAGGATTTCCTTATTTGGGTAGTTAGTGCCTCTAAATCAAACTTCCTACCACCAACACCATAGATCTAAAAATATCTTCTCATCCCCTTCCAAACTCCACATAGTGATGAACCACTTTTAGAAGCTGCTACTCTTGGAAATTTGCCGTAGTTTACCCTCAACCCTCATTTTTTGCCCTTCTTGAGTCCAAAATACCACAAAAATACTGCTTTAGACTTGTGCACTCCATGTTTGGGCAAAAACTCCCACTGAAGTTCAGTTGACTTAAATGGGAAATTTTTTATTTAGTGCTGGATTGGACCCCAATAGCACTTGCTGGCCTACTAGAAGAAGGTAATATAAGGATTGGTATCATGTAACTAACGTGGGCATAGCTGTACAAATAAGATTCGTAATGCTAGTGTGAAAGGGACTATGCTGAATGCTGTTAAGATTCTGAGCATGTCCAGTGTGAAATAAATATTTCCAGAATCATGAGCACAGTTATTCATGTGAGTGCTCAAGCAGTTATTTAAAAAAAAAAAAAAAAAAAAAAAAAGGGCTGTAGATTCTCCCTTACAGATCAGGTTCCTCTGAGTATATTAAATACTACAGACAGTACTAGGAATCTCACTAGAAGTTATTTGCTTGTGAGATTTCCACCCAATTCTTCATATTCAGGAGGTTCAGATAAGGTCTGGTAGAGCATCCAAACTCTAAGTTTTTTGAAGTTTGCCTATTTTTATTATCATTTATTTAGACCCAAAATGTTTGAGTGTCTCCCAAGCATAAAGACAGTCTCTGCCCTGAAGAGGGTATAGTCTAAAATAAGGTTAGGTGGGATAGGCAAATAAGCCTGGCCCTTTTAGCAATGCTCTGGTTTGCCATCATGACATGACACATCTTTCAATAATTTATCTAAGGACCACCCACTGGAACCCAGATTTTGACAGTTACTGCAATAAATAACTGTAGGCTGCAAATGCTGCTTATCTGATTTTTATCTAGTGTAAGAAAGAAATCCTAATATAAAACTAATTACGTCCAGGCGGAGAGATAACCTGAAGTGTGTCAGGTAAAGACATACCTTTAAAATATATAAAAGGTAATTATGTGCAGATCATAGCCCATTATATAATGCCATCTCACGACTGTGTGCTTGACTGTCACTTGAGTGCACAAAGCACTATCTGCTGACTATCATGTGAAAGGCAGTCTTTCTCCATTATAGCCAATAAAGTGAATCTTTACTATAGAGCACTTAAGTTAATAGGACCTTATGACACTGTTTAAATCTTTCAGTGAAACAAAAATGATATAAATTAAATAGAACTGCCTGTACTTTTACACAGATTATATACTGTAGATATACTTGCTACATCCGTTGATATAAGGTATTCAAGCTTTTAAGTTAAAGGTTATTAGAAAAATTAAATTCAGTGAAAGATAGACTGATGAATCCAGCCTAGAATCACATGTCATTTTTTTCAAAAGTTATAGAACACTAGATTTCATGGAGGATGATTGATTAGCAGCTTCTCAGACACTCCTTTATCTCATAGTACCCCCAAAATGTACCCCAGCCTTGACCTGTAGGCAACCACTTTAAGGATGTAAGAGATTTATTTAGAGGGCTGTGCATAGAAAGGTAATTCTGTTTCATGGAGGATTTCAATGTTTTGAAATTTGGTTTCATTCCTCCTGCCACCCGAAATTTCAAAATTCTCTGTGAAAGGCAGTGGAGCCCCTGTTCTGAGCTGTCCACCTAGTGGACTCCTTGGAGCCACAGACTGGGGAAGGCCTGTGGTCCCCAAGGCTGAGGCAGTCCAGCAGGCAGGCTGGAACCCTGGCAGGTATTGAAATCTGCCTGGCAGGCAGGGTTCCACTGGAGCTTCATAGAACTCAAACCATCTCTGCTAAATGTTTCTATTTTGACAGATCAACAGCTTCCAGTGAGAAAATGTTTGTCAGAATTTTTCTGACCAGTTCTACTAAGTTGCCTTTGGCTAAGATGCCAACAAAGTGTATACACTGGTTCATTAGTGACAGGACTGAGACTACCAGTTCATTTCACATAGTCCACATATTAATCTTTACATGGTAACGATTTTTGCCCTGTGACAACTTCTCTTGCTGTGCTTGGCATTCTGAGGCCGAGTCTTTGGCAGGAGAGGGCAGGACCAGGCTATAATGCTCTCTGGAAATTCTGGTTCATAGAATGGCCTCTTAGGCACTGTTCTCAAACAGTGAACTTTAGAGGAGCCCTAAGGCTGTGTGATGTCCTGGTTCTTAAAGCCAGGCCTGGGAGTCCCCAGAAAGCCGCCACATCCTGGCCTCCGCGCATTGTCTGTTGAAACCTGGTTGGCTGAGAAGATTCTGGGGCTATAACCCCAGCCAAGGCACCACCCATGGGAGCTCTGATTGGAGGATTGCCCAACCCTGTTCCTTTTTCCTACTCTGCTTCTGGCTCCTGCTTCACCCCAGCTTTCGCTCCTGTTTGCACTGTGCTCCTGGTCCTTGCTTGATCCTGGCCTGTACTCCTGCCCTTACCTTGTCTCCAGTCTCAGTTACCGGTCCTGGGTCCAACCTAGCCTCTGACTTCTGACCCTTGGCTCTGGCATTTGGTATATTACCTCAGCTTTGACCCTTAGCTTTGATTCCTGATTCTGACTCTGGCTTGACCGCTGACTCTGGTAACTGGCAGTTGACTCTGGTGCTGACCCGTGGCTTCATTCCCTAACCTGGATGCCAGTTCCACCTCCTAGACCTGACTCCTGCTTTGGCTACTAGGCCAGACTGTCTACATCCTGGGCCATTACAACCTGCTCTAACTTGTGCCAAGGGGATGGTTCAGACCCAGCAGCTTCCAGGTTTGGAGGCGAGGGGGGAGAGAAAATTGAATAAAAGTCATCTGTGTCCCCTCACCCCCTGCCAGCTGTACTGAGTACTGTTCTGTCACACTAGGGTTCTGGCTCAATAGTTTTTGCTTTGTGGCCATAATTTCTGAATTGAAACATTTAGCACCAACCTAATATTATGCTTTCCTATTTTGTACGAGTGTATATATTTTTAAAATATTGTTTGATCATAAAGTATATTGATCTTGCATTATGTAGAATGTAATACATTCACATCGGAATCAAACAGAACACTTGCAATTTTCATCCAAGTACTCTAGTAGTGAACATCAGCTTTAACAATTTTTCATCTGAAAGATAGTTAAATGCTTGAAACTGAGTTTTCATGTTTCACATATCAAATCATAAAGAGCTTCCTGATAAATATTTGAATTATAACCTTGTATTACAATTTTCCCACACAACTAGTGTAGTTGAAATGAAACATTTTGATAATTTCCCATGAAAATTTTAATGAAATAGATGTTCCCGCAAAAAGTATTGATTTTTTGAAATGTGCATGTACAAATGGAAACATTTTGACATGCTCTTGTGGCTACTGAGTTCTAGAGTTACACTGGGATCATATTAGCTCTAAAGCAGAAATACTGATCTTAGAGGAAATATTCAGTGGAATATTTGAAACAATCTCAATTGATTTTAGAATTGTATTTTAATTGTGTGTGTGTGTATACCATAATATAGACATCTGCTGCAAGTGCCACATTTAATGTTTCACGTAGGAGGAACATCATGGCTTTATTTGGTTGTTAGCATCTGGAGTCATGTTAATCAAAATTCACTAAAGGGGCTTTCTAAAAGAAACAAATATGCAGAACAACATATCTAGGATCCCACAGTTCGTTGCAGTTGTGTTGCACAGTTGAACATATTTGTTGCAATTATTGCTTTGACCTGGGGAAGGAAATCAGGCTAGTTTGATTACCTGGGGAATCTGCCACAAGCTGCTCAGAGGTTTGAACACCAGTCCAGGAAGAATGAGTGAAAGGCAAGCCATTGAGCCAACAGACCTTGAGCGGAGCCTAGCCTTAATCATCAGAGATACAGAGAATGGGAGTTTGGCTGAATTCCAAAAGACCATTTGCTGTCAGAACTCTGGTTTGTTACAGTCTCTAGTGAGACCGTATGCTTGGCAAGCTTTTTTTTTTATTATTATTATTATCATCTAATGTTAGCTTGCCTGCCAGGTGAATCTTCTCAGCTTCTCACATCTGTAATTATGATTTAGTCTAAAAGAAGCTTAAATCAGCACAGGTTTTTATCCCAAATGAAATCCCCCAGAACCCTGCTAAATATGGCTGGCATAGTAGAAAGCTCTGCAGTGCTACTGAATTTATCAGCGGGAGAGTGGCACAATCTTGTGCTCCTACAAATTCCTTATAGACAAACAGAGGCTAGGGACACCGTTCCTTACCCATCCTGGCTAATAGCCATTTATGGACTTAACCACCATGAATTTATCCAGTTCTCTTTTAAATGCTGTTATAGTCCTAGCCTTCACAAATTAGCCCCCATCATATTATATGTATAGTTGGGGTTATTTTTTCCAGTGTGCATTACTTTACATTTATCCACATTAAATTTCATTTGCCATTTTGTTGCCCAATCACTTAGTTTTGTAAGATCTTTTTGAAGTTCTTCATAGTCTGCTTTGGTCTTAACTATCTTGAGCAGTTTAGTATCATCTGCAAACTTTGCCACCTCACTTTTTACCCCTTTCTTGAGATCATTTATGAATAAGTTGAATATGATTGGTCCTAGGACTTACCCTTGGGGAACATCACTAATTACCCCTCTCCTTTCTGATAATTTACCATTAATTCCTACCCGTTGTTCCCTGGCTTTTAACCAGTTCTCAATCCATGAAAGGACCATCCCTTTTATCCCATGACAATTTAATTTACATAAGAGCCTTTGGTGAGGGACCTTGTCAAAGGCTTTCTGGAAATCTAAGTACACTATGTCCACTTGATCCCCCTATCCACATGTTTGTTGACCCCTTCAAAGAACTCTAATAGATTAGTAAGACACAATTTCCCTTTAGAGAAACCATGTTGACTTTTGCCCAACAATTTATGTTCTTCTACGTGTCTGACAATTTTATTCTTTACTATTGTTTCGACTAATTTGCCCAGTACAGACGTTAGGCTTACCAGTCTGTAATTGCTAAGATCACCTCTAGAGCCCTTTTAAAATATTGGCGTTACATTAGCTTTCTTCCAGTCGTTGGGTACAGAAGCCGATTTAAAGGACAGGTTACAAACCCTAGTTAATAGTTCCGCAATTTCACATGTGTCTGAGGTATCTCAAATTGGGCACCCAAAATTAATGGATATTATTTATCATAATTTCTCTGTGCCTCAGCCCCCTTATGTAAAATGGAGATAATACCACTCTCTCATCTCACAGGGGTTTAATCAAGATTAATGTTATGAAGGTCTCAGATACTATAGGGATGGGTGCCACAGAAAAGCCCATGAGGAAATTAATAATTTTGTCTTCATAGTAGGGTTTGCGGAGTGAGAAGTTGTATGGCCACACATTGAATCATAAACTCATAGAAATGTAGGACTGGAAGGGACCTCGATAGGTCTAGTCCAGTCCCCTGCACTGAGGCAGGGCTAAGCAGTATTTAGATCATCTCTGACAGGTGTTTGTCTAACCTGTTCTTAAAAACCTCCTAAAAATGGAGATTCCACAACTTTCCTAGCAATTTGTTCCAGTACTTAACTATTCTACAGTTTGGAAGTTTTTCCTAATATCTAACTTAAATCTCCCTTGCTGCAATTTAAGCCCATTACTTCTTGTCCTGTTCTTTGTGGATAAAGAGAACAATTTACCAACTTCCTGTTTAGAAAAACATTTTATGTACTTCATAACTGCTATCATGTCCCCCCTTAGTCTTCTCTTCTCCAGATTAAACAAAACCAGTTTATTCAATCTTTCCTCATAGGTCATGTTGTCTAGACATTTAATCATTTTTGTTGCTCTCTTCTGGACTTTCTCCAGTTTGTCCAGATCTTAAGCGAAGCGTGATTCCCAGAACTGGACACACTACTTCAGTTCAGGCCTTCTTAGTGCTGAAGAGTGGAAGAATTACTTCTTGTAACAATGAGGATAAAACAAAAATATTGAATAGAGGCTCATTAATTGAGCACTGTCCATTCTGTGCACTGAATGAAGCAGAGGTTTTGTGGAAAAAATAGTATGTGATCATGTAGTTTAAGACAGGGCATATGTATAAGGGGGACAAATTAAAGTTGTATAGGCTAAAACCAAACTGTCAAAAATTGATAATTGGTATGCAGGTCACAGCTAATTATTTTGTTAATTTGCGGTATTAAAATAGATACTTCTAATTTTGTAATTGGTTCCAAAATGGAAGGAACAATGAATGATCTCAGACAAAGCAGGTTTTAGGTAGAATAAATTGAATAGTGGGTAGCAAAAGCTAGATGAATGTAAAATAAGTATTCTTCAGAAAAGAATGCAATATTTCCCATATGGAAAGCTGCTGCAGGATAACACGCTTAACCCTTGTGTATGTAGGAAACTGGGTTTTATAATACAGTGCTAGAGGAATATATCTCACACCCCTCACTGTTTTAATAAAAAAAGGCATTAACTGAAGACACCTAGTTGGGTAAATCATCTACACATTGCCCTGTCTGTATAACTCAGCTAGGCATTGGGTGGTTCTGTAAGAGGAAGAAGGAAAATAATCTAATTTTCTGTGCAGGTGCGTGGGAGCACAACCACTCCAAAGAGGTGATTCCAGCCTCACCACTGAAGAACCTGAAAATCACTCTATACTACCTAACTAATGAAGTGAGCCCACTCCCTGTGCATGGTGGTACTGAACTCTGCACCCCATGTCTGTGAAAGAGGGGAGGTCAGCATGTTATCCCATTGCATCAAAGTTGCATTATTTAAATAGGATTTATTAGAATGTGTGGTGGGTGATGACCCTGGGTCCATTTTTTCATTTTGGGTTAAGGGTTGGGTCAGTTCTTATTTACTTCTGAGTGAAAGTATACTTTTTTGGTCTAAACAGGCTGAACATTTACTAAGCTAGTTCATTGCTGGTATGTAAACAGATTTGTAATTCAGATGTGACTTTGTTATTACGGTATTCTTAGCACTCCCAGCTGCCATATGATTCCTTAGCTATCTTCTTACTTAAAACTCAAGGATTCAGTTCCCTCATCTTTTAGAGAAAGCTCTTGGGCTTGTTTTCTTTGATCATATTATTGAGGGTCCTGCATTATGTCGTACTGAAATATGCTAGAATAAAAAAGTATTATGGCTGATCCTGTGAAACTATCATAGAAATGAGAGATACATGTCATGATGCTGTGTCAGTGAGAAAAATATGAAAACATATATAATGGGCCAGATTCTGCTCTGTCTTACAATCGTGTAAATGAGGAGTCGATTTAAATCAGTGGTGTCACCCCAGTGTGACATAAGTTCTGTGTAGCCATATTTTTTCCTGTTCCTATGTGGTCCTGTCTGTGGCTTCCTTTGATTAGAGCAGTTGGTTTGAAGTTTTCCATTGATGTAGCTGGCAAATAGAACTTCAAGATCTGTGCACCAGTTTTGTTTGTCAGTTCAGCTCTATCTGCGGCATATACCAATTTCACATTTGAGGTGCTTTACTGGGGTGAGGGATCCATTAAAGAAAGATTTTCAGCGGAATGAAGCAGCATTATTTTCCTTCTCTCTGCCCACCTTTCATCTCCTCTTCTCCACATGTAATACATCTGTAGGGGGTTTTATTGGTTTCTTTTTAACTTAATTTTGTGGCACCAGTGCTGAATTGTAACGAGGTGATATATATTCTATTGCTACCTGTTCGTGTCTGAATGGTGATTGTTTCCCAAAGACCTTGCCTAGATTTTAGTGGCAACAAGATGGCTGGAAAACCTACAAGAAGCAGTTAAAAATGTAAGGCCCCTGAATCTGACTAGGTCATTGCTATTTTGATTACAGCTGATCTTTATTTAAAATAGTCCAGGAAAATCAAATAAACTTCACATTTGTAAGGTTAAATAATGACCAGAACATGATCCTGGCAGAAAGTTTCTGTTACTGATGATGTAGACGCTTATTGTCAGGAAAGCCAGTAAATTTAATTTATATGACAAACACTTAGAGATTCATCATAACAATTCCTTCAGGAGTATGTCAGCAATATAGCTTTTGACAAAAAGTTTGTAAAAGGTGCTGGCAATTTCTTACAATTTGTATATTCGGTGGTGGAGTGAGAAGAATGTAGACTGACTGAATAATGAGGATTTGGAAATTACAGCCGCAATGAAAAGTGTCCATAAGAATGAGAGAGGAAGGAGAACCAAAGAGGCCAAAAACAGCATATACAATTTCTTAAAAACATGTTTTTATAGACTAAGAAAGGAAGTTCAGAGAAAATAAACTGAAAATAGCATTTGAGCTACATCAAAATGCATCTGCAAAAAGAAGGAAGGTAGATGAAAGAACGACCTAAAAAGAAGTGGGCTGAGCACACTGATATTTATCTTGGATATGTATTTCAGCTTCTCATATCACCCTTTATACTGCACAATGAAAGTGGCACATGGGTCCCAAGCCCAGTAGGCACTGTGGGCACAATGTCACGCTTCAGGGCAACTGTACCTGTATTTTCACTCAGTGGCTCAGCAAGAGCACTCAAACTCAGGCTTCTGGCTCCCTAGCTCTTGCCTCTCTTGGGTGGAGCTAAAGACGTTCCCCACAATCTCACAATAGTGCACAAGCTTTGGTCCACATAGCCCAGTATCGTGTCTTCCAGCAGTGGCTGGTGCCAGGTGCTTCAGATGCAATTAACAGAACAGGACAACTTATTGAGTGATCTATCTCCTGTCATCCATGCCCAGCTTCTGGCAGTCAGAGGTTTAGGGACACCAGAGCTTGGGATTGCATCCTTGACCATATTGCCTAGTAGCTATTGATGTACCTATACTCCATGAACTTATCTAATTCTTTTTTGAACCCAGTTATATTTCTGGCTGTCACAACATCCCCTGGCAATGAGTTCCACAAGTTGACTGGGTTGTGTGGGAACAAGTACTTCCCTATGTTATTTTAAAACCTACTGCCTATTAATTTTATTGGGTGACTCCCCCTGGTTTGTGTGTTATGTGAAGGGGTCGGTAACACTTTCTCCACAACATTCATGATTTTATAGACTTCTATCATATCCCTCCTTAGTTATCTCTCTTTTCTGAGCTGAATAGTGTTGGTCTTTATAATCTCTCCTCATATGGAAGCTGTTCCATACCCCTAATAATTTTTGCTGCCCTTCTCTGAACTTCTTCTAATTATAATACATTTTTCTGAGATGGGATGACTAGAATGGCTTGCAGTTTTTCAGGTGTGGGCGTACCATGGATTTCCATAGTGGCATTATGATATTTTCTGTCCTATTCTCTATTATGTTTCCTAGTGGTTCCTAATATACTGTTAGCATTTTTGAATGCTACTGCACATTGAGCAGATGTTCTCAGAGAACTGCCCATGATGACTCCAGGATCTTTCTTTGGTGGTAACAGCTAATTTAGATGTCATCATTTTGCATGTATAGTTGAGATTTTGTTTTCCAATATAGATTACTTTGCATTTATCAGCATTGAATTTCATCTGCCATAGTGTTGCCCAGTCACCCCGTTTAGTGAGATCCCTTTGTAACTCTTTGGACTTAACTGTATTTAGCATCTGCCAACTCACTGTTTACCCCATTTTTCCAGATCATTTACAAATATGTTGAACAACCCTAGTGGCAGTACAGATCCTCAGGGAACCCTGCTATTTACCTCTCTCCAATGTGAAAACTGAAGATTTATTTCTATGCTTTGTTTCCTGTTTTTTAACCAGTTACTGATCTACAAGAAGACTTTTTCTTATCCCATGACTTCTGATTTTGCTTAAGAGCCTTTGGTGAGAGACCTTGTCAAAGGCTTTCTGAAAGTCCAAGTATTCTATGTCCACTGGATAACCCTTGTCCACATGCTTGTTGACACCCTCAAAGAACTCTAGTAGATAGGTGAGGCATGATTTTCTCTTTACAAAAGCCATGTTGACTCTCCCCCTCCCCCATTATATCATATTCATCTATGTGTTTGATAATTTTGTTCTTTACGATAGTTTCAACCAATTTGCCTGATACTGAAGATAGGCTTATTGGCCTGTAATTGTCACGATCGCCACTAGAGCCTTTTTTTTTTAAAGGTGTTACATTAGCTATCCTCCAATAATTTGGTATGGAGGCTCATTTAAGCAATAGGTTACATAACAGAGTTAGTGGCAAAGAGTTCTGCATGAGCTTTCGTGGGTGACAAAGTGGGTATTCACCCATGAAAGCTCATGCTCCAATATGTTTGTTAGTCTATAAGGTGCCACAGAACTCTTTGCTGCTTTTACAGATCCAGACTAACACGGCTACCCCTCTGATACATAACAGAGTCAGTTGTTGTGCAATTTCATATCTGAGTTTCTTCAGAACTCTTGGGTGAATACCATTTTGTCGTGTTGACTTATTGCTGTTGAATTTATTAATTTGTTCCAAAACCTCCTCTACTGACACTTTTATCTGGGACAGTTCCTCAGATTTGTCCCCTAAAAAGAATGACTGAGGTGTAGGAATCTCCCTCACATTCTCTGTAGTGAAGACCAATGCAAATAATGCATTTCTCTTCTCCACAATGGCCTTGTTTTCCTGGAGTGGTCCTTGAAAATTTCCATTGTCCTGTGGGTTGTTTGGAAGGCTTCTTGCTCCAGATGTACTTAAAAAAATTAAACAGTTGCGTTTTTAATAAATGAACTCCAAAGACATTAAAACAAATTGAATAATGTTTAACTTAATTCACTAAAGTTCATTCAGGATACTAACATACAGAAACTCTAGTTAGGTACTTAACTGGCCTTCATGACCACCAGAGTGCTTCAAACAATTTTCGACTGACAGGCTCTTGCAACAGCTATTATGCTCTGCTTTATGTATGGTGGGCTCACCAGCTCTCTGAAGTCCTGCTGTGGCTGGTGCCTCATAGATTGGGGTCCAGGAACCCTAGAAACTTTCATGGGTCTCTTAGGTACATTTGCAAAAGTGTTTCAGTGAATTAGGGGCCCAAGTTCTATTTTTAGAAGGGATTTCGGCATAGGAACTCAAGTCTCATTGAAAGCACTTGGCGCCAATTTTTTAAAGCTATTTCAGTATCTAAAGATGCAGATTGGTGTTTTTGAAAATCCCACTAGGTGCCTGTCTGCATTTTTATGCACTTAAATAGCTGTACAAATCTGACTCTTAGGCATCTAACTTACTTAGGTGCTTTTGTACATTTTGCCCCTTGTACCTCTGTCTTTGGTTCCTACTCATTATTCTAGTTTCTTACCATCCAATGTCTGAGCCTCCCTGGTGAGATGACTGCAGTTTTGATACTCCCTGAGTAGCTGCCAATGCTGGCTAGAAAGTTCACTAGATAGAGGCAGCTGAGGAACTGAAGATGATGGAACTGGAGCAAGATTCCTACAGGCTGCAAAGGCTCCCAAATTTCTCCTAATTGTATTGGGCTTGGCTTGCAAAACTCCAGCATTGGTCCCAGATAGAACTAAGGTATGGCTAAAGTTTTTCTTTCTGTACATGGTTTTTTGTAAAGCAGGCCTCACACACAGTTTTAGCAGAGCAGAAAGTCAGTCTTTCATGATGGGAGGGAGAGGAGACCTTCTATTCACTTCATATCTCATACACCAGTCAAATGTCCTTAATGTTTTGTTCTAAATACTTACTAAGCCCAATATTTATTTCACCAATATTTGGGAGGCAGAGGGAGAATGGCACAGTGGAGAACCCCATCTTTGGATCTATCCATATCTAGCTCTGAATAAAAAGAATCCTTTTAATTAATTTTAAAAAAGCACTTTTGAAGTACGGTTATATTCTGAACAGTACCTGATTCACATTATTATTATTTAATAAACCACATTAAAATAGCGTTGTGGGTTTCCATGGTGGTTTTGCTTAATGACTTTAGGAAATATTTTTCATAAGTGCTGGCTCTGCAAACTCAACCTGGGAGCTGAAAGTCAAGCTATGTTCTTCCTGTGTTGTACATCTTCACTGATCATAAAGATTCTGCTGCTCAAATTCTACCCTTACCTATACCTGTACAACCTCACTGTCTTCAGGTTCTGTTACATCTGAGCAACCCCACTAACCTTGTAATTTGACTATAGTTAAAAATTCTTCTGACGATGTGTGACCAAAATATAATCCAGCTCGCACTCTACAGTGCTATTAAGAATAGAATGTAGTGAAAAATTATTTTTGTAACTGAAGTCTGCACCTGTGTCTCTGAATACACATGGGAAGCCGATTTATTGAATAAGATGTGGCCATTTTTACCTAGTCACTTTTCAGAGTAGAATCACACTTTGCTGTGGAGAAATCTTAAAGTAACAAATATAGAAGGGAGACATTCTTAGCCTTTATGTGATATTAATTTAGAAGAGTAAAATATTTTTGTGATGTGAAAGCAAATATTATGCTGCTGCTTGTATTACTTGATCAAAAACCTAGCAAATGAGAAACAATAAGGGGGAGATTTTTCTAAGTCACAAAGAGCAGTTAGACCTCCAACTCCAGTTGAAAGTCAACACCCATTGAAACTCCCCTTAGTGCCTTTGAGAATCTCCCCCTGACATGGCTCTGGAGGGTCATTTTTCCTGCGTGAAAAGTCAGTGCTACAGCAACATTTTGTCACATAGACATAGCTGAGGATGCAACATAGACATTCAATAAATAGGCCAGCCTATTTGCTTTGCTAACACAGCCCTAGAAGGTGCTGATTTGAGGAGTGTCTTTTTATTGAGAGGTGTGTTCAGACCAAAGGAGTGTGAACCGGGAACTCCTAACTTTCTGTAGCAATAGACTGTCGGAACCTCCATTTCTCTGTAATACACAGATTGTTCACTGCGATAGCAATCAGGCAGATTTTGCCACCTCTTCTCTTCATGTGTTATTCATACACTGACTTTGATTTTTACAAATGTATTCATCATTGTTTGATTGTGTGAACATATATTTCAGCCAATGGGTTGCTCATGAACTGTTTTTTATGTATCTGAGATTCTGTGCCACTTACTCAACTGGCGTAAATTGTTGTCAGTGCAGCTGCTCTGATTTTCACCAGCTGAAGATCTAGCCCCATCTGTTTGAGGTGTGTGACTGGTCACTGTGGCACACTATATATGCTCTTTTCTTAGCTGTACCATGAAGGGGTTAAAACCTAATAAAGGTGTGCAATTCCTTCGTGGTTTATCTGAGAAGAGCCCAGCCTGGAGGAACTGTCATCACTAGCTTTGGTAAAATGAGCTGAGAACTGTGGTCCATCAGCAAGTTTCAGGGTGGAGCTGATGTCTAGGTAAGGGGAAGCCACAAGAGGCTTAGTGTTTCATTAAGACAAGAGGTGTTGGTGTTCCTGGTGAGGAAGAGGAGTGGAGCTTTCTGAGATAATGGGGCCAGAGCCCTGAATTGAAAATCCCAGCCCCAGTGCACTGTCCTCCTTTCCAGAACAGACTTGGACTAATTAGCTCCCCTACTATAAAAGGAACCTTATTGTTTGTAGCTACGCCATCTTGCTGAAAAGGTAATGGAGTGATTCTTTGCCCTGTCACGAGGGAGAACAAGGATTGCTCTGATGGCCTGATCAGGAAGTAGATCTGGTTAAAAAGCAGGATGAAACTTCTGTGAAAATGTTATCCTGTGGTCTGTGTTTTGTTAAAATCTAGAATTTTGACTCAATTTTTTTAAGACCTCTCCCAGTATGGGGAACCTCAAAGAGCTGCTTCTTGTACTACAGAGACTTGTTGCACAGGAAAAAAAAGTGTGTTCTTAACGTGAATTATCATCCTAGTGTAGACAAGGCAGTTTGCTACAGAAGTTAGCAGGTTCAGTTAGAGACCATTGGGAAGCCTACTTTTTAACTCTGCTAACTCATAATTGTAATAATTACATCTTGAATGTTCATTTCAAGATATTTTTGGACATTTGTCAGCTTGACTGGGCATTAATACAGTGATCATGCTGACATTTATTGGGTGCAATATTTCATTTTTCTGGGTAATTAGTAGCAATAAGTTGATGCTACTAAAACAAGATTTGGCTTTTCATCTTCTATTATTTTGTACAGTATGTAATTTGAAAGGCAGGATTAAACAAACATGCATGCATTATGCTGCATTAATTTCAGTGGTAGAACTGTCAGACTTCATTGGACAAAGCTGCCTGATTCCATTTCTGGGTTTGGGTAGCCTTACTAGTTTTCAGAAATCTACAATGAATAATGCAGTTGATTTATTTTCGTGGGACAAATGTTAGTCAACAGATGATAGGTTAAAACCCTGAGAACCACATCTTTAGCATTTTACCAAGCACATTAAGGAAAAACTCATTTTGCAGGCCACTTATACCTGAGTAATTATTGTAGATTTGTTTTAATTTGAGTTCTTGGTGAGGAGTAAACCATTCTTATTCTGTGCAGTAATTCTATGTGTTTTGGTTGATTGGTTTTAGATTAGCCATTTAATCAAATGGAATATGTTTGGAGAGCTGTGATGCTGCTGTCAGTTTATCAAAGGCTTTGGATTCATGAAAATGAAATCACTTTATGGGTTCCTGTCCCTTAATAGGAAAGCCACTGCTACAGGCAACTCCTTTGGATAATAAAGTGAACGGGATATAAAATAAAAATGTTCTATTATATCTGCCTGTCTGATGCTTGTCTATTCCTCCAATTAGGTAATTTTATACTAACTTGTGCATAAAACATAGATAATTCAAAACAAATTTGACTGATACTTATGTGCTAGAAACATGTATTTAGATTATGGAAGCAGATACATTTCTGACTTTAAACTGAATGACTGATGTGACAAAGTTATTATGAAGCAGAATCAAACTTTTGTTCATCGAGTCTTATCTCTCCTAGTCAAGAGCTTATTTATTGGAGCCTACCAGGTGATGTGAAATTCCTATTTTTTGTATTATAAAGAATATTTCAGTATCATAGACGGCAAAGAATGAAGATAGAAATAGAAGGCAAAAAACAAGACTACTCTACTGAAAGATCTGGATGGCAATCATAACGGATAAAGGGAAGCAACTGGAGAGGTGGATTGAACACTATGGAATAATATACTCATGGGAGTCTGTAGTAGACCATCATGCGCTAGATGAATTGCCTGGGTTTGAAGTTATGACTTTGCTGGATGCCAAACCTACACCAGAGGAACATGGACAAAGCACCAAAAAGATTTCCAACACCAAAGCTTCAGGATCTGACTGTGTACCTGCTGAAATCTACAAATGTGCAAACAAAGACTTGCTGCAAAGATTGCACAAGGTATTGTTACACTGTTGGAAGGAAGAAACTGTTCTACAAGATTTTAAGAATGCTTGTTTCATCCAACACTATAAAAACAAAGAAGTGATTGTAATAATCAGAAGGTATCTCTCTTCTTAACATTGTGAGAAAAATCTTAAATATTCTTCTACCTAGACTTCAAACTTCAGTTGAGAGAATCTATCCTGAGAGCCAGTGTGGCTTCCACTCTGGTCTTCTCTGTGAGACAACTGCAGGAAAAGTGCACAGAGAAGCGTATTCCACTGTACATGCCTTTTATAGATTTACGAAAAGTCTTTGACATTGTTAGTCGTTCAGAGCTTTACATTGTTCTAAAGAAGCTGAGTTGTCCACCTGTATTGCTAAACCATGGGAATGTTGATTAGTAAAAACAGGCGTTTTGGACATGTCAAGTGAATGCTGAATTACAGGATCCTGAAGAGTGTGCTGTACTCTGAAGCTCTCAGAGGGTCTAGAAAGAGAGGCAGACCACTGCACAGATTTCGGGATGCTTGCAAGGATGACTTAGTATCCTTTGCAATCACTGTGGTTGACTGGGAAGGAGTGAAGAATGCTGCTCTGGTTGGCAGAGTCAGCTTGTAGATGGAGTGAGGTGGTGTGAGGTGGACTGGATCAAGCTTTGTAATGATCAGCGTCAAAGGAGGAAAGAATCTGCTGCTTGGATTCAGAGCATTGCTAGTGCACGGGTGTGCCCTATCTGTGCACGGGACTGTCATGTGCGCACTGCACTCAGCAGCCATCAAAGAACTCATCGGTTCATATACCATGCTCTGTAAAGAGCAACGGTGCCTTTTCACCAGGTGATGTGAAATTCCTATATTTTGAATTTAAAAGAATATTTCAGCATAATAGAAGGCAAACTGTATAATTACAATCTCTCATTTAATTTGAGCTTAAAATTATTTGAATAAAAACTTCTCAATTATTTATTTTCTAAAGACATAACTAAAATTCTCTTCCTCTAGAAATCATGACACTCTCCACCATATGAAGACTTCAGACAAAGTAGGCAATTGTTTGGACCTCAGTATTACCTTGCAAAATAAAAACAGGATTCATTTCTTACCTATGTTTCAGTTCTTGATCTCTGTGTTGATTCTGCCAACAAAGGTGCCTGGTATGATGGTGCTCAGTTATCCAGCATAGAATGTACTGAGGCAGTCAAGTTATTTCACTGACCTGGTTAGATAACAGTTTATCCAAAGTAACTCAGAACCAAAGCTGGATGGGAAACTGTTTTCCTGTCCTGTGAAAATTTTCCATCCCAAATCAAGATAAAAAGTCAATCTCAAATATTCCTATCCCAAAAATACCCCCTCACACACCAAAAAAAAAAAAGACAATTGTGGAGCAGATCAGTCCAAACATTTCATATTCATTTTGATCATTTTTAATCTTTTCCTTTATAATTATCTTACATTTCAAAATAAGTGGTTTTGAACCACAAAAACCTGACATTTTTGTTTAAAAAATATCAAAATGAAACATTTCAACAATTTCAAAACTTCCTTTTTTTCAAAAATGTTGAATAAAAAAAAATTGTCAAAACAACCATTATCTACGAACAGCTTCTGTTTGAACAAATTTGGTATTTTCCAACAACAAAATATCGTTACATTGGAAAATTGCTATTCAGAACACAAAACCTATGTCTGCACTCATGTACTGGATTGTGTACATGATCATGCATGCTCCTCATACAGTGCCAAGCATCCACGTATGCTGTGGTGGATACGAGTATTAGCGCTGTTCGCATCTCTCCTCACTGTTATGCTGCAAAAGTGGGTGGAAAACATGGAGCAATGGGATGATGATCTGGTTCTGCTCTTGCTCCTTATTATGGGACAAATGGTTATGCAGAGGAAACCCTGTGACTGTCATAACCAAAACTGTGTAAATGAATGGGTCCAAACAAGGACAAATAAATGCCACGCAGGCTCAAGACAAAGCAGTGAGTGTAGTCATAGTATGGTCAATCTGGCCATGGAGTTTTCTTGGTTGCAATTAAAATTTTAGTTTATATTAACATTTTTAGAGCATTTAATATTGATCAAAGATATTGGACTGATAGGTCTTATCTACTCTATTAGAATGGGATGGGAAGTGATGTAAAGCAAATTTCTTCAAAGCATGTTACCAGCTTATTACCATGCTACTAGAGGTGAAAGAGCAAACCAGTCTTCATGTCTTTTAAGTCCTGGGCATCTCTGCCAATTGTAATCTGAACAGCTGTCCACTAGCATGTAGGCTGAGACCATCAAGTCGTTGCACATGTCACTAGATTGACATCTGTTAGGAATGACTTCTGGCCACTAGTGACCTTGTCTTAATTTGAGCTGGTAAGTTAGAGGAGAAAGGCTCTAAATCCCACTTCCAGTGCCCTAGCCATCCTTTCCATCACAGGTTATTTTCTAATGAAGTGGCTTCCTAAATGATGAGTGGTTTTCATTTTGCAGTTGTATTGTTTTTCCCATGAGGTCTTAAAACTGGTTGCACTCCCATTAATCGACTTAGCTACTGTAGAACCATCCTGTGAAATACAGACCATTACAATGTTGTGCTGTTTTCCAAGGTCCATTGCACCCTTAATGTTCCACCAGTGTAGTGCTAAATAATTAATGAGTTCATTGAACCATAGAAGTACAGGGTTTTTTTTTCTTGCACTATAGAATCTTTTCTTTTTCTCTAATACTATGAAAAAGTAAATTAATGTTGGTTTTCTAAAATGCATGGGGTTTTGGAATATAGTTTGAAAACCCATATTTTCTTTTTCTTTTGATCTTTTAGCACTGGTGTATTACCATAATTGCTTTCTGCTTTGTACTGATATGAATCTCAGTCTCTGAAAAGAAAGGTCACAATTAAATATATATCTGCAAACATTTTGAGGTTACTCAAAGTGAGGTCACTTTGCCTGTTTAAATTAGATTTTTTGTTTCCAGGCTATGATTATGGCTTTTCTCTTGAAGGGATAATTGCAGTTCTTTCAAATGGAATTTATTATAAAATCTCATGTGTCTTATGCTCTGTCTTTAAGTACTTGGATCTGGACCTTTAATATGCATGAGAGTTTACTTTTTATCAAGTACTTGACTGGCTAGAGCTCTCTTTAACCAAGGTTTTATATAAGTTATCTAGGGACCATATTTATGACATCATGGGCCAGAGTCTAACTCTGACTGACCAGTAAATCTTTCTAACGGTTATCCTGAGTTTGTTATTGCATAGAGATGTATTTCAGAAAGAAAACTGATACTAAAATTTCAGAAAAATATCAGCTCTTCTTCTTTTAGTTTTGGTCACAATGTTGACTAATGATCCAAAGCCCCTCCTTAGAATCAGTGCCTTATCAAAAGGAAGGTTATTGCATTTTTCTACACTGCATGTGTCATAAACAGATAGCTAAGGGTTAATGTCTCTTTCACCTGAAGCACCTGACCAGAGGACCAATCAGGAAACCGGATTTTTTCAACTTTGGGTGGAGGGAATTGTGTGTCTGAGTCTTTTGTCTGTCTTCCTGCTGTCTCTGAGCTTTGGAGAAGTAGTTTCTTTTTTCTAGTCTTCTGTTTCTAAGTGTAAGGACAAAGAGATCAGATAGTAAGTTCTATGGTTTCTTTTCTTTGGTATTTGCATGAATATAAGTGCTGGAGTGCTTTGATTTGTATTCTTTTTGAATAAGGCTGTTTATTCAATATTCTTTTAAGCAATTGACCCTGTATTGTATCATCTTAATACAGAGAGACATTTGGATGTATTTTTCTTTCTTTTTATATAAAGCTTTCTTTTAAGACCTGTTGGAGTTTTTCTTTACTTCAGGGAAATTGAGTCTGTACTCACCAGGGAATTGGTGGGAGGAAGAAGTCAAGGGGAGATCTGTGTGTTGGATTGCTAGCCTGATTTTGCATTCCCTCTGGGGGAATAGGAAAGTACTTTTTGTTTCCAGGATTGGGAACAGAGAGGGGGCAGTCTCTGTGTAGTTTCACAGAGCTTGTGTCTGTGTATCTCTCCAGGAGCACCTGGAGGGGGGAAGGGAATATCATAACCTTAGTCCCAGATTTGGACCTTAGCGTCCAAAATATGGGGGTTAGCATGAAAAACCTCCAAGCTTAGTTACCAGCTTGGACCTGGTACCTGCTGCCACCACCCAAAAAATTAGAGTGTTTTGGGGCACTCTGGTCCCCCTGAAAAACCTTCCCTGGGGACCCCAAGACCCAAATCCCTTGAGTCTCACAACAAAGGGAAATAATCTACTTCTCCAAAGCTCAGAGACAGCAGGAAGACAGACAAAAGACTCAGACACACAATTCCCTCCACCCAAAGTTGAAAAAATCCGGTTTCCTGATTGGTCCTCTGGTCAGGTGCTTCAGGTGAAAGAGACATTAACCCTTAGCTATCTGTTTATGACACGCCCCCCAAATTGCAGACAGTGGGGAAGCTCACTGGCGGCGATTTCCTTCTAGAACTTGAAAATAAACAGATTAATACAACACATACACCTTTACATATACTCCTAAGTATATAACTAACAGACTTCTACATTTTAAGAACACTTTTTAACTACTGAATTCTGGGAAACTCTCACGGGAGAGTGCATCAGCTACTTTGTTAGAAGCTCCTGTGATGTGTTGAATTTGAAAATCAAAATCTTGGAGAGCTAAACTCCAACGAAGAAGTTTCTTGTTGTTCCCCTTGGCAGTATGAAGCCACTTTAGTGCAGCATGGTCAGTTTGTAGTTGGAACCGCCGTCCCCAAACATATGGGCGTAGCTTTTCCAGGGCGTACACAATGGCATAGCATTCCTTTTCACTGACTGACCAGTGACTTTCCCTCTCAGACAGTTTCTTGCTGAGAAACACGACAGGATGGAAGTTGTGATCTGTTGCTTCCTGCATGAGCACCGCTCCTATACCACGCTCAGATGCATCTGTGGTTACTAGGAATGGCTTGTCAAAATCCGGGGCCCTGAGCACAGGGTCAGACATGAGCGTTGCCTTAAGTTGGGTAAAGGCCTTTTGACACTCATCAATCCACTTAACTGCATTTGGCTGGGTCTTTTTGGTCAGGTCGGTCAATGGGGCAGCGATTTGGCTGTAGTGTGGTACAAATCGCCTGTAGTATCCGGCCAAGCCTAAGAAGGATTGGACCTGCTTCTTGGACCGTGGGACAGGCCACTTTTGGATAGCATCCACCTTGGCCTGTAGGGGGTTTATGGTTCCTTGACCCACCTGGTGCCCCAGGTAAGTCACTCTGTTTTGGCCTATTTGACACTTTTTGGCCTTAACAGTTAGTCCTGCCTGCCTGATGCGCTGAGAGACCTTTTCCAGGTGTAGTAGGTGTTCGGGCCAGGAGTCTGAAAAAATGGCTACATCATCGAGGTAGGCAACTGCAAATTCTCCCAGTCCAGCTAGTAGACCATCTACCAGTCTCTGGAAGGTGGCGGGTGCATTTCGAAGGCCGAAAGGAAGGACATTGAATTCATACACCCCCGCATGGGTGACGAATGCTGACCTCTCCTTGGCAGGTGCATCTAGCGGTACTTGCCAGTACCCCTTGGTTAAGTCTATTGTAGAGATGAACTGGGCATGTCCCAACTTTTCCAATAGCTCATCGGTACGTGGCATTGGATAGTTGTCCGGACGAGTTACAGCATTTAGCTTACGGTAGTCCACGCAAAAGCGTATTTCCCCATCTGGTCTGGGTACCAGAACCACTGGAGATGCCCATGCACTGGTAGATGAGCGGATTATACCCATCTGTAGCATGTTGTGGATCTCCCGTTCTATAGCAGCTTGGGCATGAGGAGACACTCGGTAGGGTGGGGTTCTGATTGGGTGAGCATTACCTGTATCAATGGAGTGGTATGCCCGTTCAGTCCGTCCTGGGGTGGCTGAGAACAATGGGGCGAAGCTAGTGCACAGCTCCTTGATTTGTTGCCGCTGCAGACGTTCCAGGGTGGTTGAGAGGTTCACCTCTTCCACGCCACCGTCTTTTTTCCCGTCATAGTAGACACCGTCAGGCCACTCAGCATCCTCTCCCTGGACTGTAAACTGACAAACCTGTAAGTCTGTGGAATAGAAAGGCTTGAGAGAATTAACATGGTACACTTTAGGCTTTAGTGAGGAATTGGGAAATGCTATGAGGTAGTTTACAGCTCCCAGGCGCTCTTGGACCGTGAATGGCCCTTCCCATGATGCTTCCATCTTATGGGCCTGTTGCGCCTTCAAGACCATAACCTGGTCTCCTACCTTGAAGGAACGTTCTCTGGCATGTCTGTCATACCAGGCCTTTTGCTCTTCTTGAGCATCCTTTAGGTTCTCTCTAGCAAGGGCTAAAGAGTGTTGGAGGGTGCTTTGTAGGTTGCTTACAAAGTCCAGAATGTTAGTTCCTGGAGAAGGCGTAAACCCCTCCCATTGCTGCTTCACCAACTGTAATGGCCCCTTAACCTCGTGACCATACACAAGTTCAAACGGTGAAAACCCTAAACTGGGATGTGGTACAGCCCTGTAGGCAAACAGCAACTGCTGCAACACTAGGTCCCAATTATTGGAGAATTCGTTGATGAATTTTCGTATCATGGCCCCCAAAGTTCCATTGAACCTTTCCACCAGGCCATTGGTTTGATGGTTGTACGGGGTGGCAACCAAGTGATTCACCCCATGAGTTTCCCACAGTTTTTCCATGGTCCCTGCCAGGAAATTAGACCCTGAATCTGTAAGGATGTCAGAGGGCCAACCTACCCTGGCAAAGATGTCTGTTAGGGCCAGGCACACAGTGTTAGCCCTGGTGTTGCCTAGAGCTACTGCTTCTGGCCATCGGGTAGCAAAGTCCACTAAAGTCAGTACGTACTGCTTTCCTCTGGGCGTCTTTTTTGGGAAAGGGCCCAGAATATCCACAGCTACTCGCTGAAATGGGACCTCAATTATGGGGAGTGGCTGGAGAGGGGCCTTGACCTGGTCTTGAGGCTTTCCCACTCTTTGGCATACCTCACAAGACCGGACATACTTGGCAACGTCCTTGCCCATCCCCTCCCAGTGGAAGGACTTCCCCAACCGGTCCTTGGTTCTGTTCACCCCAGCATGGCCACTGGGATGATCATGGGCTAAGCTTAAGAGCTTCCCCCGGTACTTAGTTGGAAACACCAACTGTTTTTGCGGCTGCCATTCTTCCCGGTGTCCACCAGAAAGAATTTCCTTGTATAAAAGTCCTTGGTCTATAACAAACCGGGATCGATTAGAAGAGCTGAGAGGCGGTGGGGTGCTCCGTGCCGCCGCCCAAGCTTTCTGAAGGCTGTCATCCGCTTCCTGCTCAGCCTGGAACTGTTCCCTTGAGGCTGGGGTCACCAGTTCTTCCTCAGACTGTGGACTTGGGCTTGGTCCCTCTGGAAGCGATGTAGGTGATGGGGTTGTTTCCGTTGCTGGTGAACCGCTCTCCGCTGGTGCACCTGAGGGTATTTTAGGCTCTGGCTGAGCCTTTTGGGTATGGCTGTCTGTTGCTTCTGCCAGTTTTGGCTCGCTGGCGCCCTCTGGCTTTGAGTTTGAAGATGTGGTTGCACTTGCTGGTGCTGGTTGCTGTTCCAGTTCCGGGCCTGGGACTGGAGATGCTGTGGCTGTTTCAGTGGTAGGCATGGAATCCGGGTCCACTACCTCTGTCTGGGTCTCTGGTAACACAGACGGGGCCTCTGTGGACGGCTCAGGATCAGGAATGGGTCTGGAAGCTTGCCTGGTTTGGCTACGTGTAACCATTCCCACTCTCTTGGCCCGCCTCACCTGGTTGGCCAAGTCTTCCCCCAGTAGCATGGGGATAGGATAATTGTCATAGACTGCAAAAGTCCACATTCCTGACCAGCCTTTGTACTGGACAGGCAGTTGAGCTGTAGGCAAGTCTACAGCTTGTGACATGAAGGGGTAAATTGTAACTTTGGCCTTTGGGTTGATGAATTTGGGGTCAACGAAGGATTGGTGGATAGCTGACACTTGTGCCCCCGTGTCTCTCCATGCAGTAACCTTCTTTCCGCCCACTCTCAAATTTTCCCTTCAAAAAAGGAAGGTTATTGCATTTTTCTACACTGCATGTCATACTACTTCAGAAAAGAGTAAGTTTGTTAACTAATGGTATCCAGGTAATTGCCACTATTTTTGCTACACCTGGCATATGAGGTCTTCTAACAATAAAACTTTGAAGTCAATTTAACATCAGGAAATGGAGAATGAGGTTGAACCCTATGCTCTATTTACTGTCTAAGCATTGATCCAAAGGTATTTTACAGCCTTTTGCCCTGATCCAGCAAACACTTAGAAATGTGCTTAATTTGGTCAATGGGATTACAAACATGCTTAAAGTTAACCATATGTATAACAGTTTACTAAACTGGGACCTTGGTTTATGAAAGGGTGATTTGTCATGGAACAAAATGGGACACTAACTTAATTTTTCACATTAAATTAGATGCCAGCTCATGGCACAAAGATAATTTGTATTTTCTTCCCTTTCTTAACACGCTGTGTCATTACATGAGCCCTCCCCACTCACCTAAATTATGAAGGCATCTACCTACATGTACAGACACACGTCTTCTCTAAAGTGTTTGTAGGCCTGGTACTCTGTTGAAAATATTCTGCAGGGAAATAAAAAATGAGTATGTCTAACACAAAGGAAAAATTCAAGTGGTTATTAATGCATGTATGTGGCTCACCTTTGACATAATTGTCCTGATGACAAAGTAACAAGGAACAGATGGTTACATATATGTGAGTTCTCTGTAAACCAGATGGTCACAAGGAGGTGACCATATCAAAGGGACAAGCGATCCAAAGGAACAGGAGGCAATTACGAGACAGAAAACACAACACCCAGAGACAGCCTATGGAGATAGAGCAAGGGGAGAGAGAGAAACATTGTAGGCCAAATCCATGGGGAAATAGTTTTTGCTGGACTTAGAATCAGGTAATAGGGAGACAGAGAGAGGTCATGTCAAGTGTGGTCACCTTCTGAGGAAATCAGTTTATCTGAAAGTCTGTGTAACCAGCTGAGTCTGTGGTAAAGACAAGACTCCAACTCAGATATGTGCCAGAAAACTCTAGAGAAAAGGACGAGGGGAGGGCTTTCTGGGTGGTGTTTGTTTTTAATGTTCATATAAAATGTTTGTGAAACAGGGAAGGAGTATCATGATCAATGAAACTAGAGTCAGAGAACCAATTCTCCCTGGAGGGACTGTGACTGATAGAAAAGCAGGGAGTTGGGCTAGAAGCAACGCAGTCCACAGGGTTTAATAAAGTTCCGCTTGTTAAACTTAGTGTACATTCAAGCCTCACTCTTTGCTAATGAAACAGGGAGCCTTCCTTTCTAAACATATGCCCACTAATCTTCTTTTTTTGTATGACTAAAAACTTTAAAGAGAATTTTTAATTGTGAAATATTTAAAATGAAGCCAATTTTCCAGTAAATATTTGCCTTTTGTGTATTTTTTTGGAAGTTAAATAAGAACTTTTCAACATCTGGAGATGTATGAACTGGCCATCTTAATGCTCTTCCATTCTAACTATGAATCATAAATCAATTTCTTAAACGCATTTCAGGCCCAATCATGCAGTCCTTACACTACCAAAACTCCTACAAATGGACTTGAAAACTGCACTTACTGAGTGACCCTGAGGAGAATGCCTACACCGGTATTGTTTGTTTGTTTGTTTTTTAAAAAAAAGTTTGACATAGACATCACTCTAGTAACAGGACAAATGGCAGCCACCTCATTTCCAGCCTTCTTTTTTGCTTCCTTTTTCTAGATGCATGGAAAATATCAGTGCCATTTGTGAATTGTGCAGTAATCCATATTCTTCTTATCATGTTTGTCTGAACATTGTCAAGTAGGCAGTTTGTGTTTGAGTGATGAGATACCAGAAGATTGATATAGGGCTGGGAATAGGTTGTTCCAGGTCCTGGGAGAAGTGGCTGTTCTCAGGAGGTGGGGCATGTGTGACTCAATGTCGTGCAGAGATTGAGGCATCCTTCGTTAAATCTCCTGATCCTTGCATTGAAGTAAGGGTGGTCTGGAAGACATTCAGCCAAGTCTCCAACGGTTGTGCTGGAAGAGGTGCAGCAAAGGTTAACCTGTCCTAGATGGCCAGTATTTGGTATTACATTGAACTATGCATCAGGCAGGTTGTTCTTCAAACAGTGTTCTCTGATAAGATGAGTACTAGTGTGGCCTGTGTTTAGATAATGCTAAATTGTAGATAAGTGTCTGATTTCCCTGCAGTGCATCATCAATGGGAGGAATTCACTCCTGTGCAGAGGGCCTGCTCAAGTCCTGCACACTCCCAGCAGATTACTTTGTTATTTGTTCCCAGGGGTTTTGTTTTAAAGCTTTTAAAAATTGTCTACCAACAAAATCTGACTGCTGCTCATGTGGACATGATTAATTTTGTTTTATAGCTAATCTATCCTGGTAACAAAATTTTGGCTTAAGTTTAAAAGTGTTCTGTGAATAAAATGAATTGCCTCAACTAAATAAAATGCATTCTGTCCAATACATATAGATGTTCTGTCAACAAGCTAAACGCACTAACCATTATAAGTATCTGTGCGGATGAAATGCATAGTAACCTAATTGCGTTGCCAACAAAATGCTAACCTGCTTTAATCATTCTGTTCACAGCATAATGTAAAGTGATTTAGTGTGTAAAATGAATCCACTTACAAATTGTTTTATGGTCATAATGCAGCCCCTTTGTAAAATGTGAACTGATGATGATCATTTTATGGGCAAATGATTTTTCAATTAAAATGTCTTTTCACAGACAAAATGGGAATGTTATAAACGGTTCCCAATAACGATATGCCAGGGTGAAGGCATAAAGGGCTGTCAAATACGTTTACCAAAGCCTCTGTTGAAAGAACTCCCATGTTAGAAATGTGATTTATTTTAGTAAATTTTATAATATCCTTCCTTTTACATTTGAAAAATGTTTTTTAATGTGGCTTCATTGACACAACAACCAAAATTAGAATCTACAGTTAAATAGTAGCAGCTGCCATTTTCCTTTTCCCACTCCTGAATTGACTAACTTTTATTACTCATTAATAACCACTTACACTTTGTAATTATTTTGAGCTATCTATACTCCATTATCTTTATTACGATAATTACAGTGACCATGAAGGCCATAATAAATCACTGTAATACTGTTGTATTTATTTCTTAGATTATGATAAAGAAAGAAATGATACTGCTTAGCCTAATTGTTGCAATTCTCTTTCAGCATCATATAATGTGCTTTGCTCTTTCTGTATCTTTATTACACTCTCTGAGCTATTTACACAGCACCTGAGACATCTCAGTGAGCAAATAAGTCTTCATCTTTGGATAGCTTCTGTCACTATGCACAAGTGAACAATTTTTTCCTTTTAGTGATAAAGTCGACTTAAAAATATTTGCCTTCTTTCCTTGTAGCTCTTTTAGGAACTATTAACTAGACAATCATTAAAACACTAACAAATGGCTACAAATACTGTGTTTAATTTCTTATCTAGTTTGGCAGCTTCATTTGATACCCCGGGATGGATTTTTCCCTGATGAACTTAAAATTTTATTCCCGCAGAGCCAGACTCTGCTGAACTAAGCAGAATGGTTTCCTCATTACACCGAGGAGGAAGAAATGTATAATTATGTTGAATTTATCAGCACACTGACTGTGCAAAATAGTTCCTGCTACAAAGCAGTTGACTTCTCCAGTGTGTTGCAGTATCTGTGTTCTCTGAAAACAACATGCCATTGAAACTACAGCCAATTTTATACATTTATTATAGCTATATTAATTAATGACATCTGTCAATTTCACACAAGTTCAGTCCAGTGTTTTTCAACTGTAAACACTGTAACTAAATGTTTACAAGTTGGCCTGATGAATTAAAAGAGCATCTAAAGCACCTTATCCTGTTCAGGGGGACAGTAGCCCTAGAAGTGATGAGAGTGGAAGAACTGCAGGATTACATTCCAAGACCGGCGAATGCAAAAGCCCTAACTCATGAGGGGATTGCCCTCAGAGACACTGAAGGGAAATCAAAGAGGCTGAAACCTTGTAAGCAGGATAAATACTTTACTACTATAATACCATACATTGCCTGTGAAGTGGCTCATGGAGAGAATGGGAGGATTGAGAAAGACATTCATGTTCATTCCAGTATACAGGAGGCTACAGTTAACAAATCATAGTTGTAGTCATGGAGTTCAAGGCCAGAAGGGGCCACCTGATCATCTAGTCTGACCTCTTGCATCACAGGCCACCAACCCCACTCAGCACCCACACACTGAACCCAAACACTGAAGATGAGACTGAAGTATTACAACTCACAGGAGACTAGACGATTGTGTGCCACAGAGTATGTCTAGGAGGGACCGAGGTGCACCAGTACTTGAGACCCTTGCAATGACAGGGAAATGATTAAATGAGATACACCCAGATAATTCTGGCAAATGACCTGCACCCACTTGCTGCAAAGGAAGCCTTCCATCTCCCCACCCACTGTGCCCAAGGTCACTGCCAATGTGATCTGGGAGGGAAAATCGTTCTCGACTCCACATATAGCTGTAGTTTGGCCAGGCACGATAGGACAACAAAATCTGGGAGGTAGTTTGATGTATAGTGTAATGATGCCAAATGTGTACTGAAATAAGTTGTCAGTATGGAATGGGAGAAGTCTGTCTCATTCGTACAAAATTCTATATCATTAAGCTAATAAAATTAAAATAGGTGGTTTTTTTTGGCATTTTGGCCATTTAAAACATTGTAGTTTTATACTGTGCAATGATTTTAAATAGACTGTTCAGTGCAACTCACTGCAAGATCTCTCATTTTCATCAATTACAAATTACCAGCTGTAGGGGACCCCGGAAGATATTGTTATGGTCTAGCTAGGGCCTGCGCTTTCTCAAGGAGAGGTTATTAGCGGACACAAGTTGCTAGCAGCTGCTGCTTCTAACCGGTTAAAACTGCCCTGTGTGGGAAGCCCCGGTGTTTTG
The DNA here is from genome assembly GCF_025201925.1 of Gopherus flavomarginatus. Classification (NCBI taxonomy): domain Eukaryota; kingdom Metazoa; phylum Chordata; order Testudines; family Testudinidae; genus Gopherus; species Gopherus flavomarginatus. The sequence goes on along the minus strand of NC_066630.1, from coordinate 24,475,044 downwards.
GGGAACTGCAGAAAGTCTCTGGCCCGAGGCCAGGGGAGGCAGCCATTGCTGTTGGAAAGTCCCCCATTGCATATGTAGAGGCTGCTTTGCATGATATTAGCATGATGCTATAATTGCTATGGGCTGGGGCTTGCACGTTGGACTTCGCACCTGACCGAGCTGTTAGGGCGTTGGACTCCCCAAGCCAGTGGCAGCAACGCGTGGAGTCCCCGTTGCAGGTGTGTCACTTAACCTTCATTAAAGCCAATTAACTCATCTGTGTGTGTGGGCCTCGTCCTTGCAGAGCATCCAGGCACGTAACACCAGCACAGTTTTGTCATGTCAAATTCTTCCTGTGTTTTTATATTTGTGAAGTCTTATCTCCCCTGTTGACTACTATAGGCTTCCTCTCAGTAAAAAGCCCAGTTTTCAGCATGTTAACATTAACAAACAAAGGGAAAAACAATGAAGTTTTGCTCTCAGCAACATTTCTTTTGGTTCCATTTTCTCAATCCCACGTGGGTATTCTTTTAGTTATGAAGTAAATCTGAGTCAAAGGAGATATATACTTTTGCCACCTCTGCTAATACTTTGCCTGCTGCTAACAGACTGCTCTCCAGCAATGGAACACTGCAGTGTCAGTTCTGTTTATTACACCACGACAAAGGTCATGTCTACACATATCTTTAAACTGAGTTTGGGAACAGTGTTTTAAACATATTATGTCCTCATATTATAACTGGTTCATCTGTGATCGTGGCAAGCACCAGTGCCAGCAGGGTGGTTAATATTGAGATCCCACCTTACCTTACTATCACCAAAACTATAAAATATAAAAGCATAAATATTTGGGCTGTGTCATAGTGTGATCTCATGACCCAGGATGCCCCTGCAAGTGGCCTCCTACCTAGTTTGCTTTTTCTGAAGTCCTGGTAACTTCATGCAAGCTTTCAGACTATAAATAGTCCTTCACAGGGTTAATTTATTATAAAAGTTCCACAACCATAGCTCAAAGTTCCCCAGTACAGTCCAAATCTTCATTCAATCTTTTTAGCCCCAGGAGTCCATCAACACACCAAATAAAGCTCTGGTATCTCACCATACACAGGCTCTCAGGTGTGGCTTTGGAATCTCTTGCCATGCCACACTCCAGACACAGTTCTGGTGTCTTTCACCATGGCTCATCCTAGCTTCCCTAACTAGGAGGCTTCTCCATCCTGTTTCATTAACAGACAGGTTTCAAGCTCATGCCTGGATACCTCAGCAGTCTCACCCCTTCATCAGTCCCCGTCCTTCAGCTCTCTTTGGCCCTGTGGCTGCAGTTTTCCCTAAACCCCTGAGAGCTAGCAGACATCCCCCTCTGCTGCTCTCAGCCTTCAGTTATCTCTGAGTTCTGAGCTCTCTTTTGCCTTTTGGCCATCTGCTAGGAACAACCCCACCCTCCTTATTACACCAAACTTCATTTAAGGTCCAGCTACCTTGTTACAGGCTGGCAAATCTGAAAAAGGGAGAGAATGGTTTTGACCAACAGTGCAAAGAGTTAGAAACAGTTTACAAGTTTCTTTGCTATGCTATTGCCTAAAACAGGAAAGTCTGTTGTGAATGTATTGTGTGCCATTCATTACAGACACTTCTGGAGTAAACAGTACTTCTGGCCTTCTTCAGAGATGCAGATTTCTATCTGTTCAGTTTAAGCACATACATCTTTCATCTATATTATAGAACCAAATATGAAATCTACCTCCTTAGCATGTCATGAAGATTTGTGAAGTTTGCAAGAGTGCAGTCCTTGAGGACCAGAAAACACTGAATGGATTATACTCACTATTATGCCATACACCGTTATCTTATTTGTGATAGGCTCTAATGTTTGACAGGGTCCTGGTGGGTATGCCTACCCTGCAATGAAACACCCATGGCTGGCCTGTGTCAGTTGATTTGGGCTTGCAGGACTGTTTAGTTGCGGTGTAGATTTTCACTCTTGGGCTGGAGCCTGGGCTTTGTGAGCCTATGAGGGGGGAGGATACCAGAGCCTGGGCTCCAGCCCGAGCCCAAACAGACGCAATTAAACAGCCCTGTGAGCTCAAGCCCTGTAAGCCTGCCACAGGCCAACCTTGGGTATTTAATTGTAGTGTAGAGATACCTAATGTGTCCTTTGTTTTCCACCTACAACTAACTGAAGGATCAGCCAGGTAGTTAGGTCTTTAATACTGTGAACTGAATTCCATTTATGTGTTAGCACTAAACTGGGCTTGCGGATACGGAGGCTCCTCCCCAGACTCTGGCCCAGTATGGACGATGGTAGTCACTTACCTGTTTGCACTGGACAGTAAATGTAACTGATGGGATCTAGGAGCATGAGTAGCTGAAGATCCACAGTCCTGAAGTAGTTATTTGATACAGAGCCTCAAGGAAGACCCAGATCAGAGCCATCCCTGCTGTGTGCTTTAAAATGGTGCATCACGCATGCTTCCCACGTTTGCCCTGCTCTGGTAGGTGCTAGAAAGTTGGTGAGCTTTTATCTTTCCCTTTGACGTTAGCTTTTGTGCTCAGACAATGGAGTGCAGCCTGGAGCTCAGGGAAAGCAGTGAAGGGTCTGCACCTTTACAGGGTTACTCAGAATCTATTCCCCCGTGCTCTGTGATTGCTATGTGTATGATCCACTGAGGCTGCAATTTTGCCTTATATATGCCCAGAAAAAAAAGGGACTAAGCTCATACTAGGTTGGGGAATCCAAAAAAGTCACAAAAGCACTTATATATATTGAATTATATATTGACCGTATTTGCTAGAAGTAGCCCCAGAGACCTCACCCCACATCAAAATCTGTAAGGATAAAAATGCAGATTTACAGGCTGTTTATACCTTTGAGATCTGCAGAAATTTTTCTTATTCCCCCCCCTGCTCTCCTAAGTGTGGAATTTAGCCTTATAAATGGGCAGCGAGGCGAAGTGCATCCTGACCCTTGGAATGCAGAACAAGTTTGATGTTGTGTCTCTGGCATTTAATTTTTAACACGTTCTTCCAGCTAATCTATACAAATGTCAGATTTATAATAGTTGTCCACACCTTCTGCAGATTGATTAACCCCCTAATGTTGGCAGAAGTGGAGAATCTGACCAAAATGTAATTCAGAAGCACTGAGCCAGAACTTCAGCTGGCGTTAGTTGGTATAGACTCATTGATTTCAATGGAGCTACAGACCTGGACCATTATTTTTAAATGCCGTGTATTGGACGAATTTTCTCTTTTCCCTTCTTTCATATTTTCTTTATTTTGACATTTATAAGAACTTCAGAAAACTGAAGAGTTTATACAGTGCTCTCTTACGTGACATGGGGAAAATTTTTTAAAATGTTTCTCCTCCCTTTCACCCCCCACCTCCAAGCAATCAATCTCCATCTAATACATTGTCAGCTCATGTTTTAATTTACCCATCACAAATTTCCATTGGCCAAAGCTTACAGGGTCAGACAGGGTCTCAACAGCCTGGACTCCTTTACGCACTGGCAGATGGAAAGCTCTAATATTTCATTGGAATACACTTCCAGTTTCCTTGGGACAGACTGTGAATCCCTTATGCACATTGAGCATTAACTTATACAAGTAAACCCATTGATTTTTCTGGGATGACTCATTTGACTAGCTGTGACTCATGGGACGACTTATCTAAGTAATATGCCCATCAGAGACCTGAGGCACATACTCAAAGTGGCTAGCCCGACCCACAGTTCGTACTGCCACCTCTACACTCTATTTTTAGCAGGTAGTGTGGATAGGTCTCAAGCTGGGAATCACACTCCCTGATCCATGTGTAGACCTACCCTAAAGGGCTCACAATATGGCCCTTCGCAAACTGTTTTCACCAAAAGTGACTTTGCACCATTGGTGACTTAGAGCTGGCCCCTTTCCCCCCCAAAACAATCTATTTTGTGAGTAAATTTTGATGTCATTTTAAAGTGTTCAAAATAGAGCTCTTTGTTTGTTTCCCTTTTGCTTTAAACAACAAAATTGTTTTCAAAATTATTTACTTGTACTTTGTTACTAAGTTATAGAATAATTACTATAACGTGTGGATGTTTTACAAACAGGTAAATGATACACGATCCCTTATCAAATAGCACTGCATTAGGACTCAGAAGTCCTGGATTCTATTGCCAGTTCTGCCACTGGTCTGCTGGGTGACCTTGGGCAATATTATCTTCTTGTGCCTCAGTTTCCCATCTGTAAAATGAAGATGATACTGATCTTTGTAAAGTGTTTATAGGTCCACTGATTAAAAGAGCTTTATAAGAGCTAGTTCTTATTATTAATTGGCAGATCCTGGAAATCCGTATTCATCTGATTGGGACTGATTATTCACATGAGAAAGGACCACCGAAGTCAATGGAACTGCTCTTAAAAGTACTACATGGATAAGCAGAGGTTTCCAGGATCTGGCCCTATGTGTTATTCATATTGCAACTACAGGGAAACAAGCAATATCCATTTCCTTTAAGTAAACAATAAAAAAAAATAGGAGGAAAGGGACTTTGGAAAATTGATCTGCTTTTGACAGGCAGACGGATGATAGAATTTAGACAGGGTATAAGTATGGTAGATACAGCACTGCTCCATGCTGTTCATTGGTTATCTGAAAAGCTTTCTTTTTGCCAAAATGAAGGCCTAGGCTTAAACTAACTTGCATGCATGATTCAAACCTAAAAGCTAACCAACCTTGCAAAACCCATTAAAAAAGCTATCAGCACTAAGATAGAAATGGAAAGCTGATCTATGGGAAGAGGTTCCTTGTAACCTCCTTGACCCAGCCTTGCGTTGAATGATACCCATGTGATTTGCATCAATATTTTCGAGAGACAAGAAGACTGAGGGAATGTCCTTTGCATTAGTAGGAGTGATAGCCAAACAGTGCTAAAAATCAGAATACATTTCTGTCTAGTTATTTAAACTTTAAAAGCTCAAAAGGGCATAAGATTTTGTATTAGAAAATCAATGTTAAGTGTTGGGTGCATAACACCATCCTTTTCTCTTAGTCTCCCCACACAAATTGTACAGGAGTGTTGGGGTTCATGATGACTGGAAATGTGGTTGGTTATATTTGTTCTTAGTCTTCCTTATGTCTAAAAGATTAGGTAATAAATTACAACTGCTCTGCTGCTCTGTTGCCTTTCAATTAATATTTTAAATTTGTGTTTCCACATTTTAATTTTCAACCGGAAGGTTTAATAAGATAACTTTTACAATGGGATTAGCCTCAGTTCACGCCTGTGGACCTAATCCATTTCAAGTAGACATGCAAATTCAGTACGGGCTGCACCTTCTGCTGTTGAGTGAAAAGCGAGTATCAGCTCATGCATTTGCACTATCTACTTTCATGTGGATCAAAGCAATAACCTTGGCTAGGGATGGAATTCTGACCCCACTGAAGTCCACAAGAACCAATATATAACCAAAAAATATAACCAACAACATTTTCAGTCATCATGAACCTCACCACTCCTGTACAATGCTATTGACTTTAGTGGGACCAGGATTTCACTCTATTTTCGGCCAAGTGAAATTTTTTTTGTATTCTGCTTCCATTTATACTTCATCTTTTCCAGCTTTCTCAAGCAGCTCTTCGTACATTACAGAGGTGGGTTTCAAAATCTCCAAACCCAGCCAAACCTCCAAACACTCACTAACATCATTTTAAATTACATATTGCAAGCTGATTCAGAATCTGTTTGAATATCAGAGTCTGAATTTTTCACTTGACTTTAGTGTCTGAGTACAACCAAAGAATCATGGAAGAGACCATCTAGTCCAACCCCGGCTCAAAGCAGGATGAACACCAACTAAATCATCCCAACCAGGGCTTTGTCAAGCCAGGCTTTAAAAACCTCTGAGGATGGAGATTCTACCACCTCCCTAGGTAACCCATTCCACTGCTTCACCATCCTCCTAATATCTAACCAAGACCTCCCACACTGCAACTTGAGACCATTGCTCCTTGTTCTGTCGTCTGCCACCCTTGAGAACAGCCAAGCTCCATCCTCTTTGAAACCCCTTTTCAGGTAGTTGAAAGCAGCTATCAGATCCCCCCTCACTCTTCTCTTCTTCAGACTAAACAAGCCCAGTTCCCTCAACCTCTCCTTATAAGTCATGTTCCCAGCCCCCTGATCATTTTTGTTGCCCTCAATTGGACTCTCTCAAATTTGACCACATCCTTTCTGTAGTGGGGCGCCCCAAACTGGATGCAATACTCCAGATGCACCCTGAACAGGCTTTGAATTTTGTAGCTTAGGCAGGGGTGAAAGTAAAATTGAAAACTTACTGGTACGGGGGCTGGCTCTGGCCCCTCCCAGAAGGGACAGGGCTTCGGGTGGAAGGGGCAGGGCTGAGGGTCAGCATCCCCCAGCCAGCCCTTCCATGATGCTTGGCCCGCGCCGCCCAGGGCTCCAGCAGTGATTTAAAGGGCTCAGGGCCTGGGCCCTTTTAAATCACTGGCCCTGGGCAGCTGCTCCTTTTGCTCCGCCCCGTTGGCAGCCTGGGTGGGGGAGGCAAAAAGGGCAGTGATGATAAAGCGCTGCCACAGTAGCGGTTTAAGCAGAGTCCTTTGCTGCAGCCGCACTTTAACGTTGCTGCCCCTTTTGCACTTCCCTTTTGGTGACCCTGCCACTAGGAAACTGACAGGACCACTGATGGGGTGGGTGCAAAAGTGGCAGTGGTGTTAAAGTGCTGCCACGGCAGCGCTCTAAAGTAAGTCGGTAGGGGCTGGTACCGGTGACCACTTTTTACCCGTACACCATAGCGGTCCGAAGCACCTTCTTTCACCCCTGAGCTTAGGTCCAACTATAATTCTACTTAGCCTGTCATCATATAAGATAAAAATCACTACCTTTTCCTTCAGATTTCCCTGTTTTGTATAGGTCCCAGCTGCTGGGACGTTACTTAGGGAAGCTGTTTGGGCTGGTCTCCTTTACACAGGAACCAGCCTGATCCTAGGAGCCCTGGAAGTGAGGAATGGCAACATGATGCAATGGTTATTTAGGGCCAATCTTCTCTTTCCCCAGTCCCTTAGCTCCATCCAGTCCAGTGCTGGGTGAAGTTTTGGCTGGACTAGAGAATCTATCCCACAGACTTTGTTTATTTTATTACCAAAATCTAATATTTCTGATTTAGTTACAGTGTCTGATTATTCTCTCTTTCACCTGTCTAATCAGGAGTAAATCCACTGGAACTACTTTGGTGAGAGGAAAGCCAGGGCAATAGTCTCAACTTCATGCTTGTAGGTTTCCATTCTAGATTGGAATGAAACATGGAATCCAACCCTACTGCGGCACATTGGGGAAGCTTGGAGTTGCATATGACTTTTGTGACTCAGGCTCATATCTATTTTGCATGCAGAATGTCTCTGACTATAAATCGCCATGCAATGGGAGAACAGAACCTTAATGTTGTTCCTACTTGTACTGCTTCCGATCTGCATTCATAATAACTTGTCAAATCTGTTGCCAAACCTTTATGTGACTTTGCTATAAGAGTAATCAAGAAACAAATATAATCTCCAGAGCTCCCACCATCCAGGGGTCTGAAGGAACTTTGATAAACTGATTGGTGATGCCTCCCACATCAGCCCTGTGAAGTAAGGAATTATCATTTTACAGATCAGACGCTGAGAGGGTAAGTTACAAAAGCCATACACCAAGTCTGTGGCACAGATGAATATGAAATTTGGATCTGCTGGCTCCCGGTTCTATCATTCAAGCTAGACCACGCTCCTTGAAATTATTAAAAATTAAAGAAAGGAAATGAACTGCAAATCCTGTATCCTCACTAACCATGTCAGTTTATTTTCTTTAAAAGTCAGTTATTTTCTCTCCCCTTTGCCTTACGAGTGTTAGAAGGCAAAATAAAATAAAGCTTAAAGTTGCTCATCAATTTCTGTGGTCCAGATATTTGCTACCCTTAACTCAGTTGAGTGGTACCTCATCTTACAAACTGCTCCATTTACAAGCCCTTAGAGGCAAGTTGAAAGTGTACAGACAATATAAATATTTTGATCATATTTTTACTCCATTAATTTCTACTTTAAGTGACCACATTTCTTTTTTCATATCCTCCTGTGTCAAAAGACATAGCTCAGCTTTTGAAAACTATGGGAAAAATCAGCCTAAATTGCTGGGATTTTATGCTGTTTTAGCCTAAATTTTGTTGAAAAATGCTATTCAGACTTCTAATAACTGTGTCAATTCAGTCTTTTGTTGCTAGATATTCTATATGGTGGGCAGTTCTGTAGTCTTTTTCAGTGCACCCAGGTAACGCCTGTACATTTAACAGTGTTGCTTGACAGAGGTCTGGTCTACACTACGCGTTTAAACCAATTTTAGCAGCGTTAAACCCATTTAACGCTGCACCCATCCACACAACGAGGCTCTTTATATTGATATAAAGGGCTCTTTAAACCGGTTTCTGTACTCCTCCCCGACGAGAGGAGTAGCTCTGAAATCGGTATTACCATATCGGATTAGGGTTAGTGTGGCCGCAAATCGACGGTATTGGCCTCCGGGTGGTATCCCACAGTGCACGATTGTGACCGCTCTGGACAGCAATCTGAACTCAGATGCAGTGGCCAGGTAGACAGGAAAAGCCCCGCGAACTTTTGAATTTCATTTCCTGTTTGCCCAGCATGGAGCTCTGATCAGCATGGGTGGCAATGCAGTCCCAAATCCAAAAAGAGCTCCAGCGTGGACCGTGCAGGAGATACTGGATCTGACCGCTGTATGGGGAGACAAATCTGTTCTATCAGAGCTCTGTTACAGAAGATGAAATGCCAAAGCATTTGAAAAAAATCTCCAGGCTATGATACAGAGTCCACAGCACAGTGCTGCGTGACAAGCGTAACGGAAAGCCAAAGAATCAAATGGACGCTTATGGAGGGAGGGAGGGAGTACTGAGGACTCCAACTATCCCACAGTCCCCAGCAGTCTCCGAAAAGTATTTGTATTCTTGGCTGAGCTCCCAATGCCTGTAGGGTCAAACACATTGTCTGGGGTGGATCAGGGTATAGCTCGTTAATTTTCCTCTCCCCCTGTGAAAGAAAAGGGAAAAAAAATCGTTTCTTGACTTTTTTTCAATGTCACCCTATGTCTACTGCATGCTGCTGGTAGATGCGATGCTGCAGCAGTGAATGGCAGTATCCTCTCCCCTCCCCTCCCCGGTGGCAGACAGTACAATATGACTGCTATCTGTCGTCATCATCAGCCCGTGAGTGCTCCTGGCTGGCCTAAGGTGAGGCCGGCTGGGGGCACCTGGGTAAAAATAGGAATGACTCCTGGTCATTCCCAGTAGATGGTACAGAACGGCTGGTAACCATCTTCATCATAGCAACTGGGGGCTGAGCTCCATCAGCCCCCCCCTTTCCTGTGTAAAGAAAAGATTCTGTACTGCCTGGACTATCATAGCAGTGGAATGCTGGGTTCCTCTCCCCCGCACCACTTAATGTCCTGGCTGGACTATCATAGCAGCTAGAGGCTGCCTCCCCCGCATTTTATCTCACTAACAAGTCGGTGTTTCTTATTCCTGCCTTCTTTATTACTTCATCACACAAATGGGGGGACACTGCAACGGTAGCCCAGGAGGGTTGAGGGAGCAGGGAAGCAATGGGTGGGGTTGTTGCAGGGGCACCCCCTAGAATGGCATGTAGCTCATCATTTCTGCGGGATCTGACACGGAGCAGCTGTGCTCTCTGGTACACTGGTTCTCTAGTACACTTGCCCCATATTCTAGGCAGGACTGACTCTATTTTTAGATACCATAAAGGAGGGATTGACTCGGAGAGTCACTCCCATTTTTGTTTTTGAGCCCCCGACTGACCTCAGCCAGGGGCACCCATGACAGCAGCAGATGGTACAGAATGACTGATAACCGTCATCTCATCACCAATTTACAATGGCATGGCAGATGGTACAGAACAACTGATAACCGTCTCTGCTATCTTGCAAAGGCAAATGAATGCCGCTGTGTAGCGCTGCAGTACCGCGTCTGTTAGCAACATCCAGTAGACATACGGTGACAGTAAAAAAAAAAAAAAAAAAAAAAAAGCTGAATGGGCTCCATGGTTGCCGTGCTATGGCGTCTGCCAGGGCAATCGAGGGAAAAAGGGTGCGAAATGATTGTCTACTGTTGCTTTCACGGAGGAGGGAATGAGTGACGACATTTACCCAGAATCGCCCGCGACACTGCTTTTGCACCATCATGCATTGGGATCTCAACCCAGAATTCCAATGGGCGGGGGAGACTGCGGGAACTATGGGATAGCTATGGGATAGCTACCCACAGTGCAATGCTCCAGAAATTGACGCTAGCCTCAGACCATGGATGCACACCACCAAATTAATGTGCTTAGTGTGGCCATGTGCACTTGACTTTATACAATCTGTTTTACAAAACTAGTTAATGTAAAATCGGAATAATCCCGTAGTGTAGACATACCCAGAGACTTCTGAGCTGCTAGGCTTCCGTTGGAGTTAATGCCAGACAAAAGTAGTGGACCTCTGAAATTTATTCTAAAAACAGATGCAGTATCAGCTAGTAAATCTCCTCTTGGTGATTGCAGTACAGAGATTTCTGATGAGCAGCATGAGATATTCGATAATAACAGGGATAAACTGCTGTTGTCTAGTATTGGTAGCAGATTCTCCTTTTGTAAGTGCAGCATATAATAAAATAAAGGCTTTGCTATGGGACCATGTGTTCAGTGCAAAATGGTCCTTTAATTTAAGATTTTATACATTCTGAAAGCTGTTGAAGATACTTGGCACAGTGGAAGTGGATTCTTTCTTTCTTTCTTATTAATGATCATGACTTAAACGCCACCACCATCACCACTCCCCGTTTTGATTATAATTAAAAATGATTTGTGTTCATTTCTATCTCAGTAGCTAGGGATCATTTTGATGGTATCTGTCTTACAATATTTTTCCAGTGTGGATTGTAGCTGAACCCCTACTAGAACAATTTGCTACAGCTTGAGAAATGTCTATAAATCCTTAAGGCCTTGTCATATTAGAGAGAATTTAGCTGTACAATATTGGCAAAAAGATGCAGAATCATTGATTAAGAAAAAAATAAGAACCAGCGGGTGGTCTAAATTGATATTGACAATCCAACAATGCAAACTATCTCTACCTGATTACATTGGCTATAACCTATAGAGACTTTGATGCAAGCTAATAGTTTTTGTAAGTTACAATAATTTTGAAGTGTATCATTTCTGAATATCTCATGTATTAGTTTCTTTTGTGCATGTGAGATGGGACTACATGTCCCAGAAGCTGTAATTCATGTTTTAGCTGCAGGCCTCTTAAAGATGTAGAGATTTTTTTGTCCAAAAACAGAAACAGAGACTGTCGATAACATGGTTTTATCATTGTAATGTATTTAATGTCAACCATTAAAAAAAGAGCTACCTTGGAATTCAAATCATCGTTTTTGGAGGGAAGAGGATAGAAAAAGAAGGAACAGAAGAGGAGAATGGGAAGAGAAATATCTAAGGTTATAGATTTGCAAAGCAACAGGAATATCTAGATCCACCAAAATCAATTGCCAAGCACCAATATGATTTCATCATAGCCAATTAATATCAGTGTAACTTTAAAAGCAGCAAAGAATCCTGTGGCACCTTATAGACTAACAGACGTTTTGGAGCATGAGCTTTCGTGGGTGAATACCCACTTTGTCAGATGCATGTAGTGGAAATTTCTAGGAGCAGGTATATATATGCAGGCAAGCTAGAGATAATGAGGTAGGTTCAATCAGGGAGGATGAGGCCCTGTTCTAGCAGTTGAGGTGTGAAAACCAAGGGAGGAGAAACTGGTTTTGTAATTGGAAAGCCATTCACAGTCTTTGTTTAATCCTGAGCTGATGGTGTCAAATTTGCAGATGAACTGAAGCTCAGCAGTTTCTCTTTGAAGTCCGGTCCTGAAGTTTTTTTGCTGCAGGATGGCCACCTTAAGGTCTGCTATAGTGTGGCCAGGGAGGTTGAAGTGTTCTCCTACAGGTTTTTGTATATTGCCATTCCTAATATCTGATTTGTGTCTGTTTATCCTTTTCCGTAGCGACTGTCCAGTTTAGCCGATGTACATAGCAGAGGGACATTGCTGGCATATGATGGCATATATTACATTGGTGGATGTGCAGGTGAATTGTGTGGCTGATCTGGTTAGGTCCTGTGATGGTGTCGCTGGTGTAGATATGTGGGCAGAGCTGGCATCGAGGTTTGTTGCATGGGTTGGTTCCTGAACTAGAGTTACTATGGTGCGGTGTGCAGTTACTGGTGAGAATATGTTTCAGGTTGGCAGGTTGCCTGTGGGCGAGGACTGGCCTGCCACCCAAGGCCTGTGAAAGTGTGGGATCATTGTCCAGGATGGGTTGTAGATCCCTGATGATGCGTTGGAGGGGTTTTAGCTGGGGACTGTATGTGATGGCCAGTGGAGTCCTGTTGGTTTCTTTCTTGGGTTTGTCTTGCAGTAGGAGGCTTCTGGGTACACATCTGGCTCTGTTGATCTGTTTCCTTATTTCCTCGTGCGGGTATTGTAGTTTTGAGAATGCTTGGTGGAGATTTTGTAGGTGTTGTTCTCTGTCTGAGGGGTTAGAGCAGATGCGGTTGTACCTCAGTGCTTGGCTGTAGACAATGGATCGTGTGATGTGCCCGGGATGGAAGCTGGAGGCATGACGATAGGCATAGCGGTCGGTGGGTTTTCGGTATAGGGTGGTGTTGATGTGACCATCACTTATTTGCACCGTGGTGTCTAGGAAGTGGACCTCCCGTGTAGATTGGTTCAGGCTGAGGTTGATGGTGGGATGGAAGCTGTTGAAATCCTGGTGGAATTTTTCCAGAGTCTCCTTCCCATGGGTCCAGATGATGAAGATGTCATCAAAATAGCGTAGGTAGAGAAGGGGCGTGAGTGGACAAGAGCCGAGGAAGCGTTGTTCCAGATTGGCCATAAAAATATTGGCATATTGTGGGGCCATGCGGTTGCCCATAGCGGTGCCACTGATCTGGAGATATATATTGTCACCAAATTTGAAATAGTTGTGTGTGAGGATAAAGGCACAGAGCTCAGCTGCCAGTTGTGCTGTGGCATCATCAGGGATACTGTTCCTGACAGCTTGTATTCCATCTGTGTGTGGGATGTTTGTGTAGAGAGCCTCTACGTCCATGGTGGCTAGGATAGTGTTTTCTGGAAGGTCACCAATGCATTGTAGTTTCCTCAGGAAATCAGTGGTGTCACGGAGATAGCTGGGAGTGCTGATGGCATAGGGTCTGAGTAGAGAGTCCACATATCCAGACAGTCCTTCAGTGAGAGTGCCAATGCCCGATATGATGGGGCGTCCAGGATTTCCAAGTTTGTGGATCTTGGGTAGTAGATAGAAAAACCTTGGTCGGGGCTCTAAGGGTATGTTGATTTGTTCCGGTGTTAGTGTAGGGAGTGTCCTGAGTAGATGTTGCAGTTTCTTAGTGTATTCCTCAGTGGGATCTGAGGGAAGTGGCCTGTAGAATTTGGTGTTGGAGAGTTGTCTGGCGGCCTCCTTTTGGTAGTCAGACCTGTTCATGATGACAACAGCACCTCCTTTATCAGCCTCTTTGATGATAATGTCAGGGTGGTTTCTGAGGCTGTGGATGGCATTGCGTTCTGCACGACTTAGGTTATGAGGCAAGCAATGTGGTTTTTCCACAATTTCTGCCTGTGCACGTCGGCAGAAGCATTCAGTGTATAGGTCCAGACTGTCATTTCGACCCTCAGGAGGAGTCCATGTGGAGTTCTTCTTCTTGTGCTGTTGGTGGGAGGGTACCTGTGTATCAGTGCACTGTAACTTTGTGATCCTGATTTTGTTATTTCTTTGCTGGTATGTACAGGATTAATCCAGTGGGAATTGGGTTTGTCAATAAGCAGGTTCTTATGGCTTTGCATATTTAATTGAGAATTTACCTGCCAAAGGGGGAAAGGGATTTACATTATTCATTGACAGTTTAGAAAGTGTATTCATAGAGTGCTCTTTGTAGTGTGCTGATACTATTTGACAAAATCTCCTTATTTAATTTTTATAACCAAGACTCACCAGCACTTGTTTAAAGTCTTACATTTTTTGTTATAGGAGTTGGTTTTTGTCACATTTTGATACCACTTGAAAATTTCACTTTGAATTTAAATTAAATATTCATGAAAAGTTATCAAACTTGTATAAACTAAATTGTCATGCAAAGTGATAAACTCCTATAAACTTTCAATGGGATTTATGAGGTTAGGCATCTGCAGCCATTATTGTTTAATGGAAGGCGAATTTCATATTTCTGATGCATTTTACTCTTGTGGCTATTCCTCTCAGGGCTGTCTACAGTCCTAAGCTTTGTGGCTTTTAATAAAGATAAGCAGAAAAATAAATGATAGAATTAATCTCTTTAACACCTTTACAATAACCATAATAAATTGGGCTGATAAAAATGTGACAGCAATTCTAGTATTTAAACATAGTAAAATAGAACCTATTTTGCTTTGAATTACTATGCAACATTCAAAACAAAAAAATTACGTGAACTGAGATCAATATAACAAACACTACTATGACAATTTTAAAAAAGGTCTTCTATTGCTGTTCCTGCTGTTGAAATGGCGCAAGATGGGGCTTGGCAATGTTATGATTTTCATCATTTTACAGTTTCCCAAGGATTAGTGTGTTGTTAGTTTAACAGGAATGCTGGATCAGGTGTTAGAAGAACCATTCAAAGAATCTATACATAAGCCTTAAGGGACAAATCTTAAACTTAGCAACTAGATAACAGGCTGGATGTTGAGCAGGAGGGAGGAGAGGCAGGAAGGAGGAACTTCTCACTGTGCCACTGAGTGGCTTTTGCTGACTCCTTCTGTCACCCTCTCCTAGTGGAGGAGGACATCTTCCCCACACACAAGCACATACATTCTCATTGCCACCCGGGAAGCCCGACAGACTTGCACACCAGCCTCCCCTACCCCAAGAAACCCTATCTCCCCCGTGCACAGAAGATCCACAGCGGTTCCTTTGCTAAGGGTATTTCTGAATGGGTGAGAGGATTATAGGTGAACTGTAATAGGATTTGACCAAACACTGTGAAGATTTCTTCAAACTTAATAAGCAATTTGCTGTGACTGTGAATTTGTGGCACAACCAGAAACCTGGATGTACGTTATACATATCCCGTCAGGTAACAAATACTTACCATGTGACCGACTCATCAACCAGAACAAGTTTTACAATCTCATGTATTCCCAAAGCCAAGTTTGCAAATAAGGTACAGACCATGATATTTTCAGAATTATTGGGATGATATTTACTGAAAATATATAAATAGAAACTTGTGATCTGGGTGGCCCATTCATGGACAGCAAAAGAGGCAAAACATTTGCATAAGTTGGTTATGAATTATTCCCAGATCTATTCATAGTTCAATTACTAATTTTTAATAGAATTATAAACAGTTCAAATGATTTTGTTTTAAGGAAGACAAAAAAGTGAATGTGTCAGACAACAAGGGACACAACAGAGTCCAGTGCCTGGGTTCTGCTTGTCTTCTCTTGCCTTAGGGTTTTTTTTTTAATGGGATCATAATCCTACTCTTTTTTGCCTCTTCACTCATGCTCTCTACCACCATCCTGCCCTTATTCATCATCTGCCCTTGCACCACCTCTTCAGACCTCTCACCAACTCACTTTCCTATGTTCTTTCTCAACTAATTAGGAAAACCATTGCCACAAAAAAGATAATTTTTGGTCTCTTATTTTATCAATTAGCTATGGCTTCCCCCCTAAATTCCTTCTGCTGTAAGTGTGTGTAGTGCCTGGGTAAAAGTGATCACTTTATGAAAAGACATCCCAGTCAGAACTGACCTTTTAACATTAACATCCCTTTCTCCCTTGCATGACGCAATGATTTTGTTTTTTGCTCCATGCAGAGTAGTTTAGTTGGTGTGAACTGATTTGTTCTGAGGGTGAGAACAAGTGAAACGGAAATGGTAAAATTATTCCCCCCCCCCCATGAAGAACATGGCGGAGTGCATCAGGACTTGACGGTTTCTCTTATGTTGTGAATCTCTTCTACAGCCCTGGCGAATGCGACCAATCATCTTCTCTTCTTCCTGTCAGTGTTTCTCCTGCTGCAATCATAGTTCTGTCACTCTTGCAGGGCACTATATATGATTTTGCTCAGATTATTTTATCATCCTGGCTGGCCTTATTAAGCCACTATTGCACTAAAGAAAAGAAATTCATGTTGAAATGGCGTAAAGATATGGACGTTAACTCTTCAACTGGGACAATTATTATTGTTAGCTAGCAAGGGCTGAATCTTACATGCTTCTGAGGTTCAGTTCAGGTAAGGATCCAAGCGTGATTACTTATTAAAAGCATATATGAATGATCTAAACTTTCTGAAGCCACTTCCATCCCTCACCCCCAATCTCTTCATTGTAGCGGCACTCTCTCCCTCAACGGGACCTAAATCTATCTATCTCCTGCCCTTGCGCTCCCGTCCCCATCCTGAGTTTCTTCTCTTGGGTTTCTTTGCCACACCAAGTTAGGGTAAAACAGCTAGGAAAGGGTTAAGTGATCTGTCACATGATTCAACATGATATTTAAGGGGAAAATGTGTTCTCTTTCTGGGAGCTGAGAGAGGCCAGGAGAAAGCCTGTGAGGGCTGCAGCCTGTGTTGCTCAGTGGATTTGCTTTGTTTTGATGTTACTTGTGTGCTTTTTGTGTTTGAATAATAAACTGTGCCCTGAGTCAAAGTCCTAAAACAGACTAGTCTGTGGCACTGGTTCCTTCCTGGGCTGGTGAGAGAGCTCCCCATCTTATATTTGGATATCCCCCTTCTTCTCCTCTGGGCAGCTCTATCAATGGCAGGTTAGGTTTCAAGTAATTCTGTCCTGTGACTATTAATGTGCTTTCTATTAGGCAGGCCCAAAGACCTCACTCCAACATTGTGGTAGCTTTGGAAGTGGATGCGATGCTTCCTTAGCTCAATCCTTGTTCTTCAGGGAGGCCTCAAGCCTTTTTCTCTGTACTAAGCTGAATTCCATGTGCTGTTGGGATATATACCTAAGAGCATGTGATACTTCAGCTAAACATTAGACTCTCTGGAGAACCACACTGTCAGAAGTGCTAGGTCTCTCAACAAAACCAGGGAAAGGTAAGACGGGCATTTAGAAAGCTCATAGAGAGGCTGGCAGTAGCTAGCAGTACAGGCCGTGCTATAGAGATACTGTCTCATTATGTCTATAGAGATTGTATTTTTCTTTTGTAGAGAAGGAATGCATCTGTGCATTGGCACTTTGAATTGCTGCAGCTCTTAGTTACACTGTAAAAATGAATGAGGAGCAGAAGAACAAAAGAGGTGGTCAGTTCTGATTCTATGCATATCAATGACTCCTGGAAGCAGAACACACATTTTATACCACAGAATAAGTTTAGAGTCCAAAGAACAGCAGGATGATGCAGTATGAGCTTCGTGCTACTCACTTTCCACGGGCTCTTGTCTCTTCCTGTTTGAAAGTGCAAATGCCTAACTTCTAAATGTGTCACAGAATTACTGCAGGGTTGGAATACCGAGTACAACTTGAAATGTAATTTCTCCTTTTATACCCTGGTACAGGGAAAACCAACTGATCTCTCTTGACAAAATAGGTCTGGTGTGTGTACGCCTGCACATATATGATATAAAAATAGCAGGTTTTTTAAAGTTTTCTTTCACCTCAGAAAATTAAGGTCAATAATGGGGGTGCAGGAGAAACCAAACCAAATTTAAGTCAACTATCTCCAAGTTTGCTTCTTATATTTATTCAGGTCCTTGGACATTCCCTGATGGAAATCAGATTTGTTTATTCTGTGTACAATCAGGACAATTGCTTTTTCCCTTGCTGTGAGCAGGACACATTCATCAAATCAGGACAGTCTTGATTACCTCCAGACAGATGGCAACCCCAATTTGCAGCTCTGTATGCCACTATAAAACGTGTTGTGTTTTTTTTTCTAGACCCCAGTAAACTGATTGCATTCAGTAATAATGCTACCATTTCTAGTGTTAAATCCCTCAGTGATTGAGCTATTAGTAGCAATAATACTGCCCACAGTAACTGAAATCATTTACAGTTTTGAAAAGGTTCATTTCCATCAAGATTAATTTGTGTTCAGTGATATGTGTCCTTTTTGTTTAATTGCAATTAATATTAAAACTCTTATTATGACTTCCATGGGTTATTGCAATAGCATCTACAATATGGTAGGCACTTTCCAAACATATAAGAAATTCCCTGTCTCGAAGAGCTTGCAGTCTGAAAGACAAGTTAACAGAGAGTGGGGATGGTTGTGAAAGGGTACAGCACACACAGCCAGAATAGTCAAGGTGCTGTCATACACAGCTTGCTAGCTCTGCTTTCTGTATTGTTCTTTATGTGCACAATTTGGCCATTATTAGCTTCTTACAGATGTGGCAGAAAAAGTGGGTCTTGCAGAGGGATTTGAATGATGCCAAGATAGTAGACAGGTATATCTGCTCAGGGAGAGCATTGCATGCAGAACATATACCAGGGAACAAAGTACAAGAATAAGATAGAAAGGGCAAAGAAAGCTGTCATCATAGGTAGAATGGAGGGGATTACGAGGATGAGGCGAAAAAAGACGAGGCAATACTCTGGGAGGTGTAGAGATGGGAAGAGGATGTCCATTTGTTTAAGATGGAACATTAAGCTTAAATTGGATGCAATGGACAAGGGGAAACCAGTGAAAGGACTCAGGGAGGGTAGGTGATGTGGACAGATCAACAAGCAAAGACGACAATATTGGCAGCTGCACTGATATGCATTGGATGGGATATGGGTAGCAGGGCACCCACAGTGGGGGAGGTCGTAGCAAGCAAGGTGGGAAGCAAGGGCCTGGAAAAAAGCTTTAGTAGTCTGTACAGAAGAAAGGTCAGATTTACAGCACTTTTAGTTAGCTGACTGCTGTACATCCTTACCACTAATTAATAGTGGGCCTGATGCTCCCTTCCACCTCTACAAGTGGAGAAGACTTAAATCTAGTGGATCCCTCTTGAAGAGAGCCAGGCCTGGTCTACACTACGCGTTTAAACCAATTTTAGCAGCGTTAAACCGATTTAACACTGTACCCGTCCACACAACGAGGTCCTTTATATCGATATAAAGGGCTCTTTAAATCGGTTTCTGTACTCCTCCCCGATGAGAGGAGTAGTGCTAAAATCGGTATTACCATATCGGATTAGGGTTAGTGTGGCTGCAAATCGATGGTATTGGCCTCCGGGTAGTATCCCACAGTGCACCATTGTGACCGCTCTGGACAGGAATCTCAGCTCTGATTCACTGGCCAGGTAGACAGGAAAAGCCCCGCGAACTTTTGAATTTCATTTCCTGTTTGGCCAGCGTGGAGCTCTGATCAGCACAGGTGACCACGTAGAGTTCATCAGCACAGGTAACAATGCAGTCTCCTGAGAATCGAAAAAGAGCTCCAGCATGGACCGCACAGGAGGTACTGGATCTGATTGGTATATGGGGAGAGGATTCTGTGCTAAAAGAACTCCGTTCCAAAAGACAAAATGAAAAAATATTTGAAAAAATTTCCAAGGCTATGATGGAGAAAGGCCACACCAGGGACTCAATGCCGTGCAGAGTGAAAGTTCAGGAGCTCAGACAAGCCTACCAGAAAACCAAAGAAGCAAACGGAAGGTCCGGGGCAGGACCAAAAACTTGCCACTTTTACGTTGAGCTGCATGCAATTCTAGGGGGGTCTGCCACCACTACCCCACCCCTGTCCGTGGATTCCAAGGTGGGGTTGGTAATCTCAGCCAAGCCTGAGGATTCTGTGGATGGGGAAGATGAGGAGGAGGAAAAGGAGGACGAGCTTGCACAGAGCACACAGCACTCCATTAGCCCCAACAGCCAGGAGCTTTTTCTCACTCAGACGGAATTACCCTCCCAGCCCTCCCAAGCCACTAGCCGAGACAGTGAAGCCATGGAAGCGACCTCTGGTGAGTGTACCTTTGTAAATATAAAACATGGTTTAAAAGCAAGCATTTTTTAATGATTGATTTGCCCTGAGGACTTGGGATGCATTCTGGCCAGTACAGTTATTGGAAAAGTTTGTTAACATGTCTGGGGATGGAGCGGAAATCCTCCAGAGACATCTCCATGAAGCGCTCCTGGAGGTACTCCAAAAGCCTTTGCAGAAGGTTTCTGGGCAAGGCAGCCTTATTCTGTTCACCATGGTAGGACACTTTACCATGCCATGCATGTAGCAAGTAATCAGGTATCATTGCATGACAAAGCATAGCTGCGTATGGTCCTGGTGATTGCTGGCATTCAAGAAACATCCGTTCTTTATCTTGCTGTGTTATCCTCTGGAGAGTGATATAGTTCATGGTAACCTGGTTGAAATTCAGGAATTTAAGTAAGGGGACAGAGATGGCCATTCCTACTGGGTTGTTTGCCTGTTCCTTAAAAGAAATCCTTCCTTGCACGTAGCCAAGCCAGCGGAGGGGAATAGTGCTGAGCTTTCTCGCGTTTGGCTATCGGGGATCTTCCCTGCTACCAGCCACGTGGTGGTGGTGGGGGGAAGGTGGATGATGAGCAGTGATCTTCCATGATACCAGCCATGGGGTAGGGGTAAAGCGATCATTCCACAGAATTGGAGGGCGGGGGTGGCTTCTGCTGCTGCATGTTAACAGGAAAGAAGCATCACTGAACGGGATTTCCTTGGTATTTTGGAAAAGAAGGGAACTGTGTATATGAAGGCTGCAGAAGCCGAAAGACAATGGCTTACCATGGCTGCATGCAAGCTGAATTCTAATGCCCGGGCCTGCGTCTGTGAGATCTGTAACACCAGAGCCGCAGGCACTCAATATTAAGATGCAAAATGTGACCTTGTAGTGAAATCACATGTGCTATGTAAGGTGAATAGTGTTGTTCACCGTGAAAGAGTAAAACCATTGTTCTGTAAAATGTATCTTTTTAAATACTTCTCTCCCTTTTTTCCCTCTCTTATGCAGCTGCACATTCTTCAAGTCTACTCCATCCCGAAGGCTATCTCAGATAAGGCGGAGGAAAAAGAAGACGCGAGACGAAGTGTTCTCGGAAATCATGGCAGTGACCCGCAATGAAAGAGCTCATCTGAATGACTGGAAGGACGTGGTATCAAGTTACAGGAAAGATGCCAGTGAACGTGAAGACAAGAGGGACCAACGTGAGGATAAGAGGGACGCTTGAGATGAGAGGTGGCGGCAGGAAGATCAGAGGTGTAGGCAGGAAGATCAGCGGTGGCGGGATGCAACGCTGGGGCTGCTGCGTGATCAAACTGATATCCTCTGACGTCTGGTGGAGCTTCAGGAAGAGCAGCAGGGTCACAGAGTGCCGCTGCAGCCCCTGTGTAACCACCCTCACCACTCACCATGTTTCATGTCTTCCTCAACCAGACGTGTAAGAACGAGTGGGGGAAGGCTCCGTGCACCCGCCCACTCCACCCCCGTGGATAGCCCAAACAAAAGGCTGTCATTACATTGAAATATTTTTAGTAGCCTTTTCCTTCCCTCCTATCCTCCTCCCAAACCATACCTGGGGTACCTTGTCATTTCTCCCCCTCTTTTTATAAAGACTTTTAAATAAAGAATACATGACTTTTAAAACGACAGTGACTTTATTTCCTTAAGCAAGCTGTAATCGAAGGCGGAGGGTGGGTTGCTTACAGGGAATGAGTCAAGCAAGGGGGGGGTTCATCAAGGGGAAACAAACACAACAGTTACACAGTACCCTGGCCCATGATGAAACTCGTTTTCAAAGCTTCTCTGATGCGCACCGCTTCCTGGTATGCTCTTTTAATCGCCCTGGTGTCTGGTTGCGTGTAATCAGCGGCCAGCTGATTTGCCTCAGCCTCCCACCCCGCCATAAAGGTCTCCCCCTTACTCTCACAGAGATTGTGGAGCACACAGCAAGCAGCAATAACAACGGGGACATTGGTTTGGCTGAGGTCTGATCGAGTCAGTAATGTGCGCCAGCGCGCCTTTAAACGGCCAAATGCACATTCTACCACCGTTCTACACTTGCTCAGCCTGTAGTTGAACAGCTCCTGACCACTGTCCAGGCTGCCTGTGTATGGCTTCATGAGCTATGGCATCAAGGGGTAGGCTGGGTCCCCCAGGATAACTACAGGCATTTCAACATCCCCAACTGTTATTTTCTGGTCTGGGAAGTAATTCCCTTGCTGCAGCCGTTTAAACAGAGTAATGTTCCTGAAGACGCAAACTTCATGAACCCTTCCTGGCAATCCCACGTGGATGTTGGTGAAATATCCCTTGTGATCCACCAGTGCTTGCAGCACCATTGAAAAGTACCCCTTGCGGTTTATGTAGTGGGTGCCCTGGTGCTCCGGTGCCAAGATAGGGATATGGGTTCCATCTATCACCCCCCCACAGTTAGGGAATCAAATGCCAACTCTGCCCACGTATCTACACCAGTGACACCATCACAGGACCTAACCAGATCAGCCACACCAGTTCATTCACCTGCATGTCCACCAATGTAATATAAGCCATCATATGCCAGCAATGCCCCTCTGCTATGTACATCAGCCAAACTGGACAATCTCTACGGAAAAGGATAAACGGACACAAATCAGATATTAGGAATGGCAATATACAAAAACCTGTAGGAGAACACTTCAACCTCCCTGGCCACACAATAGCAGATCTTAAGGTGGCCATCCTGCAGCAAAAAAACTTCAGGACTAGACTTCAAAGAGAAACTGCTGAGCTTCAGTTCATCTGCAAATTTGACACCATCAGCTTAGCATTAAACAAAGACTGTGAATGGCTTGCCAACTACAAAACCAATTTCTCCTCCCTTGGTTTTCACACCTTAACTTCTAGAACAGGGCCTCATCCTCCCTGTTTGAACTAACCTTGTTATCTCTAGCTTGCTTCTTGCTTCCATATATATATCTAACCCTGGAAATTTCCACTACATGCATCCGACGAAGTGGGTATTCACCCACGAAAGCTCATGCTCTAAAACATTTGTTAGTCTATACCTTCCACAGGATTCCTGAGCAGCATAGTTAAGCTGACCTAACCCACCTAAGCCGATGGAAGAACCCCTCCCCTCAGTTACCAAAAAATCATTTCAGACAGATAATGGAGATAAATGGTCAGGTTTACCTGAGCAGAAGGGTGTCCTTTAAATTCCTATCTTACCAATCTATCTACTTATAGTCATTGTTACTGTGGGAGTAGCGTCTGCCTTTCAGTATTATTTTCAAAGTCAGATGTTTTGTAACTTTATTATGCTTGTTCTAGAAGTGGAAGATTTTAAAAAGTGCCTGAATGTGAAAGCTCCAAGGCTTATATGAGTTATTGTGTAGACTGTCATGAAAAGGTCATGTAATATTGGTTGTTAAATAATTGTAAAGTTGACTGCCAACACCAGGGAAAAATCTATACTAACATATTACACATTTCCTGATTCAATGTCTCTTAAATTCAGTCTTGTTTCACAGTTCTCTAGAAACAGAATAATTGTTAAATTTGGATCAGTGTTTCATTGCTAAGTAGGAACAAGAGCAGAAAACAATGCCAGGCAGGGTAGGCCATTTGGCCCACCAGTCTCCCCCGCCTCATCAGGTTTTATCACAACCTCAGCTCCCTGGTTTGATACTCATTCCTTCCCTGTCCATAATACTGCCTAGAATCTCTGACTTCATATGTGCTCTTTGCCTCGGATTGCTTCCTCCTCACCTGAAAACTCCAACGTTCTCTGTTCTGTAACAGCCTCTATCTTCTGCTATTAAAAGCTCAGATTGAAAATAGTCACTAAAAATAAATAAATCAGCTGATGCCTATGGAAAGTCTCAAAGTAGATTTACATAGCCAGTTCTGAGCATCAGAATCTAGAAACTTGAGACACCTGGTAGCATAGCACATGGAATCTTAAGTAGAGATGGCCCCAAATCCGTAATTTAGATTGAGGTGTGAAATTAGATAGCGTCTGGGATCTTCTGATTCTTGGTTTTGGTTTGTAGTGAGAAACGTGCAAAAACCATCTCTGGGCCCAGCTCTAGTTTGAAGTTCTAGACCTGTGTACTTTCCTATTATTGTCTGGAGGAGCTGTATTTCTCACTATCTCTAATACTTTGATATCATTGTTCTTTTTGGGTAAAGCCCTGTGGCCCTTATGCAGGCATAGCTCCCATTAACAGGGACTGAGTATGAGTTGCAGTATTTGGACATTATAGAAAAGGAACTACTGGTTCATACCTAATGTCTCTGAGTGCCAAGGCATTCTGGTTAGAATCCCTCCTGCTAGACTCTTGGAAAAGCCAGTGCCTTTGCTGGCCAGTTCTGGACATAGGCCTGCCAGAGCCTCTTCCTTCCCTATCTCCTTTAGAAAGGCTGTTGCTGCTTTTTGTGACTAGCCTATGCACAAAAGCAAAAATGAGATGATGGTTTCTCCTGCTCTGTGAATACCCTTGTACAGGGTGTGCTGTAGTCTGACCTTCAGTTCCTCTACACAGCACCTCTAGGAATCCCTAACAAGGCTCTCAATGCAGTTTTGGAATCAAAGAGTTGAAATCCTGAAAATGAGACTTTATCCTAAAATTGTAACTCAAGTCTAGGTTAATTGGTGTGAGGAGACAATGAATTTAGGATTTTCCTATGATTTTCAATGATGAATAATGTCAGCTAATCAAACAGTCTAAAGAAATTGAGATTACTTAAATGTCTGACACTGCACGCATCTTGAATGTCCATGTTTTAAGTGTCAGAAAGGAACTGCACAGTCCTGGGTCTTTTTGGCTCACAGAACTCTAGCTGAAGTCTAGGGAAGTTTAGGGAATTCCCCATACAGAGGGCACGCAAGATGAAGCTCAAGCTCCATAATGCCCTTCGTGGCCTGATCCAAAGCCCACTTAAGTCAGTTGAAAGACACTTGTTGATTCAAATTGGCTATGAATGAAGCTCAGAGATCTAATGATTAACTTTACTCCTATTGCTTATAATAGCACAAAAACTCTGTATTGATGCAAACGTGGGCAATATAACGCTAGTATTGTTTGGATGAAATAGGTCTCAATTATCTTATGAAAAATGGGCAAGTTTCCTTTTCCCTCCTCTTCTTGAGATGGATATTTCAAATATGAATAGTGCAAACCATGTCTAATCACCATTTCTATCACAGATGATATGGCTGTAGTCCATAAAACATGGAAAGAGTGCAGGAGATTAATTAGAACTACAATACTGTGACACAAATGCTATTAACTCTCTTTGAATTCTATTTAATTGAGTGTTGCTTACAGCATTTCCTTTCTCTGTTGAACATCTGATAAATAAACAGTATTTTTATTCCTGTTGTCCTTGTCCTTGACTGCATTAAAGATCACTCTTAGCCTCTTTTTGGACTCTCTTTTTATTTCTTAAAATAAATGTAGGAAAAGCATAATTAATCACAGCAGAAAAAAATTGCCATACCTTTCTTTATCAAATTGGAGAGCATGAGTTTGCCATTCATCCATATGCAAATTGCACATGGTTTCTACTGATATTCTGCATGAAAAACAATGGATGATATGGCCTTTATTTGTAGGTAGCTACAGTAACTGAAAACTAAAGAACAGCGTCCTTCCGATGCAAGGGGAACTGTGTCTCTTCATTTGAGTTAAATATCTGAGCTGCTGAATTCTACTGTATTTTGTTGCCATATTTGCAGAATCTAAACTTAAAATGGAGAATTACTTGAAATAGTGGTTTTTTGTGCTGTGATATTTAATTTTAAAGGGCCAGCTTGTACCACCCTTGCTCAAATTCATTAGAAACTTGCTAGGCAAGTAGCCCTATTGAAATGAGTGGAACCATGCAAAGTAAAGCAGCATTCAATGTAAGTAAAAGTGGTATGGTCTGGTGTAAAGTCAGTCCTAGAACAAACGGGCAAACTTCAAGGTAACATCATATCATATAAACACAGACTGTAATGACCAGCATCTGTCAAGCACAGCAAATGTTATTAAAAGGTAGTATGACTTTTTGGAACTGATTTCAAAATCGGCAGGAAAAACAGATTTATCTCAGTCGGCCTTTCCCCCCAGCACATCACGCTGTTTAACTCCATGTATTTTCATTATTTCAACACACACACACACACACACTCTCTCTCTCTCTCTCTGTGGAAATTATAATAGTATTGGTAGCATTTTTCTTATCACGAAAAAAATGTAGTGACACAACTAAACTCTTACTTTTAGAATAAATACTATTTTCGTTTTTTTATTTGTTTGTGCTGCAATTTTATCGTAGCTTGTTTTATTGAAACCACGATAAATGGCTAACTTTGATATTTTGAAATGGGAAAAAAGGGTCAAAGATTTCATTTATTTTTTTATTTGGATTTCACAGGCTGTTTTCATACTTTGGTTTTGAAATCAGTAAAAATGCAGTACTAGCCAAACTCCTATAGACGGTAATAGTCTTCTGGATGTAATGACAAACTGTGGCATTTTGCTTAAAGGTAGACTATAAATCATCAGAATACCATTTAAGCTGTTAGTACGAGGGTGTGAATACTAATATTAGTAGTCAGATGTTCAAGTGTGTATAAAATTAGACCTATATTGAGTCCATCGCTAGGGATTCAGTAACAGGAAACCTTGGTTCTCTCCATCTGCCCTACTTAAGGGATTTTTTCTTTTTTGCAAGAACTTTCAAAGCACATAGGAGTCTAGCTTCATAACCTCACCCTTTCCCCTCCATAAATAAAGCGTCAGATGTTGCTTTCAGAAACTAGTTTACAACTAACATGCCTCCTTCTTTGTTTTATTTATTTAGTTCTCCCAAATCTGGGGCCCAATTCTCTGGGGTGCAAAAAGCCCTAAACTCCCATTGTCTTTGATAGTTGAGGAAGCTCAGCACAGTTTGCAGAACCAGATCTCTGATGTGCTATTCTGGGCAGTTGTCATACTGTATTGAGTTCCCTTCTTTTTTAGCTCTACTAAAATGGATCATTTGCTAAAGGAGTTTGATGTTATATGTTTAATTATTATCCTAACTTTTGCTTACACTAATGAGAGTCTGGGAGCTGTTAGGCTGGAAAGTGCAGTCTCCAAAAGAGAAAGAGGAGCAAGGATTATGCATCCCTTTCCCCTTTCATCACTGGATCTTGCAGCTGGCTGGGTGAACTGAAAAAGCATGTTGCAGATCCTAAAGCATAGTGCAGTGTGCACACTTCTTCTGCACAGTGTTGTATCAGCCAAGCTGCTGCTGCACGCTCTGTAACTCTCACTCTGTCTCCTCAATTCCTCCCCCCTTCTTCCTGTTTCCTGTCCTTTCAGACTCCCAACAGCCGGTGCTTCCAGTTCTAATAATCACAAGCAACATCTAAACACCACACACAACAATGTATTTCCTGAGATACACTCCTCCCAGAGCTGCTTCTGAAGCTGTGCAGTATCTCACTGCACGCTTGTAATATTGGCATCTCCGTTGTGTGCCATTTTCTCTTCAGGCAGGAAATGGCATTTCTTTTGGATCTGGGCCTTTTGCTGAAATGTTGTTGAGAATGACCACTGTGCAGAGAAAACAGTTGAATAACATGAACCAGAATTAGTAATCATAGTCATTATGACAGTGTCCGAGGACTAAACAAGAATGGTGGGGCCTCATTTTATAAGCCAGGGTACAAACCTAGAGGACTAGGTGATTCCTGCCCCAGAGAGCCTACAATCTACCTAGACAAGACAGATACATGGTGGGGGAAAAGTTAGAACACACAAAGTGAAATATGCAATGGCAGCAAGGTCACATTAGTTCCAGGACCTTTTGTTTATTTATTGTGGTGGGCTTAGTTAGGAGGGGATCAGCTAAATGAGAGGCAAGGAAGACAAGGCAGGGGGGAAGATGGTAAGAGACTGTGATGGAGAAGGGAGAGGGTGGGCACAAACAGCCAATCAACACAAGACAGAGAATGTCCAATCAAGGCTGTAGAGGAAGTTCTCTGAAGGTCCTTGCTTTGGTTACTTCTGTGGCTACTTCTGATAGCTGGGGTGTCTGGCTGGTTGCTTTCTGCAGTTCCTTTCTCTCCCCCTTCCCTTTTCCCCAGGCTACATAGTGTAGGGGAGAGGTGGCATGACCTGGGTTCCCTTATTTCCCCAGAGTGTCTGGGGGGGGGGGGGGTGTCTTCCCTGCAGAGTTCTGGGTCTAAGTGGTGCTGGGAGCAAGGGTCACCCCGGTTTGGCCCCATTTTACTCTCTCTCCCACCCCTCAGAAGTGCAGCAATCTGTGCTTTTGGATGCTTCTGCAGCTGCTCCTACTGGCTTGAGCCTGATTAGTTCTTCCCTGCAGTTTTTCTCCAAGGCCACACAATGGGCATTGGCCTTAGGAATCACTTGCTGACTACCAGCACAACTTTCTGTCAATTTTTATATGACAGCATGACTGTATCTTTTATTTTAGCTTCCCCTAAATATTCATCTTAGTGGCTCCAATGGGCTACTCATTTTAGTGAATCCCTCAGTTTTATCTCACTTTTAAAAGAATGGTAAATAATATCATTCTTCTGAATATGTTAACTGTTGTCTCCAAGAATTATATTAGTGGAACTGTTCTCATGGCAATTGTCTGGTTTTGGTAGACCATTTACTGAGGTGTCTAAAGCAAGGTTTGTGCCTGCCAGAGGGTGGCTTGTCTTGGAGAGCTTGCAGCTGAGTCAGCCTGGTTACAGAATGAGCCTCACCTGAGAGGAATCAAGCAATTCTCCATGATGAGCAGAATGTGCCTGTGGTAAAGAGGGAAACCTAAGGAGATTACAGCTCTGACTGTCAAGACTTAGAAAGCAAGAAGGTTCCTGCAGGGTCCCGAGTCAGCAGGGGAAAAACTCAGTGTAGGAAAGGAAGCTGCTGGAAAGACAGCATTGAACAGGAGCAGCAAATGGGAGCTTTGTGAGAGAATTGTCCAGGTGAGGCAGAAATGATGACATGACTCTTGAGTGAGTTTATTGACTTTGTTGTGTGCTTGCTTGCTTGCCATGTGCCTGCTTGATTAAAGTTTATGGTGTGGGGCAGCAAACAGGGAAGTCTGTGAGGGAGTTTAGAGAGGGAATGCGAGAGCCAAACACCTAACAAATGTTCTCTAAACTTAGGCCAGTAACAAACCCTCTCCCCCCCATAGCTGCCTCCAAGAAGGAACAAACAACCCTGTGAGAGTAAAAATAATACAGGCAGAAATCCAGCAGCAGAGTGGGGGTTATCCAATTGATTGTACTAAACACAGTGTAGCAGGTGGCATGTATGTGCAATTTGGTGCACACAACTCATGGCCCTCAGAGACTGATTATGGACTCCTGAGACCAGAGTGACTGAACTGGAGGAGCTAAGGGAGACAAATGGGTATCTAGATTAGACTTTCTGGGACAGAGTAGAGTGATTCCACTCCCAGTCTGGCAGCCTCTGTGCTGTTGAAGAGGATGAAAGTCTTGGGGAATGGGAACATCAAGCTGGAGCAGAAATGATCGCATAGTTGTGACCCTCCTTCGAGATGATGTAATGATATCCTTTTGCACTGAAGATACCCCTCCAAGGGAGGGGGCTCTGTGATTAAGAGGAGACAGGTAATAATAATAATGGTGGATTTGATTATTAGAAATTTAGATAGTTGGGTATGATGACTGAGAGAGCTGCATGGTGAATTGCCTGCCAGATGTGAAGTTTGTGGACCTCTCAAAACATCTAGATAGACTTACGTGCTGTGCTGAGGAAGAGCTAGTGGTCGTGGTATGGCATAGGTACCTATGCCACAGGGAAACATAGGCAAGAGGTCCTGGAGGCCAAATTTAGGCTACTAAGTAAGAGATTAAAGTCCAGTGAATGCTTCCAGTTCCATGTGCAGGGCCAGTTAGGCAGGCAGAACTGCAAGGTCTCAATGCCTGGATGAAAAGGTGGTGCTCAGGGGAGAGATTTAAGCGTATTAGGAACCGGAGAACCTTTTGGGAAAGGAGATGCTTATACAGAATGTATGGGCTCCACTTAATGCAAAATGGAACCAGATTGCTGGCATATAAAATTAAAAAGATCATAGAGGAGTTTTTAAACTAAAGTATGTAATAGCACATGGTTTGGACAGACACATCCCTTAGGGAATGATTTAATAAAGAGGATCCTCTATACATAATAAGGAGGATAGGATAGATAAAGTTCAGGTAGGAACTGAAGAGAAACAGTCAACTGAACAAGAGTCCCATTCAGATACATCATATGACGGCAGACAACTAAATATGGACAAATTTTATAAGTGCTTGTATACAAATGCTAGAAGCCTAAATACAAAAATGGGTGAATGTGAGTGCCTGGTATTAAAGGGAAATATTGATATAGTAGGAATTACAGAAACTTAATGGAAGATTGATAATCAATGGGCCACATTAGTACCAGTGTACAAAACATATAGGACTGACAGAGTAGATCATGCTGCTGAGAGAGTGGCACTATATGTGAAAGAAAGCGTAAAGTTAAATATAAAAAATCTTAAATGAATCAAATTGTACCATGGAATCTCTATGGATAGAAATTCCATGCCTGAACAATAAGAGCACAGAAGTAAAAATCTACTACTAGCGTCCTGACCAGAATGATGATGGTGATTGTGAAAAACTCAGGGAGATTAGAGAGTCTACAGAGGCAGATAATGCAATAATATTGGACGACTTCCACTATCCTTATATTGACTGGATACATGTCACCTCAGGAAGGGATGCAGAGATAACATTTCTAGACATCATAAATGACTGCTTCTTGGAGGAGCTAATCCTAGAACTCATAAGGTGAGAGGCAATTCTTGATTTAGTCCTAAGTGGATCAGAGGATCTGGTCCAAGAAGTGAATATAGCTAAACCTTTTGGTGATAGCAGCCATAATGTAATTAAATTTAAGATACTTGCAGGGGGGGAAATACCAAAGAAACCCACCACAGTAGCATTTAACTTCAAAAAAAGGGGGACAACACAAAAATGAGGAAGCTAGTTCAATGGAAATTAAAAGGAACAGTCAACAAAGTGAAATGCCTGCAAGCTGCATGGGAACATTTTAAAAACACCATTATAGAGACTCAAACTAAATGTATACACTTAAAAAGCAAGAGGACCAAAATGCCACCATGCCTAAACAACTGAGTAAAAGAGGTAATTGGAGACAAAACGGCACCCTTGAAGACCATGTACAGTTCTGGTTGCCTCATCTCAAAGGAGATGTATTAGAAAAAGAGATGGTACAGAGAAGAGTACGAAAATTATTAGGGGCCTGGAACACCTTCCATATGAGCAGAGATTAAAAAGACTGAGACTGTTCATCTTATAAAAGAGATGACTAAGGGGGGGACATGATAGAAGTCTATAAAATCATGAAGGAGAAAGTGAATAAGGAAGTATTGTTGTTTACTCCTTCACATAATGCAAAAACAAGGGGTGACCCAATGAAATTGATAGGCAGCAGGCTTAAAACAAGTCTAAAGAAGTACTCCTTCACACAATGCACAGTCAACCTGTGGAACTTGTTGTTGGAGAAAGTTGTGAAGGCCAAAACTATAACTGGGTTTAAAAAAGATTTAGGTAAGTTCTGGAGGATAGGACCATTAATAGCTATTAGCCAAGATTGTCATGGACACAACTCCATGCTGTGGGTATTCCTAAACCTCTGACTACCAGAAGCGGGCCCTGGATGATGGAGGATGAATCACTTAGTAAATTGCCCTGTTCTGTTAATTCCCACTGAGTCATCTGGCACTGGTCACTGTTGGAAGACAGGATACTGGACTAGATGAACCATTGGTCTGATCTGGTATGACCATTCTTATGTTCTTAGAGTGAGGAAGAAAAGCTCTCCAGACAGGGAGGCCTGGGAGGGACTCTGACTAAGCAGGGAAGTGACTGGGAGATCCAGAGGGGAACTTGAGAAGAGACTTAGGAAAGTGGCCCAGGGCAAACTACAGTACAGATCAATGAGAAGACCTGGCTGTTTGGTACAGGGCCGTGAGCCAAAACCCAGAGCAGGGTGTGGCACTGGGTTTGTCAACTGTCCCAAAGAAAGTGGCATACAAGCCCACAGCAAGGGGACAGCGGGCTGAGCTGAGGACTGGCTGAGGAAGAGCCCCTGAGAGGGTGGAAGGAATTTTTTGTTTTTGTTGAAAACATTTTTGGACTTTTAGTCTTGACAGTTTGGACCCTGGAAAGGGTGGATTAAGGATGGTGACTCCACCAGATGGCTGAATTACCAGACAGAGAAACTGCCACAGTGCCAGAGTGACCATCAGCAGGGCGTGCTAACCCAGTGAGAGAGCTGTTATGCCACGCCTGGGTAAATTTGGGTACAGTGCCATTATACAATTTGTGTTCAAATACCTCTGTCTGGCAGAATACCTTTGCTGTACTTGTTTGTCATCTTTTGTTATTGAAAATGTTTCTTAGTGAATTTCAATGCCTAATACAATAAGAAGCCTTGTCTAAACTCCTGAGATTTTAATTACCAGTGACTGGTATGGATTCCAACAACAAAAGACAAATGTCAACTGTGTTACGAATATATTTCATATTAGGCCACTTAAAATATTACCGTGCTTCTTATTTTTAACATAATCCATTCATTTATTAGTGTGTTACTATTGCAGCAAAGTTGTTTGCAAATGGTTTGTCATGTTTCATCAGTGACTCCATTCTAAAACTATCCCCTATTTTTAGTGAGGGATTATAACCCTGCCACAAAAATTTGTTCCAGAATTAAGACTACTGTAGTCTTATACAACAAGAATTAGTTGCTTCTGGTAATGATGAGGTTAAAAGTAAATGATATTGCTTTAGACATTTTTTAAAAAATCCATGTTTGCAGATATGCTGAATAATTCATCACATTGTTTGATAAATCTGAAATTTTCACTGTGACAGATTTTAATAAGATTTTTATTTCAAGGATAGTCAAATGCATCTGGAGTGACCCTTTGATATTTCAATTTATAAGGCTATTACTCAGCTGCAAAAAGATAGATATGTCTTACTTAGGTGATCATGAAAGATATCCTCTGAATGTGCAACTTCATCCCAACTGTGACTATAAAACTTTTTTAGGGCCAGATTTTAATAAAAGCTCAACTGCCAGCTACGCACCTGAATGAAGTGGCTAGATTTTCAAAAGTGCTGAGCATTCAGTAGCTCCTACTGTGAACAATGAGACAACTGTTCCTTTCTGAAAACAGGGCCAATTATTTAGGTGGCTAACCAGAAACTGTTGGGTGCTGAGCTGTCTTGAAAATCTGGTCATTAGAAACCAAGTAATTTTTATGTTTGGAATTAATCACTACCCAAAGATCATGCTACCAGGACACTACCCATAGGGTAGAAAGGCCTGACTCAGAGAGAGGCAGAGAATCATCTTCTCTATAGCTACACAATAATAATTCTCATTCAGTTCTATTCCCCACAAGCAGTCATCTTTACCATCATTTGTTGTTGTATTCTTATCCTGGATAACCACTGGCCAGAAAGACACTTTATTTTTTAAAGTAATTGTATTATGTTCACAGCATACACATAGAGAAGTTAAATGAAAACATAAATATAGAGAAAGAGAGCAGGCTACTCCCTAAGGCAGAGAGGATCAGTTCATTTTCTAGGCTGCACTTTCTAGAATGACAGCTCCCTAATCCAAGCTTCACCACAGAACTCAGTAACCTGCAAGCAGCACCAGGAAATTTCTTCACTCTAAGTGATAGCTTGCAATTCCAACGCAGTCTTCAACGCATCACAGCTCACACCCATGTGTTTGTAAGCACATTGTAAAGTGAAAATAAAGAATAGCTCCTGATCTTCAGTGATGACTGTACCCAGTCTCATTTTGAGGTTTCTCATGCTGCGTGTACATTAGTGTCTGTGCACACAGGTGTAAGGGTACGTCTACACTACAGCATAATTTCGAATTAACTAAAACTGGTTTTATAAAACAGATATTATAAAGTTGATTTTATGCGTCCACACTAGGCACATTAATTTGGCGATGTGTGTCCATGGTCCTAGGCTACCATCAATTTCCGGAGCATTGCACTGTCGGTAGCTATCCCGTAGCTATCCCATAGTTCCCGCAGTCTTCCCTGACCCTTGGAATTCTGGGTTACTACCCCAGTGTCTGATGGGGCAAAAATCATTGTCGCGGGTGGTTCTGGGTACAGCCTCACCCCTCCTTTCCTGAAAGCAGCAGACAGCCATTTCGCGCCTTTTTTACTGGGTGAACTGAGCAAACGCCATAGCACAGCAAGCATGGACCCTGCTCAGCTTAGTCACGCGATCGTGGACATTGTAAACACCTCACGCATTCTCATGCTGTCTATGGTGAACCATGAACTGCAAACACAGGAGAGGAGGAGGCGGCAGCTATGGCAGCGCGGCGACGAGAGTGATGAGGACATGGATACTGATTTCTCCCTAACCATGGGCCCCCGCGCTTTGGAGCTCCTGCTGGTAATGGGGGAGGTTCTACCCACTGAACGCCGATTTTGGGCTCGGGAAACAAGCACAGACTGGTGGGACCGCATAGTTTTGCAGGTGTGGGACGATTCGCAGTGGTTGCGGAACTTTCGCCTGCGTAAGAGCACTTTCTTTGAACTTTGTGACTTGCTTTCCCCTGCCCTGAAACACCATAATACCAGGATGAGAGCAGCCCTCACAGTGGAGAAGCGAGTGGCAATAGCCCTCTGGAAGCTTGCAACGCCAGACAGCTACCGGTCAGTCGGGAATCAATTTGGAGTGGGAAAATCTACTGTGGGGGCTGCTGTGTTGCAAGTAGCCAAAGCAATCATTAAGCTGCTGCTACGAAAGGTTGTGACTCTGGGAAACGTGCAGGTCATAGTGGATGGCTTTGCTGCAATGGGATTCCCTAACTGTGGAGCGGCGATAGATGGAACCCATATCCCTATCTTGGCACTGGAGCACCAGGGCACCCATTACATAAACCGCAAGGGTTACTTTTCAATGGTGCTGCAAGCACTGGTGGATCACAGGGGATGTTTCACCAACATCCATGTGGGATGGCCAGGAAGGGTTCATGATGCTCGCGTCTTCAGAAGCACTGCTCTGTTTAAATGGCTGCAGCAAGGGACTTACTTCCCGGACCAGAAAATAACAGTTGGGGATGTTGAAATGCCTGTAGTTATCCTGGGGGACCAGCCTACCCCTTGATGCCATGGCTCATGAAGCGATACACAGGCAGCCTGGACACTGGTCAGGAGCTGTTCCACTACAGGCTGAGCAAGTGCAGAATGATGGTAGAATGTGCATTTGGCCATTTAAAAACCCGCTGGAGAATGTTACTCACTTGCTCAGACCTCAGCCAAACCAATGTCCTCTTTGTTATTGCTGCTTGCTGTGTGCTCCACAATCTCTGTGAAAGTAAGGGGGAGACCTTTATGGCGGGGTGGGAGGCTGAGGCAAATCACCTGGCCACTGATTACGCGCAGCCAGACACCAGGGCGATTAGAAGAGCTCACCAGGAAGCGGTGCGCATTAGAGAAGCCTTGAAAATGAGTTTTATCATGGGCCAGGGTACGGTGTGACTGTTGTGTTTGTTTCCCCTTCATGAACCTCCTCCCCCTTTATTGACTCCTCCTGTAAGCAACCCACCCTCCCCCTTTGATTACAGCTTGCTTCTGGAAATGAAGTTACTATCATTTAAAAAGCATGTAAATTATAAAAAGAGGCAGAGAATTAACAAGGTATCCCGGGTGTGGTTTGGGAGGAGGATAGGAGGGAAGAAAAAGGCCATTAAGGACATTTCAATGTAATGACAGCCTTTTGGTTGGACTGTCCACGGGGGTGGAGTGGGCGGGTGCAGAAAGCCTTCCCCCATGCGTTCTTACACGTCTGAGTGTGGAAGATATGGAACATGGTGAGTACTGAGGGTGGTTAAACATGGGCTGGAGTGGCACTCTGTGACCCCGCTGCTCTTCCTGAAGATCCACCAGACGTCGGAGGACGTCAGTTTGATCACACAGCAGCTCCAGCGTTGCATCCCGCCACCGCTGATCTTCCTGCCGCCACCTCTCATCTCGAGCGTCCCTCCTATCCTCACGTTCGTCCCTCCTATCCTCACGTTGGTCCCTCCTGTCCTCACGTTCGCTGGCATCTTTCCTGTACTTTGCTACCATGTCCTTCCACTCCCCCAGATGAGCTCTTTCATTGTGGGTTACTGCCATGATTTCTGTGAACATTTCATCTCGTGTCCTCTTCTTCCTCCGCTTTATCTGAGCTAGCCTTCGGGATGGAGTAGGGAGGCTTGAAAAATTTGCAGCTGCATGAGTGGGGGAAAATAGTGATAGAAGGATTATAAAAGATACATTTCACAGAACAATGGTTATACTCTTTCACAGTGAACAACACTATTCACCTTACATAGCACATGTGATTTCACTACAAGGTCGCATTTGGATTCTTTTAGTATTGAGTGCCTGCAGCTGTGGTGTAACAGATCAACACAGACGCAGGTCCGGGCATCACAATTCAGCTTGCATGCGATCATGGTAAGGCATGCAGCTTCTCCCTGTGCTGCTTCTTTTACAAGGAGCAGCAGACGCCAAACCCTAACCCTAACACTGGAATTGCTTTACCCCTCCCCCCACCGCATGGCTGGTATAATGGCAGATCACTGCTAATCACCTCCCCCTTCTCCTCCCACTCCCCCACCGCGTGGCTGGTAACTGGGAAGATTCCTGCTGGGCAAACACTAAAAAGCTCAGTGCCATTAAGCCCCCTTCCCTCCCCCCGCTTGGCTACCTGCAAGGAAGGATTTCTTTTGAGCAACAGTCAAGCAGCCCAGTAGGAATGGCCAGCTCTGTCCCCTTAATAAAATTCCTTAATTTCAACCAGGTCACCATGAACGATATCACTCTGCTGAGGATAACAGAGCGAGATAAAGAACAGATGTTTCTTGAATGCCAGCAATCACCGGGACCATACGCAGCTAGGCTTTGTCATGCAGTGATACCAGATTACTTGCTACA
The DNA here is from genome assembly GCF_025201925.1 of Gopherus flavomarginatus. Lineage (NCBI taxonomy): Eukaryota > Metazoa > Chordata > Testudines > Testudinidae > Gopherus > Gopherus flavomarginatus. The sequence goes on along the minus strand of NC_066630.1, from coordinate 24,437,976 downwards.
TGCATGGCGTGGTAAAGTGTCCTACCATGGTGGACAGAACAAGGCTGCCTTGCCCAGAAACCTTCTGCAAAGGCTTCTGGAGTACCTCCAGGAGCACTTCATGGAGATGTCCCTGGAGGATTTCCGCTCCATCCCCAGACATGTTAACAAACTGTTCCAGTAACTTTAATGCCTGCTAATGCGTGCCAAACACTCATGGCAAATCAATCATTAAAAAATGCTTGCTTTTAAACTATGTTTTATATTTACAAAGGTACACTCACCAGAGGTCGCTTCCATGGCTTAACTGTCTGGGCTAGTGGCTTGGGAGGGCTGGGACGGTAATTCCGTCTGGGTAACAAAAAGCTCCTGGTTGTTGGGGAGAATGGAGTGCTGTGTGCTCTCTGCAAGCTCTTCCTCCTCGTCATCTTCCCCCTTTGCTGAATCCTCATCCATGGTTGAGATTATAACCCCCACCTCGGAATCCACGGACAAGGGGGGGTAGTGGTGGCGCAGCCCCCTAAAATTGCATGCAGCTCAGTGTAGAAGCGGCATGTTTTTGACCCTGATCCGGATCTGTCGTTTGCTGCTTTGGTTTTCTGGTAGGCTTGTCTGAGCTCCTTAACTTTCACTCTGCACTGCACTGAGTCCCTGGTGTGGCCTCTCTCCCTCATGGTATTGGAAATTTTTTCAAAAGTTTTTTCATTTCGTCTTTTGGAACGCAGTTCTGATGGCACTGAATCCTCTCCCCATATAGCAATAAGATCCAGTACCTCTCGTGTGGTCCATGCGGGTGCTCTTTTTCTGTTCTCAGGAGACTGCATTGTTACCTGTGCTGATGAGCTCTGCATGGTCACCTGTGCTGATGAGAGCTCCGCGCTGCCCAAATGGGAAATGAAATTCAAAAGTTCGCGGGGCTTTTCCTGTATACCTGGCCAGTGCATTCGAGTTCAGTTACCTGTCCAGAGCGGCCACTGGTGCACTGTGGGATACCGCCGGGAGGCCAATAACTTCGATTTGTGGCCACACTAACCCTAAATCGATATGCTAATATCGATTTTAGCATTACTCCTCTCATTGGGGAGGAGTACAGAAATCCATTTTAAGAGCCCTTTAAATTGATTTAAAGTGCATTGTAGTGTGGACGGGTACAGCGTTAAATCGATTTAACGCTGTTAAAATCGATTAAACTGCGTAGTGTGGACCAGGCCCAAGAGATCTCAAAATATGCCTAAAGAGCTGGTGGTTGGCAGACAGAGTTAATGGTTTGCTTATGTAAACTCCATTGGTATGACTGGACTTTCTGGATTACAATTGTAATGCCAACACACACAGATCTTGGAATCTATCACCTGCATGTGCATAGGTTAGCAAACAGAAAGGAACACAGTTAAGGGCAGAGCTGGCTGGAGTCTGAAAATCAGGGCTATATGTTTTATTATTAATATGCAAAACTATGTATGATGCTATTTTTATGCTAAAACTGTATTGTATTTATCCTGGCAATGTGAAAACTGCTTTTATAACTTAGTTTTGAGAAGAATTCTGTGATTTCAACCTTAGCTTTCAGTAAATCAATACCAACTATTTTGGTTAAATTTGGAAAGCTGATAAGTTTGTTTTGTATGCATTAGTGTGTATTCCAGAGGTCATTTTAGCTCACTAATGTGACAAATACTATTACTTTGAGGTTCTGCAATGTTTGTCTATTGCACAGTATAATTTGATAGGGCATAGGCTTTTTGATGAAACGTAGGTTTGTAGGGATTGTGTGTTCATGCATGTGTGAATTTCCCCCTCTAGGCATGTTGCTAGAAAAATGGATGAGAAATTTTAAAGTCTCTAAAAATAATCAAAACCAAGATGTGTAACAGCTGTTGTCTTCTCAGGAAACCTTATGACTTTTTTGTCTCAAATATATTGCGTAGTTTTACTAACCTCATTTTCCCTTAAGCAGAAGGCAGCTAGCTTTGTCTTACAGCTGTAGCTAGAGAAGTGTGAATAAGTTTCTGTGCTTCTCAGTGCATTTATAACATCACTAGAAAAAGGGATATAACTCAATAAAGGCAAGATCTGAACAATGTGTAGCAGGAATGTGTACCAGAATTGCCTGTACAGAGGGGATGAGACCCTCCCAGATGGCTGGCCACACCTGCTTGTTTTGTATACCACATGCATTTTCAAAGAAGCATAGTAACGAGATGGAAAAGTAAGATTTCATTCTTCATGCTTTTTTTTGTGTCTAATTTTAAAAGTCTAAAGTGATGAGGTTTTCTGATATTTCCTCTGGAAGTTTAGTCCAAAATTGGCTCACTATTGCTAAGGTTTTCTCGGTATTTTTTTGGAAGGGAAAAGCTTGTCTTCTGGCTAAAACATAGGACTGGGATTTGGGGATCTGGATTCTGTTCATGGATCTGACACAGACTTCCTTTTTAGCCTTGAACAAATCATTAAACTCTGTCTCAATTTTTCCATCTGTAAAATGGGAATAACTTCAGAAGGGTGCTATGTGAATCAACTAATTTAATATTTGTGAAGCATTGTTAGATTAAAACCTCTATAGAAGTACAAAGTATTATATACAAATTTATTCAGCCTAAATTTTTTTAATTTTCATCCCATCGCTGCTTCTTGTACCCTGTTTTAATGGCTAACCGAGCTAACTTCTTTTTATCTTTCCTTGGACATTAATCCCTATAACCTATTAATTTTTGCAGCTGTTCTCTGTATGCTCTCTCTTTTGGATATTAATGTGTCAGAACTTGTACTATATAACAAGTGCAGTCTCAGTTATATATTTCTTGATCAGTGATGTCACAACTTTGTGTCCCCTCCCGCCCTTCTGATGTGCACGCAGGGGTTCCCTTTGACATCACTGGGTGTTGAGCAAGCACATCTGAGTTCAGTATTTGGCCTCAGAGACTTGATCCAGAAAGTTTGGAACGAAAATAGTTTCTAATGCTTTTCATCAGTGGTAATTACAGTAAAAACCATTTGGCCTGATCTGCTATTATTCACTTTATGGCATGATATTAATCAGAGTAAGGAACTACTTGAATAAGGCCAGGATAGGGTCCGGTGTACCCTGAATTGAAGAGACTTGTGCCAGTGTGTAAATGAGATTGATAGCCTCTATTTCAGTATGTTAACTACCAGACTGTTTGTTTTCTAATTACTGTATACTTTCTTGGTTGCCCTCCATATTGAAATTTGTTATTTTACCGCATTATTGTGCATCATTTCTGTAAAGTCAGATAAAAAATTACCATGAGGTGCCAGAACTCATTTTTGGAATAGCAAGACATTTTTAATTGCAATGGTATACTTTTATAATTGGAGCTAAAATAAACTCATGTGATGCAAATGAGAAATTTGGGCTGGGATTTTGGATAAAATGACTTGTGTACAGTGCTACAGTAAGGATTTTAATATCCAACAAATTAACAGATTTTAATGGAGTGATTAAGAATTCCCAACTCACTGATGTCTCTGCACAGATAAGTTTCCAGAAGCCTTACTGACTTTTGTATAAATTTTTCTATCATATTTAATAAGGTATTAACTGTATTTCCAAACTAAAAACAATTATTCTTAATGACAATTGAAAAGGAAAGAGCACTTTTTTTATGGTAAATTCCATGAGTTTGTCCTGATGGCCCTTGGGGAAAGGGCGGGAGAACACAAACTCCAAGGTCTCAATTTGTCCCTTGACTTATGCATCTGCTTTGGGGGAGTGTCTTTTTCTCTCACACACATATATATACATCTGAAGAGAAAAGTTCTATCAGTTGTAGATCTATAAGCCATTTCAAGGCCTCTGAGATGTTGTGGGTATCATCTATTTCACTTTCATGTTCGGGGCACTGCGTTATGATATGTTTGATGCTTTGGATGTTCTTTATCACAGCCGCATGAAGGGGCGTCTTTGATTTTCCATTTGTACATCAAGTAGCTGCAACTTCCTTGGTTTGTTTGCATGTGGTTATCTGAGGCCCAGACTCTGCGTGGCAGTTTGAAACCAAGAGGGCAGGGATAATGCGCTTGTTTAGAATGGTGGATGAGGTCAAGACACTTTTCCTTTGCCTGGCAGAATCCAGAGAACTGAAGTGGTTGCTTGAGGTCCATAGTGGTTTTTGCAATTTCAGGCACTGTTGGGGTATGTTGTCCGTAATCTGCTGGATGGGAAGTTCAGGGTCTTCTTTGGCATGTTTAAGTTCTCATGCCATGGCTATATCTCACGGGATAGCTGAAGGTTCGATGTTTGTTAATACAGAAAGCCATGGTAGAGACATTGGTTTGGGCAAAGCTGGGAGGCAAGATCAAACCAGTATCTTAGATGCCTTTATACAAATGCAAGAAGTATGGGTAATAAGCATGAAGAACTGGAAGTGCTAATAAATAAATACAACTATGACATTATTGGCATTACTGAAACTTGGTGGGATAATACACACAACTGGAATGTTGGTGTGGATGGGTATAGTTTGCTCAGGAAGGATAGACAGGGGAAAAAGGGAGGAGGTGTTGCCTTATATATTAAAAATGTACACACTTGGACTGAGATGGAGATGGACATAGGAGACGGAAGGGTGGAGAGCCTCTGGGTGAGGCTAAAAGGGGTAAAAAACACAGGTGATGTCGTGCTGGGAGTCTACTACAGGCCACCTAATCAGGCGGAAGAGGTGGATGAGGCTTTTTTCAAACAACTAACAAAATCATCCAAAGCCCAAGATTTGGTGGTGATGGGGGACTTCAACTATCCAGATATATGTTGGGAAAATAACACTGCGGGGCACAGACTATCCAATAAGTTCCTGGACTGCATTGCGGACAACTTTTTATTTCAGAAAGTTGAAAAAGCTACTAGAGGGGAAGCTGTTCTAGACTTGATTTTAACCAATAGGGAGGAACTTGTTGAGAATTTGAAAGTAGAAGGAAGCTTGGCTGAAAGTGATCATGAAATCATAGAATTTGCAATTCTAAGGAAGGGTAGAAGGGAGTACAGCAGAATAGAGACAATGGATTTCAGGAAGGCGGATTTTGGTAAGCTCAGAGAGCTGATAGGCAAGGTCCCATGGGAATTAAGACTGAGGGGAAAAACAACTGAGGAAAGTTGGCAGTTTTTCAAAGGGACGCTATTAAGGGCCCAAAAGCAAGTTATTCCGATGGTTAGGAAAGATAGAAGATGTGGCAAAAGACCACCTTGGCTTACCCTTGAGATCTTGCGTGACCTACAAAATAAAAAGGCGTCATATAAAAAATGGAAACTAGGTCAGATCACGAAGGATGAATATAGGCAAATAACACAGGAGTGCAGAGGCAAGATTAGAAAAGCAAAGGCACAAAATGAACTCAAACTAGCTATGGGAATAAAGGGAAACAAGAAGACTTTTTATCAATACATTAGAAGCAAGAGGAAGACTAAGGACAGGGTAGGCCCACTGCTCAATGAGGAGGGGGTAACAGTAACGAGATACTTGGAAATGGCAGAGATGCTTAATGACTTCTTTGTGTCGGTCTTCACTGAGAAGTCTGAAGGAATGTCTAGTATAGTGAATGCTTATGGGAAGAGGGTAGGTTTAGAAGAGAAAATAAGAAAAGAGCAAGTAAAAAATCACTTAGAAAAGTTAGATGCCTGCAAGTCACCAGGGCCTGATGAAATGCATCCTAGAATACTCAAGGAGTTAATGGAAGAGGTATCTGAGCCTCTAGCTATTATCTTTGGGAAATCATGGGAGACGGGAGATTCCAGAAGACTGGAAGGGGGCAAATATAGTGCCCATCTATAAAAAGGGAAATAAAAACAACCCAGGAAACTACAGACCAGTTAGTTTAACTTCTGTGCCAGGGAAGATAATGGAGCAGGTAATCAAAGAAATCATCTGCAAACACTTGGAAGGTGGTAAGGTGATAGGGAATAGCCAGCACGGATTTGTAAAGAACAAATCGTGTCAAACTAATCTGATAGCGTTCTTTGATAGGATAACGAGCCTTGTGGATAAGGGAGAAGCGGTGGATGTGATATACCTAGACTTTAGTAAGACATTTGATACGGTCTCGCATGATATTCTTATAGATAAACTAGGAAAGTACAATTTAGATGGGGCTACTATAAGGTGGGTGCATAACTGGCTGGATAACGGTACTCAGAGAGTAGTTGTTAATGGCTCCCAATCCTGCTGGAAAGGTATAACAAGTGGGGTTCCGCAGGGGTCTGTTTTGGGACCGGTTCTGTTCAATATCTTCATCAACGATTTAGATGTTGGCATAGAAAGTACGCTTATTAAGTTTGCGGATGATACCAAACTGGGAGGGATTGCAACTGCTTTGGAGGACAGGGTCAAAATTCAAAATGATCTGGACAAGTTGGAGAAATGGTCTGAGGTAAACAGGATGAAGTTCAATAAAGATAAATGCAAAGTGCTCCACTTAGAAAGGAACAATCAGTTTCACACATACAGAAGGGGAAGAGACTGTCTAGGAAGGAGTATGGCAGAAAGAGATCTAGGGGTCATAGTGGACCACAAGCTTAATATGAGTCAACAGTGTGATACTGTTGCAAAAAAAGCAAACGTGATTCTGGGATGCATTAACAGGTGTGTTGTAAACAAGACACGAGAAGTCATTCTTCCGCTTTACTCTGCGCTGGTTAGGCCTCAACTGGAGTATTGTGTCCAGTTCTGGGCACCGCATTTCAAGAAAGATGTGGAGAAATTGGAGAGGGTCCAGAGAAGAGCAACAAGAATGATTAAAGGTCTTGAGAACATGACCTATGAAGGAAGGCTGAAGGAATTGGGTTTGTTTAGTTTGGAAAAGAGAAGACTGAGAGGGGACATGATAGCAGTTTTCAGGTATCTAAAAGGGTGTCATCAGGAGGAGGGAGAAAACTTGTTCATCTTAGCCTCCAATGATAGAACAAGAAGCAATGGGCTTAAATGCAGCAAGGGAGATTTAGGTTGGATATTAGGAAAAAGTTCTTAACTGTCAGAGTAGTTAAACACTGGAATAGATTGCCTAGGGAAGTTGTGGAATCTCCATCTCTGGAGATATTTAAGAGTAGGTTAGATAAATGTCTATCAGGGATGGTCTAGACAGTATTTGGTCCTGCCATGAGGGCAGGGGACTGGCCTCGATGACCTCTCGAGGTCCCTTCCAGTCCTAGAGTCTATGAGTCTATGATTCGCATGGTCTGATTCACCTGCCTACCTACAAGTCGGGAATGGCAACTTCTTGTCCACACCATTGCACAGTGCTCTGCAACTGAGTATAGTGGGGCCAAGGCTGATGTTAGCAGTAACAGGACAGTTGATCCCCAGCTTGTTCATGCTAACTTTTGGATCATGTTGATGCAAGTCTTTGCTTTGGAGGCTACTTTCTTGAGGTGGTCATGACACATGAATGTACATACAAGAATCACACTGAGATATGTTGTTTTGGGTCAGAAAGCACAGTTTTACCACACACTTGACAATTCTGTTGTCAAGGTGGAAAGTAGAGACTAACAATTTGCTTGGATTTGGTCTCAGCTGCCACTTTTGGAAGTACTCCTCCATGAGCTTACGATCAGGTGCAAGGGCTGCTTCAAGTCCATGTGGTGTTCAGCAACTGGAGAATCCACATGCAGGGGATCACTTTGGCCAGTTTCAGTAGCAGTCTGTCCTTCCAGACTGTGCCATCTGCCACTGACAAATTGATGAAAGCAGCATCAGTCTTGAGTTTTCATTGGAATCTGGCCTTGACATTTGTAATTAGGGTCAGGACCTGGTCTCAGCAACTTCTGTGCAATCAGAAACCAGCTTGCTCCTTGGATAGGTTGGAATCCACAGGCGGCCCGATTCAATTCAGAAGCATATGCCCCATTCCCTTGTAGATGGTGCTCAAGAGGGAGATTGGCCTATAACTAGAAGGGTGATCTGCAGGTTTTCCAGTCTTCAGGAGAGCAATGACCTTGGCTTCTCTCCACATGCACAGGATTTCACTGGTCTCCAAGATATTGGTGAAAAAGTTGCATCATCCATTTTCATGGTTAACCTTGGTTATATAGGAACTCAGGATAGATATCTTTTTTCCTGCTGCTTTTCCCAGTTTCATGGCTGCATCTATCTCCTTACTGGTGAATGGTCTAGTCCACTGGGATGAGGGAACGCAGGTGGACACCACCTGCCAGACTTGATGCTGGACTTGTCTGCAATACTGTTTGTCCACTACCTGTTTTGATGTCCACAGAGATGGCACTGGCTTTCACCTGCAGTCCAGCGGCATGTGTGGGGTTTACAGCCCCCAGGTACAAAAGCAGGTTCTAGGCGCATCTGCTCCAGTCTGTAAAATTTAGATATTCTATATATTCAAGCCACCGTTACTACCTTGCCGCATGATGATCCAGTGATGCCAGGAGGGCTTTTCCAATTTCTGGGTCTCTGCACTCATTATACTTGTGGAGGAGCTCTTGGCTCTCTGCAGTCCAGCAAGGAATGTATGATGACCTGTGTCCACCGGGAATGCTCTTCTTTGTGGTAGAGATTTGGAGTCCAATAAAATAGTCAAAAGTCTATGGCATTGGGGGAATGCAGGAGATTGTATTCTCCATAGTCATGGTGAAAATGGCAATGTCTGCTTTTTTTTTTTTCCCAAGTTCCAGTGAGGTGCCAGTTTTGAGTGGAGAACTGGGATTTGAATGTCAATATGGGTCAGTACTGGTCTGTGCTGGCTGTTTGGAAGTCATAAAGGACAATTCGTGATGTGGGGATCTGTATGCCTGTATCAGATTTGTCAGGTCAGGGCAGCATCCTCTCTGCCCCATCCTGCAGAGTGGAAAGTGGCACATCGTTTCATGTCAAAAAGGAAGAGCATATCACTTGCTGACACCCAGTATGTCAGTTCTTTGCCTGCAATGTCATCTGCTGCATAGCCTCATTGTATGTGGTGACTATTAAAGTCACCCACAAATATGGCAGGGTCCTGTGTGGTCAGCAGAGCTGGCTGAGGCCACTGTGCACCAGTTGGTTTATGTACATTAATGATGATAAGCTTGTTGATGCACATGGAGATTTTAGTTGTTAGTGTGCTGTAGAAGGTAAAACCAAATCAATATTTGTTGATCTCCTGCTTTATGTAGGTTGCCAGTCTGTATTTTGGGTGGTAATTGCTATCTGTAAGTTTATAGCTGTTGATTTTGTGACAACAGGCTTCTTCTTCATTTGTGACATGGTGGAAGATAATGATCTTCATTCAGTCTGCCCTCTCAAGTGGTAAACCATAACTAGCATTATCAACCCAGTGACTGGATGTTGAGTGTCAACATCCTGGTCAAAAGTGCAACAGAATAAACCTACCTTTTCAATGTACTAGGCAGATCAGACCTGGGGTAGAGATCTGTCAGTCGAATGTTGAAGTCCTCTCATGGTCCAAGTACCAACTACCTGGAGAAAGTGCTGAAGATGAACAACACCGGTGTCCTAGTTGTCCAGGAGGCCCATGTTGCAAACAAGTGAAAATGGGAGAGTAAGCCAGGCCTCTCTCTCCTTATATCCCTGCATGGGATACCATGGCCTTGGGACCAGATATTCAGGAGTAAGTGGGTGTTGTATACCCACTAATTCATCTCCTGCCTTGGAAACAGGTATGTTGGGCGTGGGTGGAGTCATGGCATCCCACCATGCGCCTCAGTGCAGCTCAGCCAACAGGGGGCTGTCTCTGTGCTGCTGGTATTGACTTCCAAATCAAGGGGGAAGCAAGAAGAGGATCATGCTTCTCAGAGATGCAGTTTGTTCCCTGCACTGCTCCCAAGGAGGTGCAGCTATGCACTGACCACACACAGAGCTTGTGGCAAAGCTACAGTTTAAACCAAAGAGATGCTTTTCAAATTCTGTATTTCATACATGTGGTCTAGTAAGAGTGGAATGAAAGGGTCTGATGATTTCAGGGTGATTGCTTAGCCATTAGAGGCGAATGTGTCATTCTAATTATCATTCTCAGTGCAGTTTTTACAGATTTTGTTAATGTTTAAATAACATTGTGTATCTTGTCAATGTCAGGTTTCCTAATCCTGTATATTTGGTGTTCTGAAAGTTAAAGATAAAACTAAGCAGCAGCAAGCTAGCAAGCGGGATAGAAGCAGCAGCAACTGGGACAGAAGGAATGACAGGATTAGTCAGTGTTTGGCTGGTCCCTGCCTGTACTGAGAGAGTGATCATCCTAAATGCCAACATTTATTAATGCTGTTCACGTCAAAGGCTGTCAGAGATGAGCGCTATGCAAGAGCCTGTGACATCAAAAAAGAAATATTGATTGAAATAAACTGCAGTGTGAGTTTCAGCGTCCTCGCTCAATACATATTATATAGCTTCGTATTCTGTAACAAAGCCTCTAAGGGCTGGCAAATTCAGTATAGTACTTAGAGAAGTGTCAAATCATGATCTTCACTTGATGAACACTTGTCTGTCTGATTCCTTCCATTTACTGTTAGACTTAAGGGAATAATAGTTGCAAATGGGAAAGATCTTAAAATCTTAACCCTCTCCCCCTCCTTATGTAAAATTAATATGTAAATTCACATTTATATTTGTGTTGTGTGTTACATGTACGCATTGTATGTAAATTCAGAGGTAGCTATGTATGGATCTTAAGATAAAGAACATTTGTTCATTCACTCATAAGAATAGATTTTATGTATGCGACCAAATGTACTCCATTCTCGGGGGAATACTATTAAATGGTATGCACACTCTGAAATTGCTGTTAAACAGTTTTACTCAAAGATGATATAGTAATCACCCTTTAAATAAGAGAGGCTACTTGTGTACTTACTTTATAAAATAAGAATTGGAGTCTAAGATGAATAAATTGTCAAGTTTTTTCCAGCAAGGCTTTAAAAGAGCAAAGTTATTGTGATCTAATAAAACAAAGGCAGGCTCACACCTAACCAAGAGAAAGGGGACCATCCACGAGAGGTAGGTGTGCCTCCCCAAGGAAAAGAAATGTGTTTGCAGGCACTACTGGCCAGGGAAAAGGGGGCATACATGAGAGGCGGGTGCTACCCTGTTACAAACCCCCATTTAAATCCATAGTGAGCAGTGATTCTGGGAACATTAAGGTAGGAAGAGAGGAAGAAAGTTTGTAAAAGAGATTTAAGGAGGCTGCTGAGAGAGGATCTGGAGGTGACCAATAGAATATCCGTATAGCAGGCAGGGGTGTTATTTGTAGCACGTGCAGCACACACAAGATAGCTTTAATTTAGGTAGCTGAGATACCAACAGCAGTCAAGTCACAGCAGCACGAGCTAGCTGCCTGAATACAGGCCCTCAAGGGAGCCTGGGTATGTACTCAGGCATCAAACCTGAATGAATGTTAGCTGAATGGACATTAGAATGTCTGTCTGTGCATGCTGCAATCTTGCCTTCAATTGGAGTGTGGTGGGAGTGTATGTGGGAGGAGAGAGTGTGTGTACATACACAAATGGCACAAGAGAAGAATAAAGGAAAAGTGTATATCTGTTTCAGAACAGCAGCCGTGTTAGTCTGTATCCGCAAAAAGAACAGGAGTACTTGTGGCACCTTAGAGACTAACAAATGTATTTGAGCATAAGTTTTCATGGGCTGTATTTGTTAGAAAGTAGAGCTCGCACTGACTTCAGTAGAGGCTTTGTCTGAGTAAGGCAGGGAGGATTTCCCACACCAGAGCTTATTGCCATTTATGAAAGTATTGCCAACAGTATTCTGCTGCAAATAACATTTTAGTTCTAGACATGATAGTGACTATGCCACTGATGCCTCCCCTTGTACATTAACCGTAAGTAAGTTACCAAATGACTTTAGTAGTCAAATTTCAAGTCAAGCAAAAGGAGGATGGCCTGCATTAGTGGACACTTAAGGCTAGATTTTAACATTAGACACTATCCTAATTAAGGGCTAGAAAATAAGCTACCCCCCCACAGGAGTAGCCTTAAGAGGTATTTTGATTCAAACACTCTTTTGAGACAGTTCTTTCACTGCTTCTTCCTGGCTTGGGGAACAAGGGGTAGTGATTTACTGCTGGCCTGTACTAACCTAATATTTAGAAGCCAAAAGAGGTTGGCAGAAATCACTGGAAACATGAAGAAATAGTTGAGGTTTTATTCATAGATTCATGAACTTAAGGTCAGAAGGGACCATTATGGTCATCTAGTCTGACCTCCTGCACAATGCAGGCCACAGAATCTCACCCATCCACTCCTGGATCAAATCTCTAACCTATATCTGAGTTATTGAAGTCCTCAAATTGTGGTTTAAAGACCTCAAGGTGCAGAGAATCCTTCAGCAAGTGACCCGTTTTAGTTAAGACCTAGTCCATTAAATGCCCCAGTTTATGCCCAGCTGCCAAGTTTTGAGCAGCTCCATGTGTGACATTTATAGAAATTATGTGATCAGCTAATTTATGTATTTACAAATAATTTACATACGGCCCAAAACATCTTTTACAAGACACTGTGTGGATTAGTCTCACCGGCACTCAGACTTCCCATAAGAGCTCCTGGAGCCAATGGCAGCAGGTGTGGAGGATACTGGGCCTTAATACTTATGCCTCTCACCAACAAGGAGCACATTCTTGTGGTGAGCCAGGGACAGCTTGGGTGGGTATAGAGGTAATCAGTGGAGTGTGTGTGTGTGGAGGGGTGGGATTTGCAGTTGCTGGGCATGAGAGAACCTGTATGAGTGGGAGGGAGGCTATTGGTTGGCACTAGTCCCCTAGCTCATGCCCCCCCATCATTAACTCCTGCTCCCCAAAATGGCTCCTGCTCCCCTCATGCCCTTTCCTCACCTCTTTCTGCCAATAGCTCCTGTCATCCCTTTCTCCAAATAGTTTTTTTAAGAAACCTTGCTTTAAATTATGTTGAAATATGCTTATGTGAATTCTCCTACTTGAACTTCCACTAAAAAGTGTTTGTGCCAAAAAAAAAAAAAAAGGCTCCTCCCTCAAATGTCAGTCCCTCAGTCTCACTTCTGTTGCACCAGGCTGCTTCATAACAGTCTGGAAAGAGATTCCTTATCTCTTGACTCAGGAATTTGGAGTTCTTTAGATCCAGGTGCGGTACGTGGAAATATCTCTACTTGTGCTTTCCCTTGCTTTGGTACGTGGAAATATCTCTACTTGTGCTTTCCCTTGCTTTGTTATCTACAGCCATGAGGATGTCAGGATAGGGTCTGTGGGACTGCATAAAAGGAATGTCATGCTTCTATGAAGATAATACTCTTGACAGTAACTAAGCATAACAGCAGATTAAAGCATCTCTGAAGATTTGGTTGAAATGTTAGTCTATTGCTTTAGGTTGTTTTGATAGTGTATACAGCAGGTGCCATAAACAAGCAGGAATTATGTACACAGAGTTAGTATTTCCCTCTTTCTGAGAACCAAAAATAAAGAGAAATACACGAGACAAACTTTTGAAACTGATACTGTTACAAGAACATGGAGGCATAGCAGGCAGATTTTAGGAACACAATATTTAGGGTATCTTTGTATATTAGTGCTATCCCTAAATTGTGGCCATTGCATTTCGCAGATGATCTGGCTAGAGATGACAGTAGAGAGACCAAAGCCTTAGGAATGCAGGAAACTTGTGAGCATAAACAGAAAGCAAAACGTATGCCAAATACAGGTATGCACATACTCTTCTTATAGCTGAGCCATCGTCTGTGACATTGATGGTTGTGTTATATTTGGGATAACCTCTGAGAAGGTTGTACAGCATTTATAAGAATGTGGCAGAAATCAGAACAGAACTATTGTTTTTACTGTCTCCTGAGGAAGCTGAGACTCCTAAATGTGTCTCAGAACATTTGTCAGTGTATCCGTTTCCAACCTTGGACCTTTAGGGCTCTTTGTTTGATTTATGCTATTTTCACATTAAAGGGACACAAGGAACTTAATGAGGGAAAAAGCCTATTAAGCCACCTTATCAGACTGAGGATATCCATGTGATGGAGCCATTCATTCACTGAATTTCTTCCTCTTCTATCTTTTTTTTTTAAAAAAAAAAAAAACTCCTAGTGGAGCTGTGGAAACTGGAGTCACCAAAGAACTCAGTAAGCTGAGCTCCGAGCTGTTCACTAAGGCCTGCACGTTTTCACTGGGTACATGCGACACTACCTGGAACGAGGTCAGGAGACAGGCCTAACCAGTCTAGCAAACAGCATCAATAGAAATGTGTAGGCTACATGATATGATCTAAACAAAAGTTGGAGGCATTGGACATGTAATATGGAACATATGCTACTATGTAACTGAGTTGCTACACCTCTAACCCGATATAACGCGACCTGATATAACACGAATTCAGATATAACGGGGTAAAGCAGTGCTCTGGGCGGGTGGGGCTGCGCACTCCGCTGGATCAAAGCAAGTTCAATATAACATGGTTTCACCTATTACACGGTGAGATTTTTTTGGCTCCCGAGGACAGCGTAATATCAAGATAGAGGTGTATTTACAAAGTTTCATTTTGCAAAGCAAGTGTGAAGTGGACAGAAAGCGCTGTAGCTCTGCTCAGGAACTGCTAGACAGCTTTCAGGTCCAGCAACAGTTCCTACTACATATCAGGAAAGCACTAGCAGTTGTTACTGTGCTAGTGATTTTTTTTTTTTTGCCTGTTTGTGGTATACAAATTATAATGCCACATTGCTGACTGGAATACTATGTTTTCAGGTGATTTACTGGTTTTCCAACCATGCTTATTGACCTTGCCAGTTATATGGTGTGTTGTATGTATCTGAGGACATGCTGCCGTGAAAATACATGTCTGTAAAGTTAAATGGTCCATCTGAATCCTGTGATCCAAAACCTACACTTGGGTTTGTGCATAGGGGCAGCAGCAGCTCCTATTCCAGCTCTGTGGCTATAGAGGGGTTGTGGGGCAGCTATCTAGTCTGCCTACAAAGGCTGGGATTATGTCCATGAATTTCACCCTCTCCTCCTCCCCCATAGAGTTCCCTTCAGCCTGAGCCTAGTCACCCAGACTTTGTGCAGTGAAAGGTAAATTTTACTCTGTATGGTTTTCTAGATCATAGAACTCCTAGATCATAGAATATCAGGGTTGGAAGGGACCTCAGGAGGCCATCTAGTCCAACCCCCTGCTCAAAGCAGGACCAATCCCCAGACAGATTTTTGCCCCAGATCCCTAAATGGCCCCCTCAAGAATTGAACTCACAACCCTGGGTTTAGCAGGCCAATTTTGCAGCAGTTTGTGTAAAAATGGCAAATTAAAATGCTGATGTGAAAATGGGTCCATGTCCTTTCCCTCATGAATGCTGTATGGGTGCTATTGGGATGTAGCTGCTGACTGATTAGGTAGAGATCCCCTGTCTAAAAGAAACTAAGATCATTTTTTTTCTTGACGTTACATACAAAAAAAAAAAAGATTAAGGGCAAAAATGCAAATTTTTCAAATTAGTTCTAAATTCGTATTTGTTAATATGTATGACATACTGGTTTGGAGATTAATTTCAAGTTGTTTTCCCCATGAAAATGTTTAAATAATTAACATGCCGCTGCTCCACTTTAATACATATTCATAATCATCAAGGCCTGTTGATTTTTTGACTATTGTTATTGGTATCCATACTTTGGCATTTTATCATTGTTTCTCAGTATATTACTGTTGCAGTCTCCAATGAGTGAACTGCTGTTAGGAGACAGATGGGGCACATTCAAGGTCAAATGATAAAAGTTTCCAGGCTAAAAATATTTTTAACTGACATCTAAATGTAAATAAGATCTGAAACAAAAATATCATATTCGTTATCTTCAGGCTGGATTACTCTACATAGGGATTACCAGAGGGGAGAGTGGAATAGAAAGGGGACAGTGGGGAGAGGGGCAGAGTTGGCCTTCAAGTCCCATGTATCCCATAGCTGCAGTGCAGGCCTCTGATTTGGGAAAATTAAAATGTTAATGTTAATGTGACAGGCCCAGCCACGGTTAGCACCTCAGGCTCCAGGAACCAATGATGACTGAGATGGTTAAAGTGACTCAAAAATATTTTCTTCAAAACGAATTATTCATTCACTCACCCAAAAATACAAAGCACACAGAGTTACAGATTAAAAAAAGTTCTACAGGCATATTTCCCCTTAACTAATGTTTACTCTTTCCTTGCATGAACGTGACCAAAAGCTTAGGAACAGGAAAAGATGTTCCATTTGCCATAAATCAAGTCAGTTGCTCCTTCAATAAAAGCACAGATTTCCATTAGCTTTTTAGTAACTTTGGGGTGAGTGGGGAAAAAGATACTTCCAATGGAATCTACCTTCTAGGAGAAGGGAACTGTATTCAGGGCTGGCTCCAGGCACCAGCCCAGCAAACAGGTGCTTGGGGCGGCTAATGGAGAGGGGCGGCACGTCCGGCTCTTTGACTGCAATTCGGTGGCAGGTCCCTCAGTCCCTGTTGGAGGGAAGAACCAGCTGCTGAATTGCCACTGAAGACTGAAACGGCAGCGGTAGAGCTGATCACGATTGCGGCTTTTTTTTTTTGTTTTTTTTGTTTTGCTGCTCGGGGCGGCAAAAACCCTGGAGCTGGCCCTGACTATATTATTGGAGCTATGAAATGGAATAACACTCATGACTCTATATAGAGAATAGTCACATTCGGTATGATGGTTGATTCTTTCCTTTTGCACTACTGAAAATGAACATAATAAATAAGATAAAACATTAAGAAAATGAAGTACTACGACGTAAGACCTAAATCTGCATGATTTGCTAGGGAATGTCTTCTGAAGGTGTTTTCTAGAGTGATTAACATTAGAAAGAAGTTCTCAAGTGTGAACAGTCTGACAAAATAGGTTTTATTTTCTCTTTTAAAACTAAGATTTTCTAAGATTTGTAAAACTTCATTATACTAGTCATTTTTAACCTTCATGCATTTTTATGTGCCTGTTACCAGTTCTGTTTAATATTTCACATACCTTAAGGTTATAAGCAGAAGGAAATCAGTGAGAAAAATGCTATTGCTTTACCCGCAGTAACATATCCTTTGCTTGTCATACCAGTAGTTATATTACCTCTCCTTCTTCAGAGACTACAATTTCTGTTGATGCTTGTGTATTCTTGACATTTCATCTTATTAAGTGATCTGTTTCTCTTGTTATTTCCCCTGAGACACAAAAGATAATAGATACAAAGACTTCATGCGAAGTCTGTTTCCCACCCTATGCGGTTGCAGCAATATTTTACATATAAGAACTGTATATAAGAACTGCCTGCTTTTGTGTCTGTCTGTGTGAATGAAACATCTAGAGACCTTCTACACTTGGACTCCTAGCCACGGATGGCACCAGTGGAAAAAAATAATTTGCCTGCTATTCATAATTCAAGTTGCACTTTAATACTAATGTTTCTTCACTGATCTGACACACATGCATTTGTGCTCAAACTTCTAACCTCTGACTGCAGTGCTTTGGAACAATTAAATGTGGACACTTCACTGCCGTCTCCAAAAAAAGCATTCTCTTACTTTCCTCTTCAGGTTAAAAGGTCCTGATCCTGCTGCTGTGGGAACTTTGAATTTAATAGGAGGAGTCTCAGGTCCTATGATTCCTAGAGTTGTGTTGTGTTTAGTATGTGCTATTTCCTTGCGACCCAGATGACTGCACTTTTTGCTCAACTGAATACTTAATTAACTGCATTGCCCATAATAAAATTAATGAACAGACCATATAAAACCAAAAAGGGTGATTTTTACTGGTAGGATTAGTTAGCATATGGTACTTGAAAGTGCCCTGTAGATGTAACATCACCTCAGTGCAATCACTCAGAGTGCACTCCATTAGCAGGCTAGTGTATAATTTTTGGCAGCGTTTCTATAAATTGGAATCTTTGCAAGTTGAGAATACAAACAGACTGGCATATTAAAAAATCTCAGCCGTATGTCCTCCTGCCAGCCACGTTAAGGCTAACAATACTTGAAAAGTAAAAGCACAAAGCAACAACTCCCAAATGTTTACAGCAGTATCTGAGGTTGAAGTCATGTAAATTGGAGTAATGCAGCTAAATTCCCTCACATTGTGCTTTGGGAAAGTTTAGGAGTTACAGTTCCCTGCAAAAAAAAAAAAAAAAAAAAAAAGTTGCAGATGAGAACCAAACAAACCAGTTAGGCCCATGTAGTGAAATATAGACCTAATGCAAGTTTGCGCAAGTTTGCTGACTTCAAAAAAAATACTTTTGATCATATTAGGTGAAAATTTGCCCCACGGAGGCCATAGTCAATATTGTCTAATAGATTTTCAGGTGTTGCATGCCCCAGTGGACAAGTCAGAGGCTTATACAAAAGTACTGCAATCCCCTTCAGTCATTCATGGTGCGAGAAATATTATTCACTTTGTATTTAACTTTGCACTGTTATATTTGAGTGCAATATTTATAAATGTCCATCAGACAAAAAAAATCTTTTATACAGTTGCATCCCCAGCTAGAAGATGATAATGCAGCAGTAGCCAGAATGGCTTTTTTCATTTGAATATCATAGAAGATTAAGATAGTTTGTCCCTTTAAAGGCTGCTCCAATGCAGCATTGATGGGGCCACACTATTACCTGGAAAGTGAAGTTGGTGCAGAATGTGGTAGCCTATTTCGGAAGTATTGTATCTTTAGCATATGTCTACACTTCAGCCAGAGGAGGGCATGGATCAGTGTTCATGTCACACTACCAGTCAGTACCCAGGCCAAGCCAGGGAAGCGAATGATCCAACCAGTGGACCAAAGTCAGTGATGAATCCTGGTCATGTACCACCTGAGGCATGTTGCTTATACGCTAAGAAGACGACTGCAATCAGAGGTGTGACTGCAGCACATGTAGACATACCTGAGTTAATCTTTGTCTAGAGCTAGCTTGAACAATACAGCTAGCTGCGTGGCATAGACTGTATAGGCCCCACCCCACCCTTGACCCCAGATATAAATGCAAGTGACTAGCCCGTGCTGCCATGGTATGATAGCTATTGTTGTTGGAGCTAGCAAGATCAGAGCTGGCTTAGGTATGTCTACACATGCTGCAGTCACACCTCTGATTGCAGTGTAATCAGACTGCTACACAATCAGATGAAACCAGTGATCTGTACTAGTTGGCTGTTGAAATCTAGGTGGAAATTATGGTGATGGTTTTTTTAGGCTAGAAAGTCTTCAATGACTTGGGGATCTACCTACTTTGTAGACTGTTTCTCTGCACCAGAGTTCTGCAGTTGTGTTCAGCAGAGGCACTCAAGTTGGTGTTCTCTCAGTTAAACAAAGAGCTCCCTTTCATATGGAGCTCTCAATTGTGGAATCAGCTTCTGCCCTTGCTTCCAGATGATGGGGGATTGTTGATCTTCAGGGCAAACTAGGGTGAGCAGACAGCAAGTGTGAAAAATTGGGATGAGGGTGGGGGAATAATAGAAGCCTATATAAAAAAAAGCCCCAAATATCAGGACTGTCCCTATAAAATCAGGACATCAGGTCACCCTAATGCAAACTATAAGGCCAGTTTTTTGTCCAGGCATCTGAAGTGGGTGAGGTGTAAATAGGACAGTGGCTTAAGGGGGATGGAGTATTAGAGTGGAATTTCCTGGTGGTTGCTTCTGTTTTTGTTTATGGTTATTCTATATAATGACAAGTAGCAGATTGGCACATTAAGGTCCTTTCAAGTTAAAAATAATATGTAAGAGGACAGATTTAATATATAACAAAGTAGGTTTGTATTCCATTCATTGTTGTAATGACTCAGTCCCCTGTTCAGCTTGGCACATTAAGGTCCTTTCAAGTTAAAAATAATATGTAAGAGGACAGATTTAATATATAACAAAGTAGGTTTGTATTCCATTCATTGTTGTAATGACTCAGTCCCCTGTTCAGCTTGTCACAAGTTCATAGGGTGTCTAAATACCAGATTTTACTGTTAGGTCTCTATTAGCTGAAAAGGATGAAAACCACAAGTAGGCACTGAGCACTATACTGCCTCATATATTTGTGTTGGTTCCAGAAAGTACATTAAATACATTAAATGTCATGGCTACGTGTGGCTTTTTGTTGGGCTTTTGGAGTAAGTGAGTGAAGTGCAGATCTGAGACCCCTCTTTGAGACATCACACCTTCTTTTGGACTGTTTTAAAGAGTAGCAGTCCAGCCCAGCAATGATACCTCCTTGTTTAGAGGCTGCAGCTAATTTCTCCTGTGCATAAATATCTTCCTGTGTGGACTATGCACTTGCAAATCTTGTTTTAAGACCAAAGTGTTTCCCTGAGCGAAGCCTCTTATGAGAGGGGATGAATTCCAATTGCAAATGCCTGTGTGGATCTGTACAATCCACTTCTGACATGGATACGTTGGACAATGAATCGCTGTCGTGCCAGATCCATCAGCAAGATTTTTTTAAACTGTGTACTGTCACAGTGCAAAAAATTATGAACTAGCTCTAGTCATGCAAAACATTACCAGAAAATGTCACAGGTGAATATACACCCAGAAAAATGTACAGAGATGAGGAGGCCTAGGTACGGTCAAGCCTCTCTCTGAAATATCCTCAAGAATGTTACGATATTTTCTGAGGCAAGGTGGGGGAGGTAAACTCTTTCATTGGACCAACTTCTGTTGGTGAGACACAAGCTTTTGAACTTAGAGAGAACTCCTCTTCAGGTCTGGAAAACTCAGGCTATATATGCACTACTGCTCACTGCGGCATAACTTGCGTTGCTCAGGGTTGTGTCTAAACCACCCCCTGAGCAATGTGAGTTACACTGATCTAAGCACCTGTCATAAACAGATAGCTAAGGGTTAATGTGCTTTTACCTGGAAAGGAGTAACCTGAAACACCTGACCAGAGGACCAATCTGGGAATTATGTTATGACATGGTGTGCAGCGTTGTGGGAAAGATAGAATCCAGAAGCCAGTAGAAATATTATTTTCTTTTTCTCTGCTAGGGCTTTTAAGCAGAGAGAAACAGTTTGGTTTTAAAAGGAACCAGAGAATTTTTTTTTCTCTGCTCTCTCTTGCAGTTTCTGGCTTGCATATTAAGCAAGGAACCATTAAGGAACTATTATGGGTCTTTTGTCACACAATAGCACTCCCATTAGGAGTCAAATACCAGCACAATACACATGCAAATAAAGTGGTTTTTCTGGTTTACTTTACATTTAAAAGATTAGCTAGAGGAATAAAGGGAAAAGGCACTGTTGCTAGGCAGACCCCAGGAGGCAACAGAGAACCTGAAGTTCAGACAATAAACACCAGAGGGCACCTCAGCACAAGAAAGCAGAAAACATGAGTTCCAAGGAAAGCCTAAGGCAGGAGCGAGCACAGCAACAAGCCATACAACAAACTGACCATGCTGCGCTAAAGTGGCTTCATACTGCCAAGGGGAACAACAAGAAACTTCTTTGTTGGAGTTTAGCTCTCCAAGATTTTAATTTTGAAATTCAGCACATCTCAGGAGCTTCTAACAAAGTAGCGGATGCACTCTCCCATGAGAGTTTCCCAGAATCCAATAGTTAAAAAGTGTTCTTAAAATGTAAAAGTCTGTTAGTTATATACTTAGTGGTATATGTAAAGGTGCATGTGTTGTATTACTCTGTTTATTTTAAAGTTCTAGGAGGAAATCGCCGCCAGTGAGGTTCCCCACTGTCTGCAATTTGGGGGGCATGTCATAAACAGATAGCTAAGGGTTAATGTTCTTTTACCTGGAAAGGAGTAACCTGAAACACCTGACCAGAGGACCAATCAGGAAACAAGACTTTTTCAAATCTGGGAATTATGTTATGACAGCACCAGTGTGGATAGCGCTCTGTGGGGGAAGAGCTATTCAAGCTGAAATGACCTATTAATGCCCCTCTAGTCATAGGGAGGAAAAAGGATGGGGGGGCATCCGGTGGGGGTTGTTAGTGGGTTATGGGCGGTTATAACAAGCCATAAATACAGTGCCTCTGCATAGAGCTGACGCATGGGTGGGAGGGGGACATGCAAGGTCATGTTCCCTGCCCCCCCGAGATTTGCTCCTTGGTTTGTACTGAACATACTCAGTAACATGGCTTAAATCAGCTGCCCTCACTGTTACCTCCCATCCCCATCAGCAGGCACAGGTTGTCTCTCTCTCTACACATGCCTACAACGTGTGGTGTACCTCATGGAGTGTGCTAAATGCCTCTATAATGGGGGTGGGCAAACTCTTTGGCCTGAGGGTCACATCTGGGTGGGGAAATTGCTTGCAGGGCCATAAATGTAGGAAAGGGAAGGGGAAGGGGGTGCGGTGTGCGGGAGGGGCTCAGGGCAGGGGGTTGGGGTGCAGGGAGGGGTGCAAAATGTGAGAGTGGCAATCTCGCGGGCTGGCTCCAAAGCCCTGATGGACTGGATCTGGCCTGAGAGCTGGAGTTTGCCCACCTCACCCTATAACAACTATGTGGGTGAAACCAGACAATCACTATGCTCTCCAGTGAGCTCACACAGGAACATGATAAAAGACAAAAAACACTGTATTACCTGGGGTGAACACTTTTCACAAGGTGATCTCTGTGTAGCTGACCTACCAGTCTTCATCCTCAAAGGAAACCTGCACAACACTTTCAAAAGATGAGCCTGGGAGCTTAAATTCATAAATTTGTTAGAGGCTGAAAATCATGGATTGAATAGAGACACTGGATTTATGGCTTCTCACAACAGTCTGTAACCCACTAACAACCCTCCCAGCTGCTTTCCCCTCCCCCTTTCTTTCCTGACTATAACTGGATGGGTGCTAGTGGGTCACTTCACCTTGAATGGTACCTTGAAATATGCATTAACTACTTATGCTAAAAACAATCTGTTCAAATCTTATATTTATCAGTGACATTGAGTTAATTTCCCAGACCTGAAGACGAGCTTTGTGTATACTCAAAAGCTTGTCTCTCTCACCAACAGAAGTTGGTCCTTTTTAAAAGAAATTACCTCACCCTCTTGTCTCGAATATCTCAGACCAACATGGCTACAACAACACAGCATACATGATATTGTCTGTCAGTTCCAAATGCACTGGAACGCAGTGGAAATCTTGTAAGAAAACTTGTACTTGTGATATTTTCTGGCCAATTTTGTTAGACCCGAGAGGGTTGCATAAAAGGTGGAAGCAATATCCTACCAATTTGAAAATATAGCTAGCTGACACTTCTGCATCCATGCTAGTGCATACAATAATTCTGATAGTGGTATTTCCTGTAATTAGGTTGAATGATAACTGTTTCCCACCAGTTCCTGAATGCACCCTGGCTCTTTCTGTGGTTACCTGAAGTCATGAATAGAACATGGGCTATATCTGTCAGCGCCTTAAAACTGTAATAAGATTTAGTAACATTTAGCTAAGACTTAAACCTTTTACATGAAATGAGAGATGTCACTGAGCTGTTTTATGTGGAACAAAAAAAAGTGTCTCTAGAAAATAAAACTAGTTACTATAATTCCAGAGTGTATCACAGTTCATTTATCTCCTGGATTCAATCTATATGGTAACAAAACAAAACAAAAGTAATACTTTGCATTCCTATTTCTTTTGCATGGAATTTCTCTGCACCCTGATTTTTATTTTCTTGGCAGACTCTTTGGTGTATATCCATATTTTCTTTTAGCATAGGAAGACATAATGCCTAAAATAGATTGGGCACAAAGTTCCAGTATAGATTTGAGTGATTTAAAAACAAATCAAAAACCCCTACAATCAAAATGCAAGAACCCAGTGTGTGTTCCAGCTAAAGTAAATAAACTGATTCTCTCTGGTATCAGTGAATCCTGGGTAGATTATAGGCTATAGAATATATAATCTGTATGAATAAACCATGAAACATTCTAAAATAATAAAACACAACATGGGACCCTTGTGTGCTTAAAAAGATAAATACTTAGCAGCATCTCCCAAAGGTAAATCTTTTTGTATTTATTTATATAGCTTTAGCTTCTAGACAGGCATTTTCTGTGAGATCCCTGGAAATAGACTTGACCAGTGTACATGTGCTATGGAAAACTATTCCAAGGAAGCTAGAGAAAACTATACTGTTTTATCCCTGTTATTGAATGCAGATGGAGAAAAGGTCACAAGGGTGAGATGTGCATTGCATCCAAGGTTTGAGAAAAATCTCAAAACTTGTCAGAGACATGGTGTACAGGAATTGAAGTGCATGAATTCTTTCTTCAGGTCCATTATGCCCCTGCTTTATTATACATGGGGGTAGATAGAGAGGGTAAAATATGACAGACCCTATAGATCTAGAAAGGGGGGATGTTCATAGGGCTCTGTGTTTGATTTAATTCTGCTCCCAATAAGTCCATCACAGTTGTACCGTTGTCTTCAATGGAGGCACTTAAACAATGCAGAATGCTCCTACAAGTCCCATCCCTAGTCAGTAGTTCCATCAGCACTTTCTGTATTGCAGTGTGTAACAGTCTATACTGCTACTTTAAGGAAAAGAGTAGCTAGGCTACAGGGGGTGTCCTGGCTATCCCGTTCCAAGTAGTCTCAACCAAACAAAGACCCTGAGGGGAAGGGGGGGGGGACATCTGGGCGAGATGCGGAAGGCAACTGTGACAGGGTCACTCACCGTCTTGACACCTCCTGCTGCTCATTTTGGGATTAGCTCTTGTCAGCAAGTGTGCCGTCCGATGATGGTGGCTCTCCCATCCTTGTCTCCACCTGAAGACCCACTGCAGTTTCAGTCTCACTGCCTTTGCTTTATGGCACAGCCCTCCAGGCATGTCACAATCTGGGTCCTCCCCTTCCAGGACACTCCTTTTGCCACAGTCTAGCCACTCCTCTCAGCAGCTTGGCAGGTCATAGCCTGGCCACTTCTTCAGCAGCAAATGGGGAGGTGGGAGGGGACCAGGGCCCACCCACTACTTCCCACTGCCCCTCCTTTCTTCCTCCACCAGTCTGTCTCAATTACCTGGGCCACTTCCTCACAGCCCCAGCACTTCTGGTTCCTTCGCCACCTTGCCAGAGTCTTGGGCCTGTAAGTTCTAGCAGCCCTGTTCATAGTGCTAGTTCTGCAGCCCTCTGGGAATCCAGTCCCATCCCTTGGGCTTCCTGCAGCAGACTGACAAGCACTGACCTGCAGCTTCCTTTTATATGGACCGGTTGGGCCCTGATTGACTGGTTCAGCTGTTGCCCTAATTGGCTTCAGCCACTGCCCTAATTGGCTGTTTTCCTTGCAGCCCTCCAGGCTGGGTTTTAACCCTATCATGACCAGTGTGGGGCAGATGCCCCATCACAGAGAGGAAATGGGGAGAATGAGTCTTGGAGAGAAGAGATTACTGTTTCTTTAAGGGCTTGGAGCCAGGGGTTTTGTAGTGTAGGGTGTGGCAAGCCTCCCCAGTCAATCAAGACCCAAACCATGGTGGGAGGAGACAGCTCCTTGTTCTCATTATGAAAGCGGATAAAACAGACAGACAATTATCCAGTGGCTCTTCAAGTCCAAGAGGGAAAGGGGTGGCCCAGAGTCATCTTCTGAGGCTGTGGAGAAGAGATGGAAACCAGGCCCAGCTCCCCAGAAAAGCACTGGGAGGAAGGACGCTTGCTATCAAGCTTTTGTGTTTGAGGTAATTTCGTTTTGAATAAATAAAGACTTTTGGATAAATGTTGTGAGCAGCCCAGATGCAGCTGGAGCAGGGAAATTTAGAGGTCCTACCCAAACAGCAAAGGGGAGAGCACCTCAGGGAAGTAAGCAGGAACACAAAATGTGCTAAGCAGTGTGCTCACTTATAGGACAACACAGTCTCTGCCCCAGAGACCTTCTTGCCAGCTAGCCAGAAGCAGCACTATAGAAACATTGCAGTCTGTCTCTCAAAATCACCATGAGGACTGTAGTCTACCATGTTCTTCTGACAGGAAATGGGAAGGGCAGAGTGTGGCAGTTGAGGTTCCACACAGACAATGGTGTTTTAACAAACATTAACTTCAATGCCATTCTTCCTTACCAACTGCCTGGAGACAGTCACAACTTTAAAACATGTGTGAATGCAATTACTGACACTAAGACCCTTCAGAATTCCCTGGTCATTGAAAACAGTTATAACATGATTACATAGTTTTGTTTAAAAGTAAAGATCTGCTCTGAAAGTGCCTAAGTGATGCTGTGGTGTTCATGTACCTCTCTATTTTTTCTCTTTGCCTTCTTAAAGCTTTATAACTTTAAAAGATAAACAAATTTTAACAAAATAATTGACTTTAAATTATGTGCATGTGAGAGTTTTGATGCATCACTAAAGCAGTGAGAAGTGTTAGCTAAAACAGTGGCTCTCAACCTTTCCAGACTATTGTACCCCCTTTCAGGAGTCTGATTAGTCTGTGTACCCCCACCTGACTTAATAAATACTTGCTTACAAAATCAGACATAAAAATACAGAAGTGTCACAGCACACTAGTACTGAAACATTGCTTATTTTCTCATTTTTACCATATAATTATAAAATAAATCAATTGGAATATAAATATTGTACTTACATTTCAGTGTATAGTATATAGAGAAGTATAAACAAGTCATTGTCTGTATGACATTTTAGTTTGTACTTACTTCGCTAGTGCTTTTTACATAGCCTGTTGTAAAACTATGCAAATATCTAGATGAGTTGATGTGCTCCCTGGAAGACCTCCACGTACCCACATGGGTATGTGTACCCATGGTTGAGAAGCACTGAGCTAAAGCAATGGAAGGAGGGTGGGGCGCTGATGATATAGGACTAGGTGAGAGACTCAGTTTTAAAAGAGTGTGCAGTAAAGCAGCACATTTGAAAACCACTGAATTACGATGGATATAATCCTCACTGTGCACTCAGATATATCTGTAACACTCACTCCTAGTTGTAGATTTATATTGTGGACTACATCCAACTCATAAATAAATGAACTTAAAAGTCACTCACTTCTGTATAACAAAACCAAACCCAGAAGGACAATTTATTGTTGCACAGACTCCTTTCTGTGATTGTGTACTTGATCCTAGGACAGCAAATCCAAGAAATGAGTAGAGCATTCTTATGCAGATACACTCTCAATAGCTTATTGAACATGATAGTTCAGTGACTTCAGGAAAATGGATATTGCATTTTAGAGATGAACTGAACTACCAGAAAGTAATTTGGATGGTAGTGACAAAAGGTAGTCACTTAATTGTGGATAGCAGCAGAGACTCTCTCTGCATGTACAATTTCAGAGCAATACATGGAGAGTTAAGTGTAATGCATAGACCTATAGAAGTGAGCTGTATATGTGTCTTAATTTCCTATGCACTGTGCTGGACATTTCCACTTCCTCTTCCCTATCTCCAGTGCCAATGGCACATATAATTCCCCTCTCCACCACAGAACAGATGGGTACAAATACATAGCTTGTAACAGAGGTGAGGTTATGTCTGAGCAAGAACTGCAACAGCATACTCTTTGGGCCAGATCCTTAGCTAGTGTATACTGACACAGCTCTACTGGTTTCAGTGAAGCTATGCCAATTCACTCTATCTGAGGATCCAATAGTCCCTTCGTATTTCATAGTCATCAGGCCACCTTTATGTATCAGTAAACTAGAACTGATCATAATAGAAATCAATATAAACTCGGAATCAATCAGGCCACTAATCCTGCAAGTTCAACATTCAAAGAGAACCCAGGATATCAATCACTGATCAGGGTTTTGCTGCAAGCTGAATTACTGTACAGAGTTTTATAATATTTTGGTTTGTTTAAAAACAAAATGCCTGCTGTACACAAAGATATTTCTTCACTGATAGTTCACATCTTACATGGAGCATAGACCTTAAATAAGTTGTGTGACAGAGACATAATTCCATCGAGTTCTTTTAGTATTGCAAAATGAGAGAAAATCTGAAGTGGTTTGTCATTAGAACTTCCACATACCAGTACTGCAATGCCATATAGTTGTTGGGTTTTTTAACTCTAGTACATATGAAGTATTGTGTTAAAACATGTCACGCTGTTTCAAATATTTTCTGTTTATAGTTCCTATTCAGACCTGTCAATCAAAATGGTGTTGTTGTTGGATATGACATCACATCTAATAATTAACAAGATTTTTGACTGACAGAACAGGTTTGTTAGTCATGGATTTGACATCACATCCACACATTACAAAGTTTTCTGCTGACTGGCTATAAATGAGAGAATTCTTCCATTGCTACGTTAATGAGATTTTAGGTATATAGCTTGAGTAAATGGAAAAGAAGAAGAGAATACCTGGTTAATACCAGCTACAGTACAATTATGCAGTTTCTGATTTCTCACTGTGCTGTACTGGATCTCAGCAACAGCTATGATCAAACAGGTTTTCACCATTACTGTCTCTGTGTGTGAATGTAGTTATCTGAAATAGAAAAGAGGAGGAAAAGGGGGAAGAACACTTACAGGTAACATTAAAATCAGTTTTCCATATAAAATTGTTGTAAAAACAAGTGTACAACCAATTAGTGTGACATTGCCATTTAAACAAACGTGTTTTGCTGGGATATTTTTAAATGAAATTGCATTGAGCCAGATCCTTAGCTGGTGTAAATATATATAGTTCAAGTGAAGTTAATGGAGTTTTGTCAATTGACTTCAGTTCAGGAGACGGGCCTGTTATTCCAAGTAGCAAAAGTACATTCTCTTGGTGTGCTGGCACCAAGAAAGCCCCCATGGAGCTCCACTCCTGGGCACATGGGGTGGAGCATCCCTGAGTGGGCTTGCCAAATCCTGGCCTTTCTCCCATTTAACAAATCTGCAGGAGGCAGCATCCTCCACAATCACAGTGAGGATGGGGAGATGGAAGATGGGTTTGGATAAGTTTGAATTCTGTTTTTAAATAGCAGATGACTCAAGTGATTACAAATATCCAAAGTTTAATGATTCAAAGTGTGCTTGTGTGTGCGCGTGCATTCGTGCATCTCCAAACCACCAAGTCCAGACTTGTAGATCCAGGTTCCGGTATATTAGGTTCTGGTTTAAGCCTATTACACAGATTGATTTCCAGCATTCAGAGAGGTTTCTAGTGTTTCAGTCAAGTTAAAAAAGGCTATAGTGTGCAACTGAAGACTGTAGATGAAATTTCTGACCCCACTGATGTCAATAGAAATGTTGCCATTGATTTAAATGGGGGCAGAATTTCACCCTGTATGTTTATTGCACTCCTTGTTGATGACAAGGAATCTTGAGATAATAAGAGAGACACACTCCTTTATTAGGTATCTTCTGTTTCTCTATATAGTATGGCAATGGGATGGTACAAAACAAAACCCAATGGAACATGTTTCAGAAATATATCCATCTACATCTCTCTCAGATATTGCTTCATGACAAGCATGTCATTTTATTGAAACAAGTTAAAAGCCTGAAACGTAACAAAAAATATACAGTACCGGCTAACATATTAGTGTTTTTTCAGTTCATGGCCCCTGCTATGGGATTCCTGTGGGACTGCTGTGCTCCCTTAACTCTCCAGCCTGGGCTGTCTCTCAGGATGCTTTGCTACTGAAAAGCAGCAAATCTCTCCAGGTGCTGTAGCCACTCAGTCAACAGCATGCAGGTATACATCCAGCTATTACATGAATGTTCTCTAAGCCACTCACGAACCATACCTAGGGAAACAGCAGCAAATCCCCCTGGCCTTACACCCCAGTAATTTACCATCTTACATTCTCAAGACCTT
This sequence comes from Gopherus flavomarginatus, assembly GCF_025201925.1. Taxonomy (NCBI): domain Eukaryota; kingdom Metazoa; phylum Chordata; order Testudines; family Testudinidae; genus Gopherus; species Gopherus flavomarginatus. The sequence goes on along the minus strand of NC_066630.1, from coordinate 24,408,354 downwards.
TTCTTGAACAATGCAAGCTCGTTAATTTGTTCGCTGCTTCATCAAAGGATAATGGACATGGATCAGCCTTTGTAATCTGAGCAGATTCCCCAAGCACTTTAGAAAACTCACTGGAAAGGATAAAACATTAAAGTAAGTTTATTAACTACAGATATATTTTATGTTGTAGTAAGTGGTGGGTGTGAAGGTCAGAAATATTTACCTAAGTAAATATGCATTTTAAATCCTAAACTTTCAGACTAAGCAAGATTTGAATCAAACAGCTTTTCTGATCCCACTGGACATTGCAGACAGGTTACAGTTCTTAGTACACAGGCTTAATTTCCTTCTCAGCCTGGGACTAACCCCTCCGTTCAAAGTTTGCATCTTTCCAGCCTTCAGAGTAGGTGGGGGAGGAGAGAGGTGGTCTCATGATGCCACTGTCCCTTATTTTATACCCTCAATTCATGTCCCAGGAAAGATACTGGCCCAGATATGTCCTGGTGGGCCTTGCTGAGTCCTCATTGTGTGGTACATGTGCAACTGTCTCTTACAGAATTGTAAGTCTCTTGTTTACAATTCCCTTCTGTCAATGGCTTGTGATGGTCACTTAATGCCTGTTTGGGTATGGGTCACCACCTTTATTGTCACTGGAGAGCTGGCAGTGGGCATCTCCCAAACTCGCAACATATTTCAATAACAACCATATAGAAAAATCTCATAATTTGATACATATTATCAATAGACATATTTTGACAGAGTTTCAGCTGATCATGACCTTTCATATGGTATCTTACGTGGCATGACCTCTATGAAATATCACAGCCACATACAAATGATGAATATGGGGGTTACAGGGTGTTACTTTGAGGTCCACTGCATCACAGCCACCAATATTTAAATTAAAAAGTCTGAAGGAGCTAGGGGAACATGTTGGTCTTGCTTCCAAACCCACTGAAGTGAGTAATAACATTCCTATTGACTTTGAAGGGTTGAGGATTGAGTCCTTTATGAAGAACTAAGAGCCACCTGCAGCAGCTCTTTGATACATGCATATCCAGCTAGGTTATACTTGAACAAAAGGAATGCACTGGAAGACTGAAAAACCTCCTAGAAATATGAATACAGAAGAGAGGTTTTTGAGTGAGTAACCAACAGTGAAAAGAAAATCTGAACCATGTTGTTTGAGTCTGAAATGGGGCTTAATCAAAGGGATTTTGTAGTAGACGATGTTCTTGGCAGTGGTTTTCCTTTTCTAGGTGGTGTAAAATATCTACTTACAGGCAAATTTTCCCACTGAATGCTTAAAACTTTGATCCACCAGGTAGACAGGTTGAGCTGTGTGTGCTGCTCAGTCACAGAGAGAAGGCTTAGCTTTTTATTAAAGTGGAAATATGCCTGTGACATGTTCTAAGAGCAGAAATAACATTTATTTCCCATTCACCACTACTTTAATTTCACCACATTTTACCGCGTCAGTCATATTCCTCACACCCTGCAGTATTTGCTCAAACTTTACTCCAGAAAAACTCCTATTCGTGTCACAGGGACTTTTCCACTGCGTAAAGACTGCAGGACTCTGACTCATGCACCTAGCACAGGATTAGAGCAACTGCTGTAGGCTGATGCCATGTACATCATATCTGGGGTATAATGCAGATGACTAGCAGATCTCAATAGCTGGTAGAGCGTATATGATGAATATGAAGCTAAAGATTAGCTGTGGTGCAAACACGTTGCTGTGCAGTGCTGGCATAATCTAGTAAATCTGGTTTGATTAGCCCAGGGAGGATCATTCCAAGGGTGATCCTACAGGGCAATAGAGCTGGCATAGAGGTTCACATGCCAATTGCCCTTCACAAAAAGGAGTTGTTTCAGTGGCTGTAAAAGCCTAACATAAGCAAAGAGGGAATGGCCATGTACAGAGCAGGATCAAGATTAGGGCCATGTGCATCTGAGCTTTAAGACACCTTTGCACAGGTCCCCAGGACTAATGCTTTCTGCATTTTGGTGCGATCCAAAGATCTACAAAGATGCTTTGTATTTAAAGTCTGAGTACTTAAAAGAACAAATCAAGTATTATTTTAACAGCAAAAGTAATTAGTTTATGCAAGAGGGTGTTTACATTCTCCATCCTCCTGCTAGGACAAGAGTGTTCCCATATATACAGTATATTTTTCAGTTCCCTGTCCAGTATAGTTTTTAATGTCTCAAGTGATAGGGTTTCTATCACTGGTGTTTGAAAGTATTGATATTACTGCAAACAGGGTTAAGGGGAGATATATTTATGGTTCAATCTGTGATGGACGATGATGGTGAGGGAGTGGAGAAAATAATGATTCTTCCTTGTGATTAGGATTTTCTGGATGAATGGCAAATGAGCCAATTTAAATTAAATTAATCACAGGGGAAAATTACTCCCCGATCCATTTGTAATAGTGTTACTGAAGGGCTTCAGTAAATAACATGCAGCTCTATCATTCAGAAGATTGTGAGCCAATCAGTCATCTGTTAACAATGGCAAGACATGTTGTGGCACACTGGAATTGGAAAAGTATCGATGTTTCACACAGAACAGTGTACCTGGGGAGAATTGGTGATAAAGTAACATGCAATAGGACTGGCATTATTTATCCACTCTCTTGTCCTATAGTGGTGCTCATTTCTGAACAACATGTAAAAGGTAATCCCCTTGCTAAAAAAGATGTTGCAATGAGCAACAGGTGGATTCCTGTGGAGCTCTTTACGGGGTCAGAGTTTAAGAATTTGACTTTTTAAATCATGCTAATTAAGGACCACCATTGGCAGTCCTTACTCCAGCAAAACTCATACTGATAGCAGTGACCATTTCGCCTGAGTAAAGACTTGAGGATGTCGTTTTGCTGATTTCCTATTTTCAAGTGAAGAGCTAATCTAAACCACATTCATAGGTCTCATGTCTGCTATGGCTCTTAGCTCTTAAAAATACAAATGTATGGACCAACATTGGGCCTCGCAGGTGACTGTGTGTAGTGCAAGTAATGATAATATGCATAATTGCAAGGATATTTACACGCCTCATTAGA